>NC_056703.1:24371469-24686469 GCF_018831695.1 Puntigrus tetrazona | reverse complement strand
TCTGCCGCAGTATACCACTGACATTTTGCTGACATTCAATGATCCTGTGTGTATCAAGTGAGTTGGTTAAATATATAGTAAACTAACAATTTTTCCCTATACAGAGTCCCCAGATGCTTTACAAAGTTTATACTTGTTGTGTTAATAGATGTTGAAATATAATGAGGGACCTAATATGTATAGACTTGACTTGATTTGACTTGACTTGTAGAACGAGAGGGTTGATTTTAAAATCTTCTCTCTCAGTCCCCTCAGCAGCAGTGCCATTGAAAATCTGGTTGCTATACCATGGACACCACAGGACTTCAAGGGTGTTCTGCAGTCATTCTGTCTACTTGACCCTGGAGTGTTTGGGTAGATGCTTAAAGCTCACGTTTAAATGCAGTTTGTTTCCATTAAAGGAACACTCCACTTTTTTGGAAATAGGCTCATTTCCCCCAAAGTTACTAAGTTGAGTTTTATCCATCCATTTGGCCAATCTTTGCGTCTGGCGATAGCACTTTTAGCATAGCTTAGCATAGATCATTGAATCCAGTTAGACCAGTAGCATGGCGTTCAACAATAACCGAAGGGTTTCGATATTGTTCCTCTTTAAAACTTGACTCTTCTGTAGTTATGTTGTGTAGTAAGACTGGCAGGAAAATAAAAGTTGTGATTTTTCTAAGATGATGTGACTAGGAACTATACTCTCGTTCCGGCATAATAAGGAAGTTTGCTTCCATACCATAAAGAGTCAAGTTTTAAATAGGAAAAATATCAAAACTCTTTAGTCACTTTTGAGAGTGATGCTGCTGGTCTAATAGAATTCAATGACCTGTTCCAAGCTATGCTAAAAGATCGCCTGAATGGATTCAAAAATGGTAACGCTCAGTTTACTCTCTGGGGGAGTTGAAAATGAGCCTATTTCCAACAAAAGTTTTTTTTTATTTCCCCCAGAAGCTTCTACAATTATAAAAATACACGTTTAACAGGATAAACAGGAAAGACTGGTTAAAACCGTGCGAGTCTGTATAAAATATTTATTCTTGTCAAGCAACGCTTAGCAGTTGTCTGATTCATGAGGCTGTACAAATAGAGAATCTTAATTTGTTGCTAAAATAAATACATTTCTATTGCTTACACTACTTAATTTGGTAAAATGTCTAATCTTTTAACAACTTGACTGTTAAAGTGTCGAGGAACTGTGTTTCTAAAATGTTTCCTTTAACTTGTAAGCATGGTTAAGACATATATAATATTGGTATTTCAAAAAAAAATGCAATCAGAACTTGTAATAAGGTTATAAATCATAAACCTAAAGGTGTAGAGAGATCAAAATGAGAATCAGATGATCACTAGTAAAAGTTGTTTTACTTGTTCCTGCCATTTGATGGTTTGATTAATAGTGTTCATGTAGATATTTCTAAGTATGAAATGTTTAATATGAAATGATCAGTTTTGTAATGTTAATGTCATGTATATAGAAAACACAAGTAATTCTTTTAAAAATATTTTATTCTCAAGTTATTTTATGTTACAGACCTACGTTTTTTTTTTGGTAAATAATGTTACATTCGTTTATCCAAAGCATCAAAAAGCCCATTCAGTACATCACGTGTAAGGCAAATGGTGACCATTACTCTGTTCCACTCAACAGTGTCTTATTCTCTGCAAATAATGTCATGTTCTCAAAGAAGCTCTAAGAACATGCAATAAACAGTTACTTGTACTACCAAAAGTGATAGAGGTTATATATTGCTTTGTAGATTTATGGTCCTTCCATTAAAGTCATTGGCAAACAAGATTAAAAATAGGTTGAGAAAATACTCTTTATTTTTTTTTAACCAGTTCAGTGCAACTTCATCCCAACTTCTAACTCCAAAGTAAGACTGATTATAGTTGTCAAGTCAAAGGGGGGGAAACATGAGAAGACCAGTTGTGTTAAAGTCCTTCCATGCAATCTCTGCATGAGAATAAAACATTTACAGTACATTATATGATTAATGCTTCTGTGAAATAAATTAGCTTAGCCAAGTGATTCTGTTGCAGCAGGTTACATTTAATCGTTAAGAAAAGGGTCAATAAGGTCAATAAAAAAATAATGACATAAAAGTTCATTATGAAAACATATTTTATGCCTTTTATGCATTATTTTTCAAAAATGTAATTGTTCAGTTATTCCACTTGACCACATTACCAATGATGTAAATGTTTGTTTAAAGAAGTTCCTTCTTGTAACTATTTTGCACCACTGGTTTCTCAGATCGCAAGATGCAAAACTTATTTTATAAATCAGAATAAAAATGTGTAGAAATAATCTTGAACTGTAATGTTGGAGCTGCTTTATAGTCTTGGCTAATTAGACATATGGAGCACGTGACAATCAGGAATTCAGCAAATGAATTCTGATCTCTATAAAACCATATGCAAATATGCTGGAGTGTGATTGTATAAAAGCATAGTGATCAGCTAATATTCCATCCTGCTTTGTACAGTACAGTATATTCTAATTGAGTTAAATTATTATTAAAAAAAGAAGATAATTGAAAGACTTCCAGCTGTTTTATTATTATCATATAATGTATGGTAATGGCTCTGTTCACCACATCATGGCACAGCTGGCACATCATTACTTTTTTGTTGCATAGCAACATTGTTATATATCAGGAACTATAGTGTTCTAGTGGAAGGCTGCCACATGAATGCTTAATGTTTTAATAAAAAAAAAGTCTTATTTTATAAAAGCAGTTAGTACTCTGCTCCATCTCTGCTGTATCTAATGCCACCCTTTAGCTTTAGCCTTTCGTACCTCTGTGCTTATTTGCTGTTGCAGGCAATAACAAGATGCTAACTGTAGCGTTGGTATAAAGTGCGCAGCTCATTCCAGAAAAGCAGAGAAAGGATGGTATGAGGTCCGAGGCGGAAGTAGGAAGCTCCGAGACCTTTATACAAGCCAGTCGTGCCTTCCTTCTTCAACGTCTTAGAGAAACAGTCCGCAAACCCTCTGTAAAATATACCCTGCAGGAGAAAACTACAGTGAGAGTGAGATAAAGCTTTATCGATATGTGGGTGAAACTACTTAGGCAAGCGCTTAATGACACCAAGACCAATAAGTGCAGTAGAAGTTTATACGTTGATGACATCTGGTAGATCACCTTGCCGAGATGATCCACAGGCTGGTTGTAGAGTCGAGTGCTGACCACATCGAAAGGTGTCATAGCTAATACAACCACTACGCTGCTGATCATACCAGCACTCAGAGCTATCAACCAGCTGCCCTCAGAGAACACCTACAAACACAGAAAGAGTGAACTGATTACTAACCAAACAGCACGCTTCTGTGAACTGATGACGGTAATAAAACGACCTGTGATGTCATTCAGGGGCTTTCAGGTGTGAAGGTCAGCCCCAATAATACTTCTATACATTTATACAACAAAACGTGTACAGCTAACCATAAATGTTTACATAAACATAAAATCCCTAGTTGTAAGATAAGAAAAAAGTTAAATGAACTGTATCCGTGACATAGCCTAATGCCATAAATACCATGGAAATTACTTATTCGCCATTATAATGTTCCAAACCAGTAAGACAAGATGATGAAATCCGAGAGCTTTGTGAGCCTCAAACGACAGGTTTAGTCAGTTTCGGCCTGGGAGTTTGATTTTTGTGACCGACTTGGATCGTTAAGGCTACTTCATGCATATATTTATTAACAGGTGTCGCTCTACCGAGTTTACGGGAAAGGCTTAACTAGTGTCTCTTCTATTCGTACCGTGAAGTAAGATATCGTATGCTCACCTGTAGGTCAGTGACCAGCTCTTTAGAGGCAGAGAAAGTAGAGAGCTGAGCAGCTGACCCCACGCTGACCCTTGGGACTGCTGCACTGGCCCCCCTCCACAAACCCAGAATTCCATGCTGTTTGTAGATGGCCAGTAGAGCATGCATCATTCCCTGACACAAAGAAAAACATGATGTATATAAAGTGTGTGTGTGTATATATATAATGTCACAGTACGCCTTTTAGATCCAGAATGGTTCTTATTTTGAAAATAATACTGCCTTTGCACATTATCAGTACATTTCCACAAACGTAGTGGGATCTGCCATAAAGTATTCCAACCCTGAGATCAGTTGACTTAAAGATCAAAGTTCAAAGAAAGAGAAAAAAGTCATGTCATGTTAGATGACTCTGTGATGTGACCATTAACTTACCCTATGCTTGTACTGGTGTCCAACTGCAATGGAGGAAGTAGATTGACTCTGGAGATGTGTTTTTACCTGAAGGAAAAAAGAAATGGCAGAAAATTAAGCCACTTGGTGCTTTTTGGTCATTTTGGACCTCGGCAGTATAAAACATCTACAGTGTACGGAACCTAAAAAGAATTGAAAGCTGATTCTGAATTTCGTTCCGAATGTATTGTTATTATCATTACTGTTTATTATAACAATCGTACGATAATAACAATATATCGATTTCTAATAATAGTCTATTTACGGTTGCTAAGCGACGTGCGCACTCGGACAATTGAATCAATATAGGTCACAAGTTTGCGTATATGGGCTATTTTATAGCCGAAACTGTCCGTTTCGTTCACACCACTGATTCTGTTTACAGTTGACACCGCTGCGTGTATAATATTTTGATTGGCCGTCAACAAACACGTGCTTAATCCGCGGTTTACTGGACAGAAACACGATTCCCGCTACTCACCAGGTATATCGGGCTGCCCATGACAGCGCCCATCACACCGGCGATAGCCCCGGACACCGTGCTCTTCGCGGCGCTGACCCTTCCGTCCGTGTGAATGTAGCCCAAGGACTCGATGATGGCGTACGACCCCAGCCGGACCCCGTTCATAAAAAACTGATAAACCAAGCCGGGGGCCAAACCTTTCTGAAGACCAGCCAGTCCATCTATTTTGCCTATCGTGTAAAACGCGTGAAACACGTTCCTGTAATACACTTGGTAGGTTCCTCGGCTTTTAAGCTCCCCTTGCAGTTGCATTCGCGTTTTGACCACTTCCAGGGGGTTCGTGAAAAAGCAGGCGCCGCAGGCAGCGACGCCGCCGAGAACGAAATCCATGTCTCGACCTCGGGATT
This sequence comes from Puntigrus tetrazona, assembly GCF_018831695.1. Classification (NCBI taxonomy): domain Eukaryota; kingdom Metazoa; phylum Chordata; class Actinopteri; order Cypriniformes; family Cyprinidae; genus Puntigrus; species Puntigrus tetrazona. The sequence goes on along the minus strand of NC_056703.1, from coordinate 24,681,384 downwards.
CCCGGAAACAGGTGATGGACAAGCTCTTCAATGTCACTTCAAAAAAAGTAATTCTGAGTCTGCCAGCGAATGACGCGGCGTATTATTAACGTATTCGCCAAGATAACTGACAGACACCTTCACGACGTCATTTCCTACAGTTCCAGTAAGCAGCAGAGAAGCACCTTCTGTAATCCTCCTCAGAGTCATGAGATGCGCGGGGACATTTTGCTGAGTATGAATGTCAGACCGCATTCACCGGGGTGCGTCCATCATCCCAGCCTACCGCGTAACCAATCACAAAAGAGACATTACCCCATCCTCTGTTACATGCACGCTGATTGGATGGCTGTAAATAACGTCAAGTGACACCTATAGGCGGTTGATGTGTGCTGTTATTATTACACAAAGCTTTCCTTTGTACAGAATATTCGGTTAGTGTTCTTGTTACATATACTTAATAACAGAAAATGACACACGAATACAAGAAACTGACACTTAAACCTATAGTAAAGGACGTGTTGTTAAGTAACATTACTGGGTCTACTTGGTTGTTGCACTGTAACAAGGGCACCTTGCAATAAAGTATAGCAAAAAGTCATTCTAATGTATATGTATAGAATAAATGACTGTGAAAGCTACATTTTAAGTGTTTGTAGTTCAATAGTTGAGTAAATACATGTCACAGTATCTACCTACGATGTTATCAGTCTCTTTTTTTCTCCACCTTTCTCATCTTTCAGGTAGACTCTTAATAAAAGGACCTCTGTTTACTGAAAAGAGCAGAAACCCATCAATCTGAGAAACTGAGCTGTTTCTTTAGATTAAGGAACAAAAATGTGTCCCTGTAGTTGACTGATAGATGACGGATCCTATGATGAAAGATCAGTTTGACAAAGATATTCAGAGTCACTAACTAAAATCACTTAATCCTATGAAAGGAGAGTATAGTTTAAGTCAGGTGAGAAAGCAAAACGGTTCTCATTATGAATTATTTATTGACACACAAACAACCGGAACAAAAATCACTTTTTGAAAGGTTAAACATCCTCCTAAAATCTTCCATTCAGTGCATTTCATTGAAATAAATCAAAAGTCTTCTTGTGGACTATTAAAGAAAGGTTTGAGCTCAATCCATCAATCCCCATACTGTGTGACTTTGGGATCTGCAGGACTTTGTGGTTCTTCCTCTAAGTGTACAGTAAAGAAACAAATGGTCAGATTGTTCAGTCACGAAGTCCCAAATATACCTAAATGGTGTGTGTGTGTGTGTGTGTGTAAATATACCAAGTGAAAACAGTTAAACATCTTTTTATTTTCATCTGTACTCGCTGAAAATGGCAGCTGGCTCTGACTATTGCTCTAAATATTTATTTATTGCTCTCAAGTATTTTATGAGAGCAGACTGTGACCTACACAACCAACGAAAAATAAGTATTCGTTCAAATAAAAAGGTTAATTTTTCAGTCAATATTAGTCTATCTGTTCGTCATTTTTAATTACTAAAAAAGAAAATACTAATCACAAATACTTACTGTGAGGGCTTCTGTCAGGAAGATTTCCCGTCTCAAGAAATAACCACAAGTTTGTGCACTTCGTGGTTTCCCAGCGAGTTACTGCATAGCTCAACACTGAGGAAGAAACTGTCACACGACTCACATGAATAACCTTTTTAAAGAAATACTGCATTTAGCCTACTGTGTTTACAACACACGCACATTAATAGAGTATTTGAATGAGTTTTATGAGTCTTCTCTTGCACAATGATGCTTACCAATAGACACTAGAAGGTTCCACTGAAGGGGATACGGGATTCTTTTCTGAATTGCTCGCTGTGCAAAAAATAAACCGGCCGTGCCTGGTTCAACATTTTCACCCAAAAGAACAAAATTAGTTATTAATCAGAGGTTAAATTCACGCAGATCACACTTTAGTATATTTATATACTTCACACTGAAGTAAATTTGCTTAGATGTCTCTACTTTAAAAGTTCATTTATAAGAAATAAAACAGTCACAAGACAAGATCGTTGCTCACATACGCCAAAGTACAGCTTCAACAAAATAACATGGATGGCATAACTCTTATAACGTGACCAGAATAAATAAATAAATGCTCTGATTGGATCTTTGATTGGATATGGTATCTTTGAAATCTGAGTGTGAGAGACAGAGAGAACGTGCACATTACTTATTTCTTCTTTCTCAGTACAAACATTTACTTCCCCTCAGTCTGATGAGTGTTATCTCACCGTGCCTCATTAAACTCTTAACATTAACAGTCGGCGAGATATGGAGTAGGAATAAGGCTTCTGAGATATGGTGATGCAGAAAAAGGCATTAAAAACGGCCAATATGCATGATAATACCAGCTAATGGTGAGAACTGGTCCCTGAAGTATTAACAAAAAGATATTAAAGAATTTTTTTGTTATTTGCTTTCACAGGCACAACATATCTATAATGACCACCACCACTTTATATTATGAATATGACACTAACCCAGTATGAAGCTTGCTGTGCCTTTCATAAACGCGTAAGACTGACAGGCGGCGTACTGCTGCAGACCCTAAGACATTGAAAGATCATCACCGAGGAGCACAGGGAGACTGGGGCTGAAACACATACATATACAGACTGGACCTGAGGAGATATTAGGATACAGCACAGGGAGACTGGGGCTGAAACACATACATATACAGACTGGACCTGAGGAGATATTAGGATACAGCACAGGGAGACTGGGGCTGCTAGAACACCTGTTTCTTTAGTAGAGAGAGCGCGTTTAGAATAAAAATGTAGTTGTCCCATCAACTGTTTTTTTAGTACATTATATGTCTATACATTAGGTGTTTTTCATAAGGCATAGCATTCATTCGAGTAAAGAGTGACAGCATGCGCCGGGCTCATCTATTAATGACATTCATGGTGAATATTAATATCCCAGCAGTCGATAAATACCAACCGGGTGCTTTGCTACAACCCCGTCATCCACTTTAGTGAGCCCGAGATTCACCATCCCGATATAGTATATAACCTCACAACTTGTCACCGTTTCTCCAGCTCGTTTGTTGTTACTGTGAGACTTCCGCGTTTCAGTGAAGAGAACACCCTGAAGATCGTCCACAGCGACCTCTTATGGACTGGATACTGGAATCAGCTTCACGAATGAACAAACACGGGAACGCAATAAATTCAACTTAAAACACCGTGCTTTATTTATTATTGAGAAAGAAACTTCTGAAATGTATTCATTTATATTCAAATAAAATAAATATGCATTTATATGAACATTGTATTTTGTGTGTGTCCACCGTTTGTTATGTGAGTGTAGTTTATGACGGTATTTGATGTCGTCTTCCTCTTTGCTGACTTTGGACTTTTGAAACGGTTTTATTTCTGAAAAAAAAAAAAATTGTAAAATATACATTACATTTTTTTTACATCACACACACACACACACACACACACACACACACACACACACACACACACACATATATATATATATATATATATATATATATATATATATATATATATATATATATATATATATATATATATATATATATATATATAAAACGTAGGTAAACCTCTATATAATTATACAACTGACAAGCATTTCAGACAATAATTATATTAATATAACATATTAAATAGGCTGTGTATTATGTTTTACTAAAACATTAGACAGCTGTTAGCCAATCCCATTAAGACTGGTTTCAAATAATAAAAGAAATTCTATTAGCAACCCTTATGAAATTTGGACTAGTTCTATATTCCCCACCTGTCAATGTGTGGTCTGTTTTGATGTTGTTCGGTCCATTCCAGATTAGACCAACTAAACGAAACAGGCTGAAGCGGTCTCACATCCTCAGCTTACATTAAAAAAGTGATCATTTAGTTACATCATAAGTTGCATCATAAGTTGACAAAAACATGTCAAGACAAACTCACAGATTAGTTTGTTGATGCTCGGTAGTTTTTTTCTGTCTATGGGAACTTTTCTGTCCAGGTTCCACTGCAGTCTGACTGTAGAGTTATAGAGAGCAGAGGATTTTTATTAAAAAAAAAAAAAAACACTAAGTATTAATGTGCACAAGTATAACTATTAAAATATGACACCCATAAAGGAGAGAGGAGTGTTTAGTATTTGCCTAAAAATGGATATGTGTAGTTAATATATTAGGCTAACGTGTACACTAGCATACTAATGAGCAAGCTTATTATATTTGCAAGTTTATTCGCTTTTATTCTATTAATTTGAAATAGTTTCTATTCATGGTTGATCTCATCAAAATTATTTGTGGAACTGTACCTGGGCTAATCTTGGCCCTAAAGTGTCTGAGGTCCTCTGGGGTCTGGAACATGTAGTCAGAATGTTCCTGCTTAGAAAAACACACCAGCTGGACCCTTATCCAGTATTTAAAACAAAATCTTACGAACCATTTTGTATCACCATTACATCGAGACATTGCAGGTTATTGCAATACCTTAGACGTGTGAGCGGAAGACAGGTCTCCTTTAGGACTGCATATCTGGACTGATGTTTGCCTTTCAAACAACAACAACAAAAAAGGAAATGAATAAATCATTTTAATGTTTACACATGAGATCATTTCTGTTTCTTGTGTATTGTATGACACCTGTGTCTGTCTTTTCTGTGGTCGAGGGCTCCATGCGGGAGGATCTTAGGACTGAGTGTAGCTGCTGAAAGCGTCTCATTCTTTTTGATCTCACTTGTAACTTGGATGCTTGAAGAAGGAGATGAGTGTTTTGAGGCTGACTGATGTTTATGAGAGTGCAAATACCTGAATAAATGACACAAACAGCACAGAAAAACACTGAATACAATACAAATAATACAACAATACAATAGTTGCGCTAATTATATATATATATATATATATATATATATATATATATATATATATATATATATATATACCCAGTGTCATATAAATTGGCAGCTTTAATAATATTTAATAAAATAATACTTTATAATAATATTTACCTCTTGAGATGGACAAGCCCTCTTTTATATAAAATTATAATTCCTGTTTTTGATATATTCTTAATCATGGCTCTTTGCATCCCCATTATTATAAATACATTTAAATTAGGCATAATAATATATAACTGTAGATAAATATAATCAACAAACCTGCACATCTGCAGTTTTTTTGAAAGCAGTGCATTTTCAAAGCAAATATTTAGCTTTGAATCAGTGGCTTTTATTATGGAAAACAGTGAATCACACTATAACGTTCATAGCTCTTAATCGTAACTCAGGATGAAGAAATAGTTTATTTTAGAATGATTTACTAGCACATTCGTGGTTACCTGTGTGTCTTCTTTGTGACTGGACTGCTCTGGCAGCGCCCCCTGGACGTGAGAGCTGTCACAATACAGGTGTACGCTGTGTAAGCATTAAGGCGACATGCAGTGTATGACCTTCCTGTGCCCAAATACACCACACACCCGTTTAGACTTAGCTCGTATCTGAAGAGTCTCCCCAAAGGAGCGACCGGGGCTCCCCAGTTTATCTGTAGTTCATGTCGTCCCAGGACAACTACAGTGACGGCAGAAGGAGCATGATCTTGATCTTCTGCTGTCTTCACCTCAGTTACTGCTCTAGGACTCTCTGTGTCACCTGGACCAAGTGAACTCACGCTCAGCCGATAGGAGGTACCAGGAGATAAACTGCCAACCGTAGCCCTGTCAGACATAAATAAACAAGTAAAAGTGCAGTAACAAGTACGCTAGATTAAATTATCATTGCAAGATTGTATTGATTATGTAAATGACTGCACAATAAACAAAAGCAACACTGAAGCAAGGTTAACTTACTGTAAAGGTGAAGTTTTTTTAGAACTAATATGTCAATGTGAGAACTAATATGTTCAACAACAAAGATGGGTTAAACATAGTATTGGCTGTTGTTAAATGAACTGTGAATTGGGGATATGGATGCACACTTCACACACTACATCTTTGCACGTTATTAGAAAAAAAGGTCTGACCCACCCCAGCAGAGCAGTGGTCTTCACCAGTGAGTCATTACAGTAGATGTGGTATGATTTGGGTCTGGCTCCTTCCTCTGGCTCTATCCAGCAGAGGCGTACCTGTGTAGCTGTAGAGCCCATCACGCAGAGCTCTCGTGGAGGCTTAAGTCTGGTCTCCAGCTGCTCTGGAGTAATGACCACAGGTTCACTGAAAGGACTGATATCACCATCAGGTGTAGACATGCTGAGCTGTAGGGAAAGGGGCTCCAAAGATTTCTTAGGAGAAACAGGTATGGTCACTTGACACAATAGGCCATGGTACACCAAAACATCCCTGTCAAAGAGACTATGAAAAGAAAAAACAGTGAATATGCGTATGTTAGAATCGGTAAACCACTAATAGTTGTGCAATAATTTTATCAAAATCAAAACAGCAGCCACTTTGCAGGTCTGCACTACGTTGTTACAGACTTACTGAAATCATCTTCAGGACATCATTCAGAATAATCTGCATAGTGGAAGGTGCTTTGGTTGCAGTTCACTTTAACAGCAACTACACCTTTCTATTGTATTCAAATCCAACGTTAATTTTGGCTTAACAGAAATTATCCACAAAAAGGTTATTTTTTTTCAGTTGTTGCAGAAAACAAGCTCTGTGACCAACAAAGTTAATGCTTATTACAAAAACAAGACCACCTTTATTAATTTAGAAGCCTAAATAATTGCCACATGTAAAAAGCTAAAATTTAGGCTTGTAAACAAACTAAACAGATCATTTAAACTTAAAGAACACAAGATTCAAAGTTTGAGGTAGACTAGTTTGAAAAAGCATGAGTGAAAACACAATGAGGCTGTGAACTCGTGGACTAATGGATGTTTCTGACAGCCACTGTAGTCCCTTATAACAAAATATCTTGTTTATGGAAATGCAAAATGACAATTTTCAGGTTTTAGCACTCAGTCCTGCAGCACAGCATGGTCTTTTTATATTGGGGGCAAGATAGTTTTAAGTTGCACTGTGTGTTCTGTAATACAACAAAAGAATGATTTCTTATTATAGGATATACAAGGACTTTTTTAAGTATTAAGAACTGTGAAAGTTTAACCTGTATACGACCTCTAGGCCACTTTCAGGCTCACACTTCTCCCATGATACAGTGCAGCTCGTGGATGAGAGGTTCGTAACCAGCACTGGATGTGGTTTGGATAAACGCTCCAGTTTCCTGAGACACGTGTTGACCTCCTCCAGCAGCTCTTGCTCAGTGGATGGCGACATAGAGAGAAACTGACAGCGAAGAAAATGTAATATACACAATAGGCCACTACCACAAGCAAATCAGCACTGTTGTGTTATGAACACCATGATCAAGAACCTTTAACTGCTCGTGAAGAGGACAATGCATCCTGACAGGAACCACTCCACTCCGCCGGGACACCAGCATTCTCACTGTCCTGTTAGACAGAGGGTGGGTTGATTCCTTTTAAAGTGAGTGCATGCTACTTTTTATATGAAGAGTTTCCCCAAAACTGTCATCATTTATATATTTAGATTCACGTCATTCCAAACCTGACAATTTCATCTTTAAGTCAAAAAAGTGGAAAATGAATGATCTAAACCAGGGTTCCTCAGATCTTACCCTGGAGGTCCAATGCACTGCAGAGTTTATCTCCAACCCTGATAAAACTTACCTACCTGTGACTTTCTAGTGATCCTGAAGACACTGATTAGCATGCTCAGGTGTGTTTGATTAGGGTTAAAGCTAAACTCTGCAGGAAATTGGATCTCGAGGTGCAGATTTGAGGATCGCTGATCTAAACAAATACTGTCTACTTAATTATTCATGTGCTTCGAACAGTGGCAGAATTTAGATTGGCCTTAAATATTTGTGGTATCCAGATTCACTTGTAAGTATAATTAGCGTTACTGTACATGATATGCTATATTTTTAATGTTACTTGTCTGAACAATATCCTTAGATTGCCATTACATACAATACTAGAACTGCAGTTAATCAAGTAACCTACATAGCAGCAAACCAGATACTGTCTGGGTCTGGGCTCTGCAACAAATGTAAAAGACCGTCCAGCAACGCAGGGACAGTGGCGCTTTCCATCAACAGAGCATGGCCATCTTCGTCATTTGCTAAGCAGCTCAGAGCAAAGCATACTGTTTGGCCCATCTCCATTCCTGGACCGCTCAACAGCAAAGCCTGCAGTCGACGAACCTTGTGACCAATAATAAAACAACACCCATAAATGAATTTTTAATTGATAGCGATCCAAATTCAATCAGGACCTATGGAGAGAATTTGTAAGATTTTGTACCAGCTGATGCTCTTTGGCCGCTTCCAGAACGAGGGTCTTGGCTTGTCTGCTACCACATAGACGGCCAACAGCAAATGCTGCATTCATGGCTGTGTCTGCAGTAACAACATTTTCATTTGATGTTATTGAATACTTTCACGTTTTACCAAGCAACAGGATATTCAAAAACAATTAATGTGGGGTAATATTAATTTAATCTTACAAATGTAGGACTGTCAATAGATTAAAATAAATAACAACTATGGGTCACACCTTATATTAAGTGGCCTTAACTACTATGTACTTACATCAAAATAAGTACAATGTAGTTATTGTGGTCATGTTGTATTGCTATTGAGGTGGGATATGTGTAAGGTGAGGGCCAGGTTTGGTGGTATGGGTAGTTTTAATGGTGGGTTAAAGTGTAAGGGATGGGTCAACATTGTAATTACAAATATAATTACAGATGCAACTATATGCAGACCCAATTATGAATCTCAGTATTGATTTGGTATAGATAAAATCATTCATGTCAAATTTAGAATTATGAATATGTTATTACAGCATAAAGAGTACTAAGTAATTTGCTTGTGCAAAGAACTTATTAGGCTAATTAGGGTCCATTCATTTTTTAACTTATATTTAAAATGTGGAGTCATTAGCACAGTGGCTAGGTGTCTAGCCATTTTGTGAGACACAAATTAATACTTAATATTCATTAATATCGGCGTATTGTGTTAAGCAAAAGCTATGACACTTAAACTGATACTTTGGCTCCGCACTGTGCTTATTAATTGTTGCATTAATCCATTAATGATGTTGTTGTTTTTCATTACAATTCATTCTTTCCTAAATGAAATGGGACACTGACCTTTGTAACTACACGATAAGCATTGTGCCAAACATCTGAAGATCTTGCAGGAAGATGAATGGGATAAAACCTTTTCGCAGGTTTCTTCACACAGGGACAGTCGTGCAAGAATAAGTGCTGCAGAGTTAACTGTGTTCTCTCTCTCATTCTCTAGAAGAACTGATAGGCGCTCAAGGACAACGCTGAACACACTTTGGATCTGAAGGAACCATGTCCGCCCTGATGCAGTTTCAACCTAGCACATGAAGAAAGAGCTTCAGGGTAACTTTTAGACCTAAACACCAGACATGTGCAATAACAATTCATATAAGTGTTTCAGAGATTTGGATTAAATTACGTATTAATTGTAGGTGTGGTAAGATGGAGGAAGCACCAAGGGGTAAAATGACCAAAATTTGAACCGTTGGTGGCATTAGAGGGTTGCATTTAGAGACTCCAAACTCACTATAACTGTTTAGACTGTCCTTGTGCAACATTTCAAAATTCCAAAGTTGAAGAAATTTTATAGATAGTAAATATATAAAGGATACAACAGGTGCCTAAGCAGGTTCCGTGCTTGGCTCCTAAAAATATAGGGAAAAAAACTACAAATACAGAAAAACATCTGTGGGGTGTAGGGTTATGTATTTATAATTAGGTCAGTATAGGAAAAAAACAAAAGAAGTCCATGAAATGTTCCATTTTAGTGAATGTATTTAAATTACTTTACCAGTTTAGCTAATGTCCTGTAAAGGTTAGATATAATATAAAGTCCCTGTATACTACAGCATGCATTATATCATCATGAAATCATACCAATGAGGCTATGGCTCCAGCACCCTTCATCACAACATCGGGATCGTCTTCAGTCAAGATCTCAACAAGGTCATATATGAGATTGCTTTTCCCTTTTGTCCCCTTCTGAAGTTTCACCACCACAGACTCACTTTCCAGCAGGACCCCAAAAATACAAGCTCCAGTATTACTCAGCCTGCACAAACAGAAAACTTCACTTCACAGAACCAGTGGCAAAACACTGCAGCTCCATTCTACAACTTTAGTGGAAAAAAGTGCAAACTTTGTACATTTAAAGAAAATTATATTTAATGTCATTTTTATATATTTTTTAAAGTGCTCAATATAACACCACATTCATTAAAAATAGGCATATCAATCAAACTGGAGAGACAACATTGTTTTTGCATGTGGTGTCCATAGACAACTGGACTCCATATATAATAATAAGGATCCATCCTGACTGAGTTGTCTCTAGTTTTGTATTTGTCTCAGTATTTTTACCATGAGGAAGTACCTGCAACCCAATCAGCTTGCTTAGGTAGTCCAGCTTCTCTAAGATGGTAAATGTTATCACGATGACATTTGGAGTGTCTCCCAGCATAGTTTCAAAAGCTTAGAGGAAATACCCAGAGACTACACAAACATGTGGACACGTAGGCACTGCCAGAGCCCGACAAAATGACCTCCAACAGGTTACTGGTGTGCATATTTCTAACCAAACTAAAAGAAACTTCTTGAGTTCTTGTCCACCGTCCTCACAGCCCAGTGCCATGCAGCTCGATTGCCATAATTTGCCAATGAACACCAGAACTGGCAGGTCATAGGTCATTGCCATTGGTGTTCTGGTCTCCTCATGACTGAGGGCAGGTTCACACTGAGTACACGTGACAGACTTAAAAGAGACTGGAGGCACAGATGCCATTGACTGGTTGTCGTGTTCCCCACGCCTGAATCCAATTAAAGACATCTATGTATTGGGGCTTGAAGTTGCTATAAGGTTTTAGAGTAGATCATAATGCATTCATAATGCATGTGGCCCAAGACACTGTGCTTTCAGGAAACTTATTAAGAGGATAATGTCAACATTGGCATGGATTTTAGCGTACAAATGTTTCATAAATGAGGGCCGTGGTTACAAAGCAGGCATGGATGATGTGGTTTGAGTTCAATCTGAGGACACTGTCTGACAGAAAAGCAAAAGACAGTCGTTTGTGCCTTTTAATCATTTCACCCTTTCGGCAGAGAGAAAGACATTCATTACGCTTTGACCTATTAGAGGTCTGCATTTGTAAGAGGTCAAAGGAGAACCATTGAGCAAGATGACTCTCATAAATCGAACTTTATAGGCCGAACACAATGGGCTTTTGCTGTTGCTGAGGTGACCATTTCTAATGACTTGAGCTGCATTTTCAAGGCTGAAAGCTTCCTAGATTACATTTTGTCAACCATTTTATCCTAATTTAATGTAAGGTTATCAATGCTAAAACAATGTGAGAAAAAATATAAAAATAGCAAACACAATAAGGTATTTTTATGTTTATGGTTTGTGGGCTGATAAAGTTTCAAAATACTAATAATTTCCGTAGCGGTAAAACACCTTTAAAGAATGGTGTTTTGTTCTTAATAGCAGACCCTCTCATGTTTGCATGCATGTCAGATAACTACAAAACCAGTGATCTGTGTGAGGGAACACTAGAACCACTTTTTGATCTCAGTGAGCAAATCATTTATAATATTGATGATATAAGTAATGTGCGGGTGTAGTTCACTTTTAACTGCAAATGGTCAGTGTCAATATTCTGTAATGTTAATGCACACAACCATTTCAGCTTTAATAGGTGCAATTTATAAAACCAAGCTATTGTTTTAACCTGTCTAATGATTAAGATTGAAGTACTGACCATGGGACAGGTGACTTCAGCAGCTTTCGAAGAGCATCTATGCATATTTCTGGGTTGCAGTGCTGAAGAACCTTTTCAACAAGTTCACCTTTGTCCTCCTGAGCAAGATCAAGAAGGATTTGCAACGCAGAGGACACACGATCAACGTCGGCACATAGAAGCCAGGTCAAGGCATTTCCGTTATGACATGGAGCTGGACAAAATGATGCTGATGTCATCCTTCAAAACACCCTATCACGAAAACAAAACAAACAATAAATAAAATGGGGAAAGAGGAAAAAAGGAAGTTATTCTCACCTGCCCTTAAAATTTACTGCTATAGAACATCACATTATATGATAATATTATTACCTAATAAGAGTATTATTGTCATTACTTTATACCCTAATACCTTTTAAAAATGTACTGTCAAATGATAATATTGGTTATATATATTTATATACACACACACACACACACACCGCACAGTATTAAATGATTACCTTACATATTTGCATTACACTACAACTCTACAAATAATAGCATGGAAATCAGTAAACACCACAGCCTTTCTACTTCGTGGCAATGCCAAAATAACATGGTATTATGATTATGTATCCGTGTCCATGTCACAGCACCACGTATAAAAGAACAAAGACGCCCTATGAGCAGTACCATACGTGTCCAAAACATTGTGATTTGTAGAAAATATTTTTTTTTTGTTTTTAAGACAATTTTTTCCCTCAAAACACAGTTGTGGCTTTTACTAAAAATAAACAAAACGCGACAATAATTCCGCGCGAATGATGAAATAAACCTTGTAGTAAACCAGTTCAGCTTACGGTCCTCGCCGGGAACAGCCTGTGGTCGTAGTTAGCTCCCACCGGTGGCACGCGGCTTACAGCTCGGTACATTTCAAGAGAACTCGACACGGCTTTTTGGAGATACAGCGAATGAAACAAGCACCCCTTAGGTTCCCATGGAAACGTTTGGCTAAAGGTTATTCACGACACACATTAAACCGCTACTTATATACGAGGGTTCGTTCGGTACTTCTACCTCAGCGCCAAAAAGTCCATTTTATAAAAAAGTCGCTCAATATTTGACTCAGTTGTGGCAGAAACTAGCTTAAAAGTGACATTAATAAAAGATAACAGCAATCACACCAGCTCGTTAAATATATATATATATATATATATATATATATATATATATATATATATATATATATATATATATGTATATATATATAAAAACCTATGTCAGGTGCCACACTTGTAAAAGGAACATTTGTTGTGTTTCTAACAATCCATGTAAGGTCCTTATCCATTTCAGGGTCACAGTACTTACTTGTAAGCTTGCTTTTGACCCTTGGCTCGGTGTAAATAACACATTTTCTTAGCTTACATGCTGTTATCCAAGTTATCTTTTTGTATCTCGTTGGTGAGCGGAATTCGTATAAATAGCCGCTGCCAACAAAGATGGGCTATTCATGATAAACATAAATAAAGACTCCGGAGGTTTAAATTGCATTGAATGTGCACATACACAATATACAGAATGACAATATCGTCCACATTTTGATTCAGTTGAAAGAAAAACAAAAGACAAAAAGGCTGAAGACAATACTACATGGGCAAAACAGACACTACGCAACCCAGTTACCTTTACACATTTGAGATTTTATTTCATTAATTTTATTCTTATATATTACAGTGACAAGAGATGGTCAGTTATCACAAACTTTGTCCATTCACATATTTATGCATTTAATGTTTGTATGGTAATAGCTTAGAAAAAAAATAAAAAGAACAGACACCCCCAGCCTACCCTAAACTCCCATTTCTCAGAAAAGAACAAGGATCAAAATGAGGATATTCAGTGCACAGTGTTCAACCCCAACCAGATAAATAAATTATTCGGAATACGAACACAGACAAACGTCACATGTATGCGTCTATTATACATGCTTATTTGTGAGTGCACGTCACAGTTTGGTAGAGTTGCCCTTAACGTAAGAGGAAGACACACTTGGAATTTGTGTGCACGTATTTTTGTATCAAGAAGAGAAACTTGTACTTAAAAAAAAAAAAAAAAAAATGAAACAAAATTCATGTGTTAAACTCACTTTGACAAAGATTTTAAGACAAACAAGACGACTGAACATTGAATGACTGGGACCCAAATGACAATTTTAGACATCCAAGTACACGTTGACAATGCGAATCAAAGTCAACTTTCCATGTGGGTTTTCAAGTTTTTCCCAGGACATCCCACTAACTGAGTGCTTGTTATGGTAAATAAAACTAAACATGACATGAGTGTGAAAGCTAAAGAGGATTGTAATGCGTTTCAAAAACAAGTAGACAGAAAAGTGAGACCCCCCCCACCCCAAAGGCATATTCCCCAACACTGCAACCCAACAAAAATCCCATAAAGAACAGAAAGGGAAAAAAAACAAAAACAAAAAAAAAAACAATTCCACTTTATCCATGTCCTTCAGTCAATAATGGCATTGCACACGCAATACTGGTGGTGTGGTTTTGCACAGCTATTGGCTTCATACTTGAAGGTATGGCAGGTGAATGACTATGTGCTAGGTTATGTGCACAAGAAGTCCAACTGGGAGAAGAGGAGGAGGAAGGGTAGTACAGTGAAGAGGTCCGTATTCCATCTCATCATCAGTTGTACAGCAGTTTTGTCCCTCGGCGGCTAATACTTCATGACAGAAGGGTGGATGGAACAAGCGAGCGCATGACTGTCAATACTCATATGCAGTCCACAGAGAAAGAGTTATGACGGCATGGTGTTTTTCTTCATTAAAACACACATCCATAGCAGCAGGTGGAGCCTTTAAGACCTCCCTCTGAACAACGAAAAACTCCATTTCCCATAATCCCCATAGGCAAGTTGCGGAGATATGAAAGTTCTGGGAAGTATGTTTTTTTCCCCCCAATAGGCCCATCCAACCCACCAAAAATTGTCCCCTATCCTACCAGTCAAGTTTTTGAATTTCAACTCAGTCTCACCCCTCACCCCCTGTGACCATCGTTCTTCAAACTGGGATACAGGGGACTCATCGTTCAGGCTCAGACTCCAGCGCCAGAACTCGTTTGCGCTCACGGCACTGCTTCTTATGGGCTGGCCAATCTCTCTGTTGGCACTGTGAGCCACAGTAGCGTGCCACTTGGCATCGGCCGCAGATGTTGAACTCCCTCAGCTGCAAAGGTAAAAAAAGACAGACACTAGTAGAATTGCCTCAATAACTCAAATAAACAAAACTAACACATTAAAGTGACAACGGTGTGAAAAATATATGGTCAACAATATGTGTAATGTGTAACAAAGTGTAATTTCTCTGAACACTGTAATTCTGTGCAGCAAAAAGATACACATTTTCATACATGCAAAACATGCCGCTTTGCTTTTTTTGCACACTAAGACCACTGCATTTTTAATAAGTCTTATGTAAGGGTTTTGTGGCCGTGTTCCATTCCATTATTTCTCACCCCTCTGTGAACATACATGACATGCGGGAGCACAGGGATATTTGTAGCAATAGCTAACAATACATTGTTCCATGAAGTTTTAATTTCCAGTAATGGATATGGAATGTTGATGTCAAGTGAATGAAAAAATGGAAAGGAGGCCTAAGAATCTCTAACGACAACCGCCAGTTATAGAAGTCATTGATGCTGATAGAAGCAGAAAAAACGGTAAACAGCCATTATAAAAGAAATAAGTTGATACAACTTTATGCAGCGTTTTAAATCATGGTGGGTGAGGGCATTTAGCCAATCAGCTTACACTTACGTCATTAAGAGCTCCTAGAACTTTTTTAGACCCTCCTCTGAAGGAGAAGCTAACGGAGTTCCCAGAACTACAATCGCTCCTAGTTCCTGGCGTGCAAACACTTCAAAAAGTGGGCAGTTTCATTTGTTTGGGTACTACAAAAAGGTTCCTGCGGTGCTAGAGGCCCTATAGCTGTATCTCAGCCAAAGATTTGGTGGTCCAGAGTCACATACAGGAAAAGCACCTGCATGTCGATCATAACCATCACCAGTCTTAGTTATAAAGTTGAGTATTGAAAAACCAGTTCCAATTCAAAATTTCGATGAACCCGGTATTCAATTATACATGTGCATTTAGATTCTGCTTAACGATATCGGTGTTCACATTTAAACTATTTTAATCCAGGAACAGAAAAAAAACAGAGGTCTCTGTGTGTGTTCCCAGTCTGTTTCACTGCAGAAAAGGTTGTTCTGGGCCAGAACTGACGACTTTCAAGTCTGTCAACTAGAAAACTAAATCAGTACATCATCAACACAGCCGTTTTGCCAGGAGCAGGTTTGGGCTCCTCTGGTTGTTTCTAGTTGTTTTAGGTGTGATATTTTTGTTAAAAGCATAGGTAAAAGTTCCTCTTGTAGGCCTAAACGTTCTGTAGGCTGCTGATTTTTTTTAATTCAGCTGCAACGATGCTTTGTAAAAAGAATAAATGCCTGTTTGATTAATATTGGATTTATAATCTTGTTATAATTGGAATCAACGCAGAATCCGAATGGATATGCGAAAAAATACTCAACCTTAATGAGCAGTATTTCAAAAATAAAAAATAGAATGACACAGAATGATTTGTCTATGCAATACTGACCCTCCTCTCAATGAGCGAGCAAGGTGGGTAGTGACACTCGTAGTAGGTGCAGGAGCACTCCTCCTCTTCCACCAGCTCTCCGTTGGCATTGTAGTAGCGCGTGCGACTCAACTCCAGGTACTGCTCTTCCACTGGGTCTGCTGGAACCTGCTGAATGGCCAGCCAGTACAACGACTGTTCTCTAGAGAGGACGTTATGCAGGCATACTTTAGAAAACACAGCACAAGTCGAGCACAGCGGATACGTTCTTGTTTGGTTCTTGTACGTCATAAAATCTACATTTATATATTTTGATTCATTTACCTTTGTTTGCTGGACAGTTCTTCTGGTTTAGGACTCCATCCCACAGGAACGAGACGCAAGTTGTCTAGACGGTTATCCACGGTGACTGAGTTTATGTGAACTACTTGGAAACTTGGAGCAATTCCACCTCTATGCTTTTCCCTGGAAATAAAAAAAGTGGAGGGTATCTCAAAACACGCCATGACTCAATTACAATTAAATACATTATCAATGTGAAAATTGTGTCTAAAGTAAATGTGAATATTGTTTTTATGCACTCATCTTAACAATGCATCAATCCATACTGATCTAGTTACACACCCAGTGAGAAGGTGGCTTTACAAACATGACTTTTGGCTTGTCCTAGTGGCCTGAATACTGACAGACATGTCTTGAGGATTGTAAACAGTGGCCAAAGCAATAGGCTCTAACGCTACACTCACCATAGTAACTCATGCAGTGGTCGACCAGCCCATCTACCCTTGCCAATGTCAAAGGCATAAGCAAAGATTTTTGCCCCATTTCCATCTGCATCAACTTCCATGCGTGCCTAAAAATAAAAACATTCAGGTCTTCAATTTCACAGGACAACATAATAGCATTCAAAATGTGATTAAAAAAATGATTACAAAAGGTACGAGGAAAACTAGAAATGGGAACAACAAACCCCAAATACAATTCGCAAAATGACAACAACCATTCTCACCTCAAAGGCATAGTTTTCCACCAATGGTATGTCTTGCTCATCAATCAAAGTGTACTTTGTCTAAAAAGAACAGAATGGTGTTATAATGGAAAGTAAGTTATTTGAGACAACAATCCAAAAAACCTATCAGCGATTTTGCTTCTTCACTAAAAAGTGCTTCTCACACTTTTTGACCAATTTTCTAATAAACCTTTAATATAGAATTTACTTCATGTTTCAGGTTTCCGATGCTCTTATGCTCTTCGAGTGTCACCCGAACGGACCATTTTGGTAACTTCAGCCCATACATATCTAACCAGGCTTATGGGAAACGCACCCCAGACAGGTTTAGCAAACCAGTTCAACCGATTATAACTGAGGAACAATCGCTTTCTGAATCAAACATCATTACTAGTTCAGGAACAACGACTCAAATAATATTTGGGCGAGATAGATAAATTGTGGTGTTTTTGAAAAGCTTTTTAATCAGAGTAGAAGCAGATCGGCGGCTGTCTGTAAAGTAATAAGGGTAAATATTGTTACTCTCGGCGTCGCAGATGAAGTAAACTTTCGTGATTGTCAGAGAGACGTGTGAGAAGTCAGCCCGGCCGGAGCAGACATAACCTGTGACCGTGAACAGCACGAGCTCTGTTCAGTCTTATGAGAACATAAAATCATCATTAGACTGTACTCGCGTCCGCGTCTTTCATCCGACTCCTCGCATGCTCCTATTGTTTAACCCCTATAGATGTCTGTTTACCGCCTGCCCTCTAGTGTCATGGCACGAGCGGCCTGGCATCCCAGAAACAGCTCGGATTTGTTCAGGATGACGCCGAAAACCGACCAAAACAGTAAAGTTCAATAAACCGACAACGTTTTCAGCAGGTTTCGCGATGAAGCGACCGCGCACATGTCTGACAGATAACCCGTGGAAGGACGGCGCTAAAGGCTCGTCTCAGCCGACATGCCGGTTGTCATGCTGCGAACGGTTCCTGGTTGAGGCATTTTCAGAGCTCTCTGAGCCATATTGGATGACAGTGTCGTTACTGACGTGGATCGAGAAAACGCGGCGGTCTTGTGTTTGAAATCTTCTTAAACTGCAATCGGAAAAATAAAACTTTTACATCGTGTAGCTAACGAGCGAACTCTCGCCCCAGCCGTCTAGCAGCGCTGTAGCCGAGCTAGCGGCACTACCACAGCAAAAGTAGGCGGCTCAAAGGGACTAAACCTACTCGGCTGATGAGCTGAGCAGTTTAATTAGAAAACTCGTCCGTTTCGACGACAACCCTATGCCTAGATTTCATATATTTCTCTCTGACCAAGGTCGACAACATCAAATGGACGAATGTGGCACTTAATTGTTAAACACAAGCATTTAGCTCACGGATCTCGGATCCCCTCCCCTTCGCGTCGCACATGGCAGCCCTAGGATTCAGCTCACCTTCCCGGCCACACGGCCAAGTCGAACAATCCCGAGCTTGAAATCCGACATTAGAGGGGATGTCAGGTCTGGGATGAAACGTGAGAGCACGTACGCCGTTATTAGGTTGGAAATCGGACCGGGCAAACCAACCCTGAGTACAATTTTTAGTGTAATAGGGTCAGTCGTTGCCCGCGTCTTCCCCACCCGCTTCCAAACCTCCGTGATGCGCCGCCGAGACGCGTTGGAAAAACCTGCCAGCTTCTGGGGGAGGGACTTACAGAACTCAGAAAGCAGCCAATCGTGAAGACGAACTGACAGCGACGTGTCCAATCGGAGCTGTTCGTCGTCAATACATTCGCTCCGGCCGTTTAATTATTATGCTGACGTATAATGGATAAACGTGAACGCGTTCGGCCGATCTGTCCAATTATAACACGAGATTTCACGTCAAAGCCCGCCCCTCGTATAACCACGCCTTTTCGTTGCGTAACTAAAACACGACATTTTAGCGCGAAACAGTGCTCGCCGGCAGGGCTCCTGTAATGGGAGCGTTAAAAAGATTTTTAAGGAAGTAGCCATTTAACTCTGTTGTGCCACTGAAAGACATTATTTGTACAACGCCATTTCCAGAAAAGATGTAACATACATGCACTAAAAATAAAGAAGATTTTGTGACTTATGCTTTTGCCAAAAGTTAAAAGAAAAGACCTCTAATGGTTTCAATAATATATATATATATTTGGATTAAACAGACATGATGAATATTATATAAATATGCTGGTGGATCATAATCAGGCTGTAAGTACTGCTTTAAAATGCCAAAAGAAGAAACAGGGCGAGAGACAAAAAAATTAATTTATGCAATTTATTAAAACAATGCATTTAAACTCAAACAGGCTGTTCATCAGCTGATCAAAAGTTTAGTAGCATAGCCTTAAAGAGTTAAAATCTGCAAAAAAATATGGCTTTCATGTCGTTGTTCTTCAGGTAGTAACACTGTCATGATTTCCTGATGGAGTCTTTGAGTTTGTTTGAGCCCTCAACATGCCATGACTCGGCAGGCCCAAAGGTACGATGAGGGTCCGTTGGGAACGTCTGGCAGAACCTCCGGCAGAGCTTTGATCGAATCGTGAGGGAGGCTGGAGACAATGAGTCAGATTGAACCATGTTCTCCTCCGTTCTTCCGTTCCGCTGCCTGTCGTGATGACAACCCCCGAACCCAGCGGTGGACACTGGAAGTAAGGGATACCGTGAAGCTGAAAAACGAGTCCTGTTGAACCTGGCTTGCATCTTAGGACTCCTGAGGCATCTGATAAGTACAGGTGGGTCAAGCAGACTGCAGTCCGGGTGGTTGTTGAGGCAGAAACTGGAAAATCTGCCCCGAGTACCTCAGTCTCTAGACATTGTGGGGCTGTTTTGGCTAAAAGTCTATGTCAGAGTGCTGGAGAGGAGAATACGTCTGATAGCCAAACCTCAGATCCAGGAGAAACAGCGCTTTCGGCCTGGTCGTGGAACACTTCAGGGGTACTCTTTCCCATGAAGCACTGCCAGACTTTTTACATTTGCTAATATATATCCAAATATAAATGCTTTTGTCATTCAAAATAAAATATTGTGTAAGAGACTTTTATTTTATTTTATCATCATTTCTTGTACCGAAACAAATAACTCGTGCACTAAAAATGTAGATTTTGGTGAGCTTAATAGGTAATATTTTAACTTCTGGAGGGTTGGTGGCGAGTTACAAGTTAACAGATCAGTGCTGTCCGTCTTCTAACCATGTTACACGCAACATCAGACGACAAGTTAGCATACTGCTAAAAGAGACGGAACAAAACTAGATCTCAGGCTTGCGCACTCAACAGCCAGTCCACTTCCGTGTTGTACACCTGCGACAGGTAGGCAGGGCTCTAAAGCTAAAGACACCTGCGCCACGGCTGTTTCACAGTACAGACAGCAGCGAAACCAGGAAAATACTTCCTTTTTATTCTGACAAAAGTAGCAAAACCTATTATTATCTTTCGTTCACCATGAGTACGGAATACAGACTTTGTGAACTGGCAACGGTGTCCTCGCATGTCGATGACCTGGAGACTGACCCTTCAAACCGCCCAGACCCAGCAGGAAGTGTGTGTGAAGGCGGCGGGCTGTTTTCACACACCAATGGTACACTAAATGGACAATCGCCGACTAATCCTGTCCCCGAACGTGAGGAGTCGGAGAAGGCTGTAGGCGGTCCGGACTCCTCGGGAGGAGAGAAGCTGTGTCCAGTACACGGACGAGAACTACACTTCTACTGTGGGACAGAGGAAAGACTGACCTGCTCGAAGTGTGTGTCCGAGGGGTTTTGTCAGGGTCACAAGGTGATGGAGCTGGTTACCAGGGCAACTGTAGTAAGGGTGAGTCACTGTTAGTTAATTAGGATTTATTAATTAGGTTTCAATGCATGCGACGTTGACTAAACAATGAATGACCTAACACGTTCACTAATCTCTTAAAATAAATGTGCGATATTAGAATAACAGTAGAGGGTTAGAGTAGTATTGCGTAGACCTGTGTCATCTGTATATTCATATGAGGAGGGCGTGGTTAGTTTCATTAGTCACAAGCGATACACCCCGAGGTCAAGAAACTTTGCTTTAATTCATTTCATTTCATTTCTGTAATTTATTGTCATTGCAATCAGATGCATTTTATCTGTTCCCTTTTAAAAAATGCGATTTAAACATTTCTGACAGTAATCATGCTGTTGAATGTATTGTTGTCGTTATTATTAATAGTTTTGCACATATATTGCTCATATTCTAATAGTCTTTTTTTTAAAATAGCCTTTTTCATTCACAAGATTACACATGACCCGATTCCCCGACGCTTTGCTTTGTGAAGTCTTTGCTGAAGACTTCCCATACTCTTAAATGGTAAAAAAAAGTATATTTAATGTATGTATAATGCATTATAATGCTTGTTTTTAACTAAAATCCTCGCATAGCTCAAATCAACACTGGGCTCACTTGTGTTTTAGTAGTTAGATGAGAAAACGTCGAACCGGATTGCATTTTAGGTTTGCATTTATTGATATCACTTGGAGTTGCATTTTCAACCAGAATAAATGATATGAATAAAAGTAAACGAAACAAAACAGAAAGTCAGACGTCTGTGAGCTTCTGAATAACACTGAGAGATGGGCTGCCTCTGATCAAACATTTCCTCAATACTTTCACATGGGCCTGTCCTTTTTTTCAGCAACAGACAAATTCAGATCGTATCCACATGCTCTCACATTCCTGCCCCGCACCGACCACTAAACGCCTCTTATGTGATTACAGAATCAGCTGGTGGATGTCTGTGAAAAAATGCAGCTGCAAGCCCTGCGGATCGAAAGATTCATTGACCGCACACTTACGGCTAGAGAGAAGGCCGTACAGGTACCGGGAGTGTTAAACCGTTAGGCTAGTTCTAACAGTGATGTACAGGATGTTGGTGTAATTGCCTCTTGTGCTGTTGAATTGATAGACGGACGCGAACAGCGCGCGAGAACGAGTGTTGGCTCAGGTGAACGCGGTGCGTGAGGCTCTCGAGGAGGAAGAGCAGCGTCTCCTGGAGGCCATACACCGAGAGGAAGAGCGCGTGGAGCAGTGCCTGCTCACCCAGAGAGCACACTGGACACACACTCTGGAGAAACTCACACGCGCACGCACCAGTCTGGTGCACACACTCACACACTCGACGGATACCGCCATTGTGGTGAGTGAGTGAAGAAAACAAGGGTGCAAGAAATACTGAAGATTTGTGCAGTTAGGGGTCATATTAAATAATTAGATAATTGTTTTTGCATTACAACAAAAATCTTTATTGCATAAATTTGCACAATTTCAATGGTTGTAAACCATGCTTCATTCTCCTTATGTGTTCAAAAAGAATCATTGACCCACTGCTTAAATTGACTTATTTAGGTAATTGGCATTTAAGTATAGTAATAAATCAAATAAAACATTTTTAAGTATTTAGTTTCAATAGTAGTATACGTAGTGAATTGCATTGTGAAAATAATACTTAAAATTATTGACACTTTACGCTTTTGAAAAAGTTTCATTGTTTTTCAGTCAGTTTCTAAAGAGCTAATATGTTTAGATGTTCGTAAATAATAAATGCTTATAGTCGCGTGATGGATTATATTGTTGTGATGTTCCACTGATTGTTGAATTGTTCTTTATTTTTTCAGAGCTCTAACGAGGAAATAAATGACAGGTGATTTCAGCTGCTATAAATGCAATAATGTGCTTATATGCATAAATAAAAAGACCCGCTGGACCTGAGGATGGATTATGTGCTGATTGTGTTCTTGTGTTGTAGAGTAGAGGACGCGGAGGGTGTGGGTGAACCTAGAGACACTGAGCAGCTGACTCTGAACAGAGGCTGCAGTGACAGTCAGCTCATGGTGGGACTGTGGGCCAGTGCCTTACTGCTACGACCGTCTGGCAAGTATATACATGTCTGCAAGACTCTCAAATATGATGACTGAGACATTTATATATACTTGAACAAAACGTCTGCTGATTAATGAAATAAGCAAGCTTTGCACACCTCGACTTTTCTTGCACATCGCTTAAACTTGGGCTTTTCGCTTGATGTGGTAGTACACATTACGCAACTGATAATACATTTAACCCCACTGGCACTGAATTAAACATGGCGTTTTGAAGTAAAAAGTCAAGTCTAAGCATTATATTTCCTTCATTCCTTCAGCCCACACGTTAACCGCACTCCGCTTTGAAGCTCAGACGATCGGTCCTCTTCTCTCTCTCTCCAATGACCAGCGCACCTTAACGTTCCTGGCCAAACGTCAGCGTCAGTCAGCTCCGTCCGACCCGGCGCGCTTTGACAGCTGGCCTAACGCCCTCTGCTCTCCTCCCATGTCCTCTGGTACTCACAGCTGGGTGCTCGATGTGGGCACCAGCGCGGCCTTCAAAGTGGGGGTGTGCTATTCCAGCATAGAACGCAAAGGGTCCGGCAATGGAGCGCGGCTCGGCTACAACCCCAAGTCGTGGGTGCTCTCGCATTACGATGAAGACTTGTCTTTCTGTCACGACGGATGTAATGTGGGCATCACCGTGGCTAAGAAGCTCAAAAGAGTGGGGCTGCTTTTGGACTGGCCCAGTCGGACCCTGCTGTTTTATGATCCTGAATCTACGTCTGTGCTGCACGTAGTCAGGCATGCTTTCAGTGAGCCGCTGCTGGCCGCCTGTGCTGTGGCTGATCAGAGTGTCTCTATACTGCACTGAACACGTGATGAATGCTAATGGAGGCTCTGAAGATCCTGAGGACTTGAAGGAACGGTGGATGTAACGCTACGCCGTGCCATTTGAACCGGCGGTCGTGGTTTACGTTATCTGTGCTCCTGTATATGCAAAATCAAGAGAGCCGGCGATAAAACCAAAACGTCGTTTAGTTATAAAGAAGCTCATTTGCCAGTAATCACTCATTTTGCCAACTTGCTTAAAAGAACTACAAGCATATGCCAATGATCGCTTTTATATTTATAAAGTATTTAAATCATTTTAAGTATTTCACGTTAAGTTAGTCTAGTTGTTGTTTGACTGTTTATATTCATTGCCTGCACATCATATGAAATAGTTGCCCAACTGATGCTGATATTTGTATGTGATGTGTTCATGCAATAAAACATGAAACATGAAACCATTTCCTGTTATCTCAACCTACCTATATCTCATCTGCTGGTCTGCGGTGGAGGAAAACACAATAAATTGCAGTTTACTGTAAATCACTGCATACCTGAATAACCTCCGTTAATGTTTCTTCCGGCCTTCTCATCTTTTTAAAATGTAAAAAAAGCGTTGAAAAAAAATGTTTCTGGGAGATTTATTTAAGCCTAATGTATTTATCACAGTTTACTGTAAAAAAAATGGAATGGACTATCTTAAAAATGATGGTAACAATATTACACTTAATATTTTTACAAGTAATCGACCTGAATAAATCATGTCAAATCTCCTAAATTACACGGCGTACAGCCAAACAGCTTTAGTAGGAAAATATTAGAATAATACTGAACAAGACTTAATGCTTCAGAGGAGGAGCATCCAAAACCATCAGCTCTACTTTTTTATTCAATCACTTCCTCAGTTTAAACCTCAAACTGCTTAAGTTTCCTTTAAAAATGAGTAAAAAAAACACACCCCTCTTTTGGCTTTATTAGTAAAAAATCTTAAATATTTTATATACAACACTGAACCACTGTTTTTAATTGTCACCTTAATTCTGTTAATGAAAATTACAAGACACATGATTTTTTTATTTATTTTTTTTACAGTGCTGTGATGCACCGGCCACTTTCGTTTGAAGACGCTGGAGTATAGGCTCTGCAGCCCCTCATCGACCGTAGCCTTACGTTCTAGGCCTCCTATTTGCTACATAATGATTACTCCTGGTAAATTACATTTTAAATAAGTTTAATAAAACATTTAATACACCCCAAAATAAAATAAATAAGCCCCTTCTGATTTAATCACCTATGTCCCCACTAGATGGTAGCAGAGGACAACATTCACTTCCGGCAGGTTCACCACAAAACACACTTCACTCGCTAATTCACAATGATTATTTATTGATATATATTACGCATCTTTATGTTTAGCAAACAAAAAAATGACAAAATATAACTGATAAAAAATATTTCTGGAGGTACTATTGTCATGACTTCCACATATCTCATTAAATAGACTATAAAATGTTTGATTATTATTAAAACTTCATTACAATCACAGTTTTGCTCACGTGCTGGTTGACAAGGAATATCAAGTGTGTTCCTACAAATCAACAGTGATGTTTACTTCACTACTCATGCCACAGTATATTTACATTGTTACATTAAGGTTTTTTTTCTTAAGCCTCATTTCCCATCACAGGAGTAAGAAGAAAACAAGTGATCTTGCTCGGCAACAGACTGCATGCGTTTCCTTGTGGGGCTTCCCATCAGTTAGACGGGAACTACGAGTTTGAGGACGTATTCTTTTTGGTCAGGATCAGATCGACTGGTGGAGGCTCGATGTTCAACTCGTGTCTCAGTTCATCGAGGTTCTGGTCCCAGCGTCGTTCATAGAAGATGCTTAGAACACATCGGGCGCGACTGCCATTGCTCAAAGCCCATGGTCCCAGAGACTGAACCAGCAACTGTAGACGACTGACATCAACACAGACACACATCACTGTAATAGATTTAAATGATTACACACACACATATATATAGATATAAATTAACAATAAAAAATTGGATTACAGTAAATGACAATTTTAAGATAAATGTTTGTAAACTAAATAAAATATACAATTTGTTTTTACATTTTTTAGTGTAATATACTTAAAGTTGAGGTTCATCTACATATTTTTTTTTTTCATCTACATATTTAGTGTTTTTTTTATGGCAAATTAAAATCAAATAACATCACTTTTAGTGCCCAGGTGCATTAATATCATTATATTAGTAATATAAGTGAAAAAATACAAAATTAACAAATATTTATTAGGATGTTCGCAATTATTAGGATGACCTGGGAGCCAGTAAAACTCTAAAACTGCTCACAGTGTACAGGTTTAAGGTAAAAGCAAGTAATGACAGAACTAGGATGTCAAAATAACGAAACTAGATAATGATTATAATGAAACTAGTGAACATGAGAAGGGGAAATACTCAGTGAAGACACATGCTGGTTGTAATCTGAGGAAAAGGGTAAATACAGATTTACAGTATTCTTGGTTTTACAGTTTGATGCAGTGACTGTGTTCTAAACATGTGACTGAACAACCCCAGCGAAGCACAGCCAGTAATCTTGCCTTACGATAATAATCTCTTTGACACTATGAACTCACAATCAGAGATATTCCATAGGTAAGATATGTGAAATATGTGAAGCATTTATATTCCTTCTTCCGTATCAAAATGTGTTATCAAGCTCTGAAGTGGTCCTTGTGGTTAGTCTTTTTTTGTCTTGCTCTATAGAGTTTCCAATGTAAGCATTACTGTATATATATTTGATGCTCTTTTGTTAAAATAAGAGACTGTTTGTACAGTAGCTGACGTGAACTGACCTGGCAGACAGGCGAAGGGGTCCAAGCGCTGCACCCAGAACACACATGGGCAGACCAGTCTGTGCAGCTTCAAACAGCTTTACCACAACCTCACCTGTGGGAAAGAAACAACAGGAAAATGTTTCTACAAGTTGAAAAGTGCACGCTGGTAATGTACTTCTGATATGTATTGGGGGAAAAACTGTAAAAAACTGAAGAAGGGAATATTCCTGGGCTCGATGTATGTAGCTCTGATGCAGCATCCTATTGGGTTTGACTTTATTTTGATGGTCCCTTTAACACGTTCTAGAACTAACTTTGCACTTACATGTCTATTAACTCTCATTAGAGTGCTAGGAGAGTATTAGTAGACTGGTAGGGTAAGGGTTAAATACGAAGACATGGAAAAGTTCCTTATGGTCAGTAGAATGTCTGTTGGGAGATCATCACAACAAAGAGAGAATATATCAATGAGAAAGTCTACTGATACTGCTGACATGTAGTTGAAACATTACTTAGTGTCAACAGAATTTTCAAAAGGCACCATCAAAGTAAAGTATTAGCTCGTAACACTTCGTAATGAAGAACCAAAAGCTTTGGATTCAGAGTTTTATACGCATACACACTGGAAAAGTAGACATTTTTTTGTTTTGCTCTCAAACGCTCACCTAGCATATTGGTGGGCATGCTAAGCAAGGTATGCAACAGGTCATGGACCTCACGATACCGTTGCATGACATATGCTAGCTCCTCATCGTCCACAAACTTCACATCAGCTCTTGAGTCAGGGGTGACTGTCTGGAAAAGTGAAGATAACAATGGTTCATTCGATTGATGAATGTTAAGTCAGGGCTGTCCAAACTCGGTCCTGGAGGGCTGGTGGCCTGAAGAGGCTAATCACGGTCTTTCTAGGCATGTTATGAACTTCCATGCAGGTGTGTTGAGACAAGTGGAGCTAAACTCTGCAGGCCCACCAGAACTGAGTTTGGACAGCCCTGTGTTAAGCGATAATCTGTGCGTTTTTCATTCATCTTACATTTTCTTCTAGAAAATTGAGATATTCTCTTCCTAAAGTCCCATCTGGCAAAGCAGACATTCGCGTGAGGTCTAACGTAGACAGACGGATCCTTGGACGCTCTCTAGAGACAGCATTTTAACATAAAGGTAGCAGTAAAGTTTGGATGACGAATGATGGACCCATAAACAGTGTTAACTGTAGTCGGAATAAACAACTGAGACGTACTTGAGAATACTGTAACCTTCAGGGTCATTTCTCATCCGGTTCCTTAACTTGATCAGGGCCTGGTGCCCGGTGGTTTCCCCAAGCACTGCAACCATATCTGTTTTGGAAAAACAAGGTCAGCATACATGAACGTTTTGAATCATACTGTGAGAATTTAGAACATATTATCCTCCGCATAAACAAAAACTCCTTTGGACCTGTTAAAGCAGGTTGTGGCAGGGTGATGTTTGGTTATAATTAGGCCACTAATCTGGAAATTTCCCATCTCTTGTATTTGTATGTTAAATAATTGGCCTACTTGCAATGCGTGTACAATAACTATCTGTAAAAATAAAACTCTTTCCATATTTTATCATGCATAAATCCATTCCAAGGAATTTCCCTCAAAATACGTTTTGGTTGAAGAGTCTAGGCACCAAAATAAAAATTACAGCAAAGAGTTGAAATTCCTCACTAAATCTTTCTGCCGTGTTATTAATGAAAATGACGATAAAGAGCTTTTGTTTATCTTCTTCCCTAAAACAACTGAGTACTTTCCACCAAGACTGAAAAAGAAACTAAATTAAAATAAGTCGTTTTATCACTAGGGTGACATCATGCCAAGGTCACGATCAGCCTAAAATGAAATGACTATTAAATCCCAGCCTCACCGTGTCTGTAGGGGTTCTTCAGAGCAGCCACACCAGAACCCAAAGCCAAAACGGCCTTCTGTGCAGAACTTGTCGGGATATGACTTGGATACAGCCTTCCATCGTACTGCTTTGAGTCTGAGCTTGTGTTCTGCTGTCCGGTGAGTACTGAGTACAGAAGAGAGAGAGAGAGAGAGAGAGAGAGAGATGAAAATAACCTTCTCAACTACTCTAAAACCATAGTACTAGCTCTCCTGCTACCTTATCGTCATGAAGCTTTCACTTAAATTACTACAAAATTTAATACAACTTTAATATATCAATATAGGTAATCATATTTAAAATAAATACAAAAATTTAAATTAAAAAGGGAAACCTGTTGGGTGAAACGAAACGAAGCCTGTT
Source organism: Puntigrus tetrazona (assembly GCF_018831695.1). NCBI lineage: Eukaryota > Metazoa > Chordata > Actinopteri > Cypriniformes > Cyprinidae > Puntigrus > Puntigrus tetrazona. Next base: position 24,652,164 of record NC_056703.1, on the reverse strand, counting down.
TTAAGATCAGAATCACTTTTTTGCATAGTAAAATGATTTCTGTGGCAATCCGCGAACGCCTTTAATGAATAATGACTTCTGGAATGACAAGAGGGTAAGTCAAACGTTCATTTTATTTAAGTTTTTAATCCGAGGCCAGGAACTTACGCTCGTAAGACTTACATGCAGTCTGTTAAAATGTTTTTTTGGGGGGGGCAGTCAGCAGCAGCTTGTGTGATAATCGGCGAAGTGTCGTTTAAAACTGTCGTTTGTTGACATGCGATATTCGACCCCAAACGCTGCATTTTAACTAGCGCGGTTTGTAGATGTGTGAGGTGACGCGTTCACAGCAACGTTACCGGTTAGCCAAACAGCTACTAGCAAGGTCGGACGTTTTTGCTGCAAAATACGCGTATACTTTGCAGTTAAGGAGATTGGATATATCTGTGGAACTATTTCAACTCAAAAAATGTTGTAAAATACCTCCATATGAACGTCGACGATAATATCCGCTAGAGGTTTTTAAAAAACTTAGAGCACCAGACAGACGCCGCATAATTGACTGCCGCTGCGCGAGCTAGTATGGCAAACTGCTTTAACATTTAGCCCTAAAACGTACACCTCACTAGGCTGGTGCTACTAGGTTTAGAGCGTGACTGTGATGATCTTTTATTTCATTAGAATCAGTAAGGTATTTGAATCTCTTCTCCTTGCACAATAATGGATATCTCTTCATGTTAATCAGAGTTTTTGTACTAACCAGCCACAACATGCAAAATAACATGCAAATAATCTCAGATACTCATCATGTGCTTAATTCAAAGTTCAAAGTGTCTAATGTGAGTTTGAATATAATTTTGCATGACCTTTATAGCCATAACGAAAGCAAAAATGGATTGCATAGAATTTTCTAGAAGCAAGGAGAAAATAACATTTTGTGCACCCATCCAAACAAAACGATAGCTTCCCATATCCAAAAACTTCTTACTCTGCTGTTATTTAATCAAGTGAACACACTAGAATGTCACTGAATAGTACACGGAGACACCTTTTCAAATAAAATATTCAAATTTAATCAAGGATTAATTGACTTTTAACACATCTTATGTCTTTTAGTAGTTGTTGTTTTTTTGTTTCTAGCCTAAGTTTATCTTAAGTTCTTCCGCTTTTATTTAGGCTTCAAATTTCGTTAGGCTATACCTTAGTAATGCAGAAGTTGATGTTTTACTTTATAGAGAACAATGCCATTGATTTAGTGCACTGAGCATTCATGGGAAATCCTGTTAAATGTTCCTAATATGCTAACACAGTGATATCGCTTTCAACTCTTGAGAACAAATGACAGTTTTTTTTCATTAAATGTTTGACTTTACCTGAAAAAAGGACAGATATACTGTAAATAATCGCATATGCACATTCTTTCTGTTTGTTTAGTGAAAATCTACAGATCCTATGAACAAATCCCAGTGTTAGACAGAGTGTTAGGCCATGTGTCTAACAAAACATTTATTCCAGAGGCCATTTTTTTTTACTAGTAACTAGTATTTTATAGAATAGAATACTTACTAGCTGCTATTGGAAAGAAAATATAGTATGCAATGAGAAAAAGCATTATCTAATGAATGAGTACTGGTGTCTAGGGCTTGGCAATATATCACACTATACATACATACATACATACATACATACAACTAATCAATGAAGCTGGTTCTTTGTTTTGTGGTAAATCTCCATCACTTGTTTGAAAATGGAGCAGCAGTTAATACACAGAGCAGTAGATCACTGACAAAATACGCAATATTAAGTTCAGTATCACAAATGAATCACCCGCGAAACTGAACCCGTCACTGCATAGCCACATGCAATCCCATTGAGACCACAAGTTCTCAATGGGATTAAGATCTGGGGAGTTTCCAGGCCATGGTCCCAAAACTTCAATGTTTTGGTCCCCCAGCCACTTAGTTATCAGTTTTGCCTTATGGCACGGTGCTCCAATGTGCTGGAAAATGCATTGTTCTTCACCAAACTGTTGTTGGATTGTTGGAAAAAGAGGGTGTTTTGGTACCATTCTTTATTCATGACTGTGTTTTTGGGCAAAACTGTGAGTGAGCCCACTCCCTTGGATGAGAAGCAACCCCACACATGAATGTTCTCAGGATGCTTTACTGTTGGCATGACACAGGACTGATGGTAGCGCTCACCTTTTCTTCTCCGGACAAGCCTTTTTCCAGATGCCCCAAACAATCGGAAAGGGGCTTCATCGGACACTATGACTTTGCTCCAGTCCTCAGCAGTCCATTCACCATACTTTTTGCAGAAGATCAATCTGTCCCTGATGTTTCTTTTGGAGAGAAGTGGCTTCTTTGCTGCCCTTCTTGACACCAGGCCATCTTCCAAAAGTCTTCGCCTCACTGTGCGTGCAGATGCGCTCACACCTGCCTGCTGCCATTCCTGAGCAAGCTCTGCACTGGTGGCACTCCGATCCTGCAGCTGAATCCTCTTTAGGAGACGATCCTGGCGCTTGCTGGACTTTCTTGGACGCCCTGAAGCCTTCTTAACAAGAATTGAACCTCTTTCCTTGAAGTTCTTGATGATTCTATAAATTGTTGATTTAGGTGCAATCTTAGTAGCCACAATATCCTTGCCTGTGAAGCCATTTTTATGCACCGTAATGATGGCTGCACGCGTGTCTTTGCAGGTCACCATGGTTAACAATGGAAGAACAATGATTTCAAGCATCAAGAAAAAAGGAGAAGGATATTAAGAACAAAGTTTCTGTTTTTACTGGAGACAATTTAAGGTAACGTTAAGTTGTAGGCAGCCTTCTAAATGAGCACAGACTCTGGCCGTTTCTACGAAAAGGTTGCATCCTCCGGAGATCGAATTTGTAGGCTGCATACATCATAAAGAAGATCTTATTTTGGAATATTAACAGTCATAAATTTGACCATTATTCTTAATTAAGTGTAAATTGTTGTATTATGACTCACGAATATAATGCTCAGTCAACTAAAGTAAACTAGGCTTGATGCCGTGTGCAGCAGACAGACGCGTCCTTCCGTTTGAGAGACGTCCTGTGTGTTTTATGGACAATGCGGCTTGCCATCGTGGCGTTATCTATAGTGTCGTGTCTATGATGACGCACACACGTACTGGACTGACACGATCACTGACGGTTAGAAGTAACCCACAGTATTTGGTAAGTAACTTTTATATTCTTTTTAGTCGCTTTCAGCTTAACTTTGACCGTAGTGTTCCGAATGTAAACCCATTGCCTGTCGTTGGGCAGTGTACGCGTAGTGTGGGGGATGTTCCAATGAGTTGCCATTTTTTCCCGTCTCTGAGAGTCAGAAAATTAGATACTTTTGCTGTCTTGGTTTGGATAGCTTTTGCGGTCGTTATTAAAAGCCCCGATGGATTCCTCCAGCTGTTTGTATTGATATGTAGTAACGTTTTAGGTGCTGTAGCTGTAGCAACGTATTTTTTTGTCAACACCAAGGTGAACGCGGAACCTATAATTCAGGCCTAGACTAGATGTGACTTAAAACAAACAACGAATTTGATGAATCACTTCAATTCAATTAAATCAAGTTTTAGGTTTTGGGAAATTTAAGGTTGAAAACGAAACGTGAAAAAGTCTGTCAGTTGATTTTGCTGCTGTTAAAACAGGCCATGAAGTTCCTGCCTGCATAATACTTCCTTTTTTGACTAAAAGCAGATTGGTGCACAGTTTATAAGATGCAGCCAGCACTTTCTAAAGATCTTAAACATCTCTTTATATCCAAAGGTTAGGCTATATGGTGTTTGTTTCAGACTATATCGAGTAGTTTTAAAAAAAATGTAAAATCGAGTGCTTTCTTACAGTATGTAATAGGTTTTGCCTAGAATATTGTAGTATTATATTATGTAACTAACTATAGTACAAGAAAGTCCAGTATTTTCAGTGATCAACATAAACACATTTAGATTTTTGTTTCTACAACAAACTACCAAAAAGTTGGGATAGAGGTTGTTTAACATTGTGTCAGCTTTGCTTTCAATTAGCTACATATTTGAATCATCTGGGAAAAACCTTTTAGCAAGCATAATATTTGCTTATTCTCACTTCATACAACGCGTGACCTGTTCAACAGTCCGTGGTCATTGTTTTCTCATTTTCCATTTTCTGATGATTTATACATCTGCTCATTCACATCATTCCCATCCACACGTGTCTATTGACGTATGTATAATTCTCATTCTCAGTTGCTCATACAATGTCATCTGAGGGTTCAAGTCGTGCACATTGAGCCGAGGTTTGTACTGGGATTTGTCTGGATTGTCTGAATATTTTCAAAATGATGTATGGACGCACCAAGTTTTCATTTGCTGAGAGACAAGAGAAAAATGGCGCGACATTTTTGTCCGCTTAACGCTGAAATTCAACCCTGGAGTTGCATTGTAGTTCACGCTACAATGTTTTTAGCCCAAAAGCAGAAATCTTTCTATGCGTTTTGCCTGTTCGTTTACGTAACAGCTGCATTTTGGGGACTGAAACGGGTTTCAAGGTTGAAGTTTTTTAAAACGCAGTCGATGCCGCTTTTGTCTAAACACTCAAAATGATAATCTTTGAAAACGGTCAGGTCATGCAAAGAAATATAGCAATTTGTGGTTGATGATTCCAAATTGTGCTTAATTAACGTGTTTAAGTAAAACAAAAATACATGAGCTAAGCTGAGATTGATTCAGAGAATTCTATATCAAGGGCATTTTATTTCAGTTTTCAGTTCTAGCTTTCATTGGGAGTAGAGTTGTTTAGTTGTGATGTCAAAACCTGATCAGTAAAGACTAATTCTCCACTGCTTCCCCCAAGATTTTCCTATATTGTGTAATATATTATAATGATATTTTTTAAATGAACGAATAATCTGTGATATACAATTTGACAAACCTATAACAATTTGCTATACAATGCAATCTGGCAGAGATTGAGAGACAGATCGGTTTGGATATGATCAGGGTCATTCTGGCCGTTCTGGGCTTTAAAGATGCAAACAACCATAAAAATACCATAATGTGTTTGTAGACATTTAAGAAACATTAACATACTTGTTTATCTGAAAACCAATGCTACAGTCAATTGTTCTGCTTTTGAAAAGGTGCGTTCTGGTCCGGAAAATATCAGCTTCTATTTTGGTTTGTGAAACCCGCCCACTGCCAGATTACCCAATCGTGTTTTGGAACCACGGGTTGCCAGTTGATGGGAAAACACAGTGTATTGACGTCATGGAAGCTGGCAAACGAAAGGGGTCTGAGCGGGAATCTGGCAACCTGCTTATGCATTTGAGTAGGAGGAGCTGGGTTAATAAAACACTATCCAATATTTTGAATTTGGACTGCAATACCTAGTTCAACCGCTCGGTGTCAATCCTACATATAGCATTTTTGACTAGAACAAACAGTAGGCTGTGGAAGTAGTCTCTTGGAAATACAGAGAACTGGCTTTCTTCAGATTTCTTTAAGGGCTTGTGTGGAACACTTGAAATATAGTGCACAAAAATGCTATGTGCTTTTATAATGGTTTTGGACCGACAATAACATGGAATACTATACGCATTAGGCACAATCTCGGATTTGGATCGGTCTCGATGCAGTCAGAAAATGACTGTATCAGACCCTATACCAATCTTGAACATCGGATCCATGCATCCCCGGTTGAGTTTTTGTTTTCTTTGCGCAACAAAAATTCTCATAGCTTCGCAAAACTGAAGTTGAGCCACTGGACTGTTTTACTGATGTGTTTACTATGTTTCTGCATCTAACTTAATCTGTGTTTCGAAGATGAATGACGGTCTTAGGGGTTTGAAACAACATGAGGCCGAGTAATTAAAGGGTCAGGAAACCCAAGACTACTATTTCAGAGATTCCCTTAGGGTAGACCTCTTGTTTTCTTGGCTGGATGTTGGGCTCATGATCAGTAATCACGTTGTTTGCATTCACCAAAACATATCATATTGCACCCCCCCTATATCGTGTTGCAAACAATATTGAAGTCGAAGGTATTGAAAAAAGGGCCTTGCTCAATGTTCTCACCTCAGTCGTGGTGTTTAAAGTGAAAGAGCTTATTATTCACAATGAGTCTAGACAAGACAAATTTAATGCAAACGTGCGACCTGTGCATATGAAGTATTAGGGATGCAAAATTCTTGGCCTAAAACCACAACAAATGATGCCAATTATTAGTACCATTGCAATTATGGCTATGACTAACTTTACGAAAATCAAGGCATTGCAATTACATAAATTCATAGTAAAGTTTCAAAGAATAAATCAATTACTAATTATTCAGCACATTACTAAAATGTTTAACTTAGCCCCATTTATGTGTACATTAAATTATAATGTACTGGCCGGCAGAAATGTTGTAAAATTAAATGTTCTCTCATAAAAACATAGTGCATTTAGGTCAAGTGCATTGAAATTTTTTCTCTGTATAACTACTACAACCAAGTGCAATTGCTTAAAGATACACTATTATTTTGAAGATATTGTTGTATCGAAACAAAGACTGCCATAGCCCAACTATAACTGTAGAGCTTTAATAACAACAAATGCACCAAGAATTGCCTTGCCTTTTCAAAAATGTCCGCCACAGACGGAGTGGGCACGCTGAGGCGTTTTCCTTTTCTGTGCCGCGTTCCCCTCATATATAGCGTAGCGATTGAAATGATTGGATTTCAGGTGATAAATTTAACTTGTAGATGCACCCCTTCCTGAAATTTCGGCATTACATGTTTTGCAAATTGCTCTATGTGTGGGACTTTCTCAGATATACTGAAATATGTCCATATTTATATGTTCAAACAAGCACGTGCAGGTCACGTGTGTGCGTCATCACACCATTTCGGCCATATTGTTTCGGTGATAAAAGTCTTTCAGCCAAAAAAACGAAAATCCACTTTTGGGCCAATCTCGGTGGCCTAATATTCGGTTCATCAATACAAAGTACTCATGGTTCCAAAAACTGGGTGATGAGTACACAGTGCACACATACTATTCTTGTTGATTTTAAAGAAGTTTAAATTAAATTTCCTTTATTCTGCTAATTTGTTTGTTCTTTCTTTCTTTCTGTATTACAGATGATCAGCACTTCTAGCACTGTGGGTAAATGGAAGGCTATGGCACGATCTTTACCTTCTTCATTGGACTCCACCTTACCTGGGATATCTCGAGAGGTGCTGTCTGTGTCCATGGAACCAAAATATCAATGCCAGCAGTGCAAAGAGATTCTTAGGAAACCTTTCCAAGCACAGTGTGGACATCGCTTCTGTGTGTTCTGTTTCAAACAACTCACCAGGTACCCAGGGCAACCCTCTGCCTCCTTGCTCTGCATTTTTTGCCACCCTCTCCATGGACATTCCCAATCCCTTTAATCTTCCACTGCTCTATAGCTAGATGGAAAAATATCCCTGCTTTTGGTTGATGTTGATCCTCTCTTTTGCCGCTTAACCCAAAGGGTTCTACATCAGTCTGGATATACTATCTTCACTTACCTCTGTGGATATGTCCTAGGATATTTTCAATCTTTGGTGAGCTTTACCTTGGTGTCAGTCGTTTGGCTATTAGTTTTTTTCTTTATATTGATTTGATATTGATTGATATATTTTGGTTTGTTTACTCTTTCTGAATGGATCCATATAGTAGTTTATATGCAGTTCTTTGAGATCTCCCTGTGGCTTTGTTTGATATGGAAGGTTGACTTTATTGGTTAAAGTTTGAGATTTACATACATTTTAGTAGGGCTGGGTGATATATATCAATCGATATATTATGCACATCTGGTCAGTAAAGCCAGTTCTTTGATTAGCAGTAAATCTCCATGACCTGTTTTCAAATGGAGCGCCAGTTTAGTTTTTCTGACGAGATGCGCATAATATATTGACTGATATATATATATATAGTGCCCAACCCTACTGTTTTAGTTGTGTCAGTATTGCAAAGTATATTTAAACTGTATGTTGAACAGTTGAATTTGATTTGTTTAATTGGAATGGAATTAAAAATTAATGACATGAAAATAGTCGAACCTTGGAGTAAAAAAAATTGCGAACCATCGATTTATTAAATTTGAAGTGGTTATATCTGTTAATTATGTAAGCATAATAAGGTCAGTTTCTCCTTTGCAATATGAAACATCATAAAAAACATGTGAACACTTTAATTCAGGGATCAATTCTCACTATTAACTAGTTTATTATGGAAAAAATAATTAAAATTAAAATAGTAAAATGAAGTGAACAAACTAACAATGTCTTGCGCAAACAGTGTTTGTTAAGGGAACAGGCTCATTCTTCAATGAGTTAAAAAGTTGAATTTTACAGTTTTTGAATCCATTCAGCCATTCTCCAGGTCTGGCGATAGCACTTTTAGCATAGCTTAGCACAGATCATTGAATCTGATTAGACCAGAAGCATCCCGTTTGAAAATGACCAAAAAGTTTCTACGTTTTTCCTATTTAAAACCTGACTCTTCTGTGTACTGAGCGCGACGGAAAATGAACAATTGCAGTTTTCTATGCTGATATGACTAGGAGCTATACTATCATTCTGGCGTAATAATTAAGGAAGGAAGGAGAAGAATAAATCCCTGCCCTCTTTTCAATGTTGTGTTTGAGTTGGATGTACATCCCTTTTGTGCGTTGATTTAGTTTGCTTGTATGGATTGTTCAGTTCCAATCCACTTGACAGTTAATTCAGTGTAAGCCTTTAAACTTGGAGGGAAGGAAAAGGCCATGAAAGCACTAATAAAAAAAATAAATAAATAAAAAAAAGACACTACTCATTCACTACTGAAACACCAATAAAAAGAGGTGCTCTGTAAATGGCCCATAAGCCCATGGGTCCATGTGAAGTATGTGATCTTATTTTTGTAATTTCATCTCCAGTCTGAAAATTGTCTGTATATTACATGACAAATATCAGTGATGGAAAAATATGAAAATCTGCATTAGAAGAAAATTGATCAAGAAAGTTACAATTTTGTCAATTTTTTTTCGTCAGTTTCAAGAAATGTTGACGTATTTGTTTTTCCATTTTATTGCATATACTTTAAGAAGTGCCTCTGGTATAGAGATGGGCACAAGAGTGGAAATGCTTTAACCGCTATTTACTTATCCTTTCTCGTGTTTTGCTTTTAATTATTATTGCTCACCTGCTGCTTTCACTTCAGTCTTTCCATTCAAAGCACTACTCAAAGGGTCAGTTTACCCCAAAATGAAAATTCTGTCATAAATTCGTTCTAGACCGTCATTCATCTTCAAATCACAAATTAAGATATTTTTGATGAAACCTAAGAGCTGTATCTGACCCTTTATAGTCAGCAACACAACCCAGATATTCCTTGGTCCAGAAAGGTAGAAGATACATTGGTAAAATAGTCCACGTGACATCAGTGGCTTAGGCAGAAGTTGCGTAATCAGTGTTTATGCTGGGTGGGAAAGCATGCATACGTGTTATGAGTGTTGTGATACTCTCTAAAAGAAGAATTAATGGCAGAATTTTAATTCAGAATTTTAATCAACCTTGAAAGCCTTCTTTGGGTAGACTGAATACAGGTAAAAGAAGGCTGTATATTTAAGTTTTCCCCAAACTGTGGCGTTTACAGCGTACTTGAAGCTCAATCTTGCCTTCATCTGTTTTGAAGGCTGCACCGTTACAATCTTTTCTCTTCATTAGCTCGGGGCCCACACCCTGCGAAGCCTGCCGTGCCGAGGGTATATTTGAAGAGACAACGTCTATGCTCAATATTACAGTGGTAAGAGTTATCATTCTCATTTCAGTTATCATGGCATAATAGGGTCTCTTCAACACAACAGACCTGCTGCTGTCTGTGTCATTAATATTTACTATGCATTTGAATATTTGATTTCCGTATTACTTTTGATGTTTGGTTTCGGTTAGCATGGTAGCTCTTATCCAGTGTATATGTTCTTGGCAAATGTGCATGCACCGGTGTAATGTTTAACAGTTACAGGAATACAGTTTTAAAAGCTATTGTTCCATGGCCTTTGACTCCTCAATAGGCATTTCCTGATAATGCAGCACGAAGGGAAATTGATAGTTTACCAGCCAAATGCCCAAACGATGGATGTAGCTGGTCTGGAACATTGAAAGAGTATGAGGTAAGAGCATTGTTAGACTGGCTTGTCATATCCGTCTTTAAATGTTTTACATTTCTAAATTCTGACTATTATAATGACATTTTCTTTAAAAATGAAGTCTAACTCATCTGCAAATAAGATCATGAAAAATGTTCTGTCAGTTTAAAAAGAAACATCCGCTCATGTCTGTATAAAGGCAGCTGTTACAGATGGGGGTTGGGCGGAAAGTCCCAAGCCGCCTGGAAAGTACCAGTATTACCACACACAGGCTAGAGGAAAGAATAAGCCTTTGAAAATGGCTAGTGTAGTATTTGTCATTTAAAACTGTTAAAAGCATAACATTTTACCTTTTGTGTAATGAAAATGTATGTAATTGAGTATTTAAAATTTCTTTTTGTATTAAAAAAATGTTTTTGTTGTATATTTGGTGAACTGTTTTCAGAATTAAAAAAAAGCTTTTGAGAAGCGTAAGGCGTTCAGAGAGCTGGTGGTAATATAATGTATGTGATCTTGTAAGATGAGAGTAGTGCTTAAAGTGAAAAGTTAATTATAACCTTGTGAACCTACGTATTTTGGCTGCTGAGAAAACTTTTCCAAGATTCCATTCTGACTTTCAGTCTTGGTTTCAGAAAACCTTTTCAAGCTTAACATGTTTTTTGAACTTCTTTTTAAGTGGTAAAAGTGTGGATGTGACTCATATGGGTTTTTTTTCCCTTGTGACTTTAAAGGTTTTTTTCTGATTAGTCAGTATTGACTCACCCGTTATCATGTTCTTACAGTATTTATCTCAGATCGGTTCTTCTGATGTGTAGATTGAAAAACTGGTTTAATGACTGACTGAACTGATTCTGATCTCTTTTTTTTTTTCAAATATTTTAGATTTTCAAACAGATGCAGAGTAGTCGAACAGACATCTTTTTATCTGATCATCGAGCTTATTTTCACTGAACGTGTTCAGCTGGTGTTTGTCTTAGCTCTAGCTTTATCATATATAAAGTTTGCATAATTATGCGTGCTTATGAACTTGTTCTGTCTTGTGGCTGACTGGTCCACAAGGTCATTATTCTTTTGTAGCCGGTTATGTCTTGTGATCATTTAGTAACAGGAAATGCATCTCATGGGAATAAAGGGCATAAACAACAGCAATAAAAAGCTATTAATGTTTAAGCTATTAGTAAGATAATATTGAATGGGTGACAGTTTAAGAGTTGTTATCCCATTTAAGACAGACATTTACAGATATTTCTTGTCTTCACCAGGGTCAGCACGAAGGTCGTTGTGACTTTGAACGTGTAAAATGTGAAGCATGTCAAGCGCTCATCTTGGTCAGTGAGAAAGAACGCCACAATGAGCGGGAATGCGAGGCCAGAACCCTCAACTGCAAATACTGCAAGGTCACATTCAACTTCAAGGAAATTAAGGTAATCAACATCCTAGAAGTGTCCCGTCCGTAAGTTAACTACTGAGTGGGGTGTAGTTAGTGTACTAGAGCTGTGGAGTATAATACTTACTCAGAACATGAATCAGTTCTTTAAATAACGTAAAGGATGTGCTTGATGTTAAAAAGAGATATTATGTGGGATAAGCCTTAATAAATCTCATTATTAATGCTGTTCGTATGATCACATGTGGTTTGTCTGCACCAATCATGGACTTTTAAAAGTGCACTGTGTATAACGTTATTATCTCTTTAAAAGAAAGATTTGACTTTTTAAAACCAGTCCCAAGCCGTTTCATGTTGACTTGTTGATCTTTTTGCATTGCTTGTTAATGAAAATGCTAATTTATTCTTCACAACTAGGTACTTAACTAGGTCTATAAACATTTCATGAAGCATAATAGGGTCTCTTCAACCCAACAGACCTGCTGCTGTCTGTGTCATTAATATTTACTATGCATTTGAATATTTGATTTCTGTATTATTTTTGATGTTATATGAATGTAAAATTTAAAATGTTATTTTCTTATGTTGCATGTGTTATACTCCTTTTGATATTTTTTTGTTTTCTTTTTGTTAAGAAAGATCAAATAAAAAGAACTATGTGGTTATTGGTAATAGTAATTATTATTAATACAAATCTGTATGTCAAATGTCACAGGCTCATGATGAAATATGTCAGAAATTCCCCATGCAATGCAAAGACTGCGGTAAAAAGAAAATCCCCAGAGAGAAGGTTGGTCTGCGTTCTCAGCAATACATAGAATAACAGTATTTGTTAGTATAAATGTAAACGCATGGTTTTTTATTCACACAATACTCCTAATTATTTGTTGTTATTTTTTCCCCCCTCTTTTCAGTTTCAAGAACACATCAAGTCTTGCGCGAAGTCTAAGTCAGCATGCCAGTTTAGTGAAATTGGCTGCAGGGCCGTGGTGTGTATTTCTTTCTCATGAACGTGTAATTGAAACGGAGATTATTCTGCCTGTTTGCATTAGCGTTTCTGAGGCGCTTTGGTTAATTAGCTTCTTGAGAAATGTATTTTTGTAGCGTTGGCCAGTTGAAAAAGCGTTTTATTTCAATCGAAAGCCTCGAAATAATTTGGACACAACACTTTGACATCTGTTCGAGTCTTTCGGTTCGCTTCGCTTTGGCACGCTATTCTAAAATAGATGAAGCGTGGGTTAGAAAAGTCCCAAATATTTTTCTAGGTAATGTATGCAGTGCTGTAATTTGTGTACTTGCGAAGGCTGGCTAATTTATTAGGGGAAATAATTTACTACGATGGCGGTTACTAAGTCAAAAAGAAAAAAAGAAGTGTTTCCAACCTCTATTTTCTCCAGTGGTTGGTCTTTTAAAGAATATGCCCTCTGCTGGTCAGACTTACCTTACTACCTTCAATAGAAATGTTCTTTAATGAATCACTATAAAAACAATACATAATTCACAAATCATTAGTTAGGATATTCATATAGCTAGAAATATTAGATAATAGCTCCTTTCAAACAGTAAATTGTAGAAGTAATTATTCTGACCCTTAACTAACCCATGAAGCCAAACCTGCCCCCACATTAATAGCAGCAAAATTAACAAAAGCTTTGAATTATTCTATAACGGCTGTTAAAACGGTTCAATTTTTTCAGGAAGGCATGCTAACAACCAACTAGTTAATAGTGTCTTGTCTTAATTATGTGTAGGTAACCGCAGGACTTTTTTCAGCAAATGAATAATAATTTGATGTAACCCTTTTTAATAATAGTATTAATATAACTATTGTTTCTAGGTTGACAATGGTAAGCAGCAGGAGCATGAGCAGACCAGCATGACGGATCATCTGCGTCTCATGCTAGCTGTGCTGTCCTCTGTGCGCCTGCGGGCCGAGGGCGCCGGAGAGTGGCAGGAAGATTCTGGACTGGGATTGTACCGCGGACCTGAGGATGCATCTCCAGCCGGGGCTCACGCTGCCGGCCATCATGCAGGGAGAGGAGGCAGTCCTGGTGTGCAGCAGAAAGTCACGGCGTTGGAGAACATAGTGTGTGTGCTGAACAGAGAGGTGGAGCGCTCGGCCCTCACCCTGGAGGCACTGTCCCGTCAACATCGACTAGACCAGGAGAAGATAGAGAACTTGTCAAACAAGGTAACTACACTCGCACACACAGAGAAAATGATACGCTTAAATCGTTCAGATTAAACGCTCGCTAAATTGGTATTATAGGACTTATTTTTTCTTTCGGACAGCAGAGATGGTTTTGATGCTCTGCTGTTTATCAGAGCATGATGCGAGGCTCTCTCCTTGCAGGTAACACATTATGACGTATTGACCGATCTTGTAGTATTATTATTATTATTACTACGATATGCTGGTGTAAAAAAAGTTCTTCAGGGGATGGTTTACACAAATTCGTCTGTCAGTTTTTACTCTTCCCCGGTTGTACCAAATCATATTTGCTTTTCCTCTTCAAAAGGGTGGCAGATATCAAGAAATGACAAAAAGCAGTCTACAGTACAGTGATACGTGGTTTATATGACTTCTGAAACTTTAATACATTTAACATTCACTAAAATCTTCACTTAAAATAGTTTATTTTAAAATGAACCCAAAAATAAAATCAAACTTCACTGTTAGATAAATGTGCAACAAATCTACCTAAAAGGTGTATATCAGTGCTTTAGATTAATAACATTTATCTTTAAGGTACTACCATAGGCTGAGTTTGTATACACGGTATATACCATATTTTCTACTTTGAGCCTATATATTTTTTGATTCATATAAAATACATTTACAAAAAGACTGGTTAGCTATACAGAGTTTCTTACATAATGTAGAAGAATCCACCTTTTTCTGACTTCTGATCTTCTCCTCAAAAAATTTCAGTCAAAGTATTTTCTATTGTTCAGTGTGGAAAGATCTGAGCTGAGACATCGCTGATCAGAGCTAGTTTCTGATTCTTCTGTCTCAAATTTTTTCCTACCCATCAAATGTTCCTACCACAACTCACTGCACATACTCATACAAACATTGCATCTTTTGCATCTCATATTTAACGTGTCTGCATCTGTCAAAGCTCCAAGCTTTTTATTGTGAATTTTCTAAAACAAACGCCGAATAAAATCCACTCCCTCCACTCTGCCTATGGGTACTACTATGAAACTTTTACAGTTAAAAAGCTACTAGATTATACCCTTTATACCCCGCTATACTTTATTTTGACAGGATACAGGTCATACAGGTTTGGAAAAGCATCGTGGTGTGTAAAAGATGGCAGTGTTTTTATCTTTGGGTGATCCATCCTTCTGATCTAATAGCATTTAAAGTCAGTTTGTATTATAAAAAAAGCTACAAGATTAGCTTCCGTTTGGCTGTTTCTTAAGAAACAAGCGTTTCTTCATCCTCCAGCAGAAGAGCCTCTGCTGTCTCTGTCTCGAGTCTTCATTCACATGAGACCATCCAACACTTTCTGATAGCTGATCAGTTGATTTATTGAGTTTAATCAAACAATTGTTGAGTATCCTCAGAATAAGAGTCAATCACAGGTAATCCAGTCAGTCAGTTATTATCCCTCCTCTAGCACCAAATAATCTCACGTGAAACCAAGTAGTGTTCGGAACAAAACTGAAACAAATTCCCTGTTTTAGCTTAAAATCCACAGACATACTTCTTTAGAACTTTTTTGGGCTTGTAGAACTTGTTTACAATAAAAATAATAATATGGGTAGAACATACTATTTTAGCTGGAAGCAATCATTCAAAGTTTATTACAGATACAGAGCTGTTGATTGATGGACTGGATTACTTGGATTATTATATGGTCTATGATTATTACTATAGAACCATAGATACCACTGAACCACAGAACAATTCCTGATACCAGTGTGTGTATGTATATATATATATATATATATGTATGTATGTATGTATGTTTAAATGTTAGCGTTTCATTCTATTATTAGAACAACATTGCAGTCTCTGAACCACGTGTGTCTGGTTTGTGTTGGGTGACTCTTAAAGGTGCGTCAGCTTGAACGGACTTTAACAATGCGAGATCTTCAGTTAGCAGAGTCGGAGCAGTCCTTGCGGGAGCTTCAGTTTTGCACATACGATGGAGTTTTCATTTGGAAAATAGCAGACTTCTCACGTCGCAGACAAGACGCTGTGGGCGGCCGGGCACCTGCCATGTTCTCACCTGGTAAGGCTGCGATCAAATCAAATGACATTGCCTGCATTTAGTCTATTCTGTTTATTATTGGTATTTTAATATTTCTGTGTTATTTATTTTTATGGGAATATTCGCTAGAATAATATAATTATTTTCAACACTTTTTTATCATGCTGTACTGGGAGTGTTCTAGGATCAATACAAAATACTTTGCATATTGTAAGTTAAAAGTACAAGTTGTCTGGTTTCGTTTTGAGGACCTTGACCCTTTGTGGTAAAATACCCTGACTTTTTTCAATCTTATGTAAAGAGCTCTATTCCTTTTATGACGGTTGGATCTTCCCTTTAGATCTGCTCGCTAGTCTCAATCTGACACTTACTAAAAAAACACTGCATTCTGCTTACTGTCGTCTGAAAAAGTTGGGGGATTATTTTGGAAGAAATAGAAAAAGATTTATAATGTTGTGAGTAAGCGTTTATTTCAGCATTGCTAATAATATGATTGTTACTAGAATAATTCCTAAAGGCTCTTCTGATGCTGAAGACCGGAGTAATAGCTGCTGCAAATTCAACTTTGCCATCAAAAATAAAGGACATTTTAATATTTATTTTATAATATTATTGTTAGTAGATTTTTGAGAATATTACTGATCATGGTCTTTGTGTGTCATAGTGTTTAAACACACACTTGTGCAATTATAGTAATTAAATCATTTCAATTATATAATTTAAATAAAATGATCTAGGTTTTATTTAATTTTTGTATTATATCATTACATAGATTATTTTTTTAACCACGTAAACCATTTTAGTTTAGTGCAATCTGTTCATTAAAAGAAATGAATAAGAGGGGAAGCAGTCTTTGAGTCGCTGGGAATGATTTCTTCTTTTTTTGTTTTCCCAGCGTTCTACTCCAGTAAATATGGCTATAAGATGTGTCTGAGACTCTACCTGAACGGTGACGGCACAGGCCGGGGCACTCATCTTTCTCTGTTTTTTGTGGTCATGAGGGGCAAATACGATGCACTGCTGAAGTGGCCCTTTAGCCAGAAGGTAAATGAGCCGATCAAATGTTTCACCTTTTATTTAGTGACGCTAAAGTACCATTTGTGTTGTATCTTTTATATCCTGTTGCACTCTCCACTTTGTATGAGTGGAGTTTTTTGGGGTTTTTTAATTAGGCTCTCCTGTATTCTCTCCTGTTCCTTCCTTGCAGGTGACACTGATGCTGTTGGACCAGAACAACCGAGAGCACATCATTGATGCCTTCAGGCCTGACGTGAGCTCCACATCCTTCCAGAGACCCATCAGTGAGATGAACATAGCCAGCGGTTGTCCTCTCTTCTGTCCTCTGGCCAAGCTGGCAGGCAAAAGCTCATATCTGAGAGATGACACCATATTTATTAAAGCCATAGTCGACCTCACTGGCTTATAAAGACCTGGAATTACTCCTAGTAATAATTGATGATATTATTGTTGTTATTATTATTATATCTCAGCTGCGGAAGCCAAACAAATAACACGTATAATATAAACGATAATATAAATGATAATAAAATAATATTTCTATATTGATTTTAAGAAATAAATTGAGTTATAGTAATATTATTATGTGCACGTATGGAGTGGATTTGCTAAAACAGACTTCCATACCAACAATTGCACTAGTTTGATATAATTCAATATTTAAAACAAAATAATTATTTATTATAATACGTATTTATATAATATACATGAGTACACATATTTTAATATTTTACCTATACCTACCTGTAGTATTGTATGCGATACAGAAATGACTTATATGTTCCGTGACCTTAAAGGATTACTTCACCACAAAATAAAAATGTGATTCCCAACCCATAAAAGCTTTGTTCATCTTCAGGGCACAAGTTAAGATATTTCCGATGAAAAGCAGGAGGCTTGTAACTGTCCTATTGACCGCCGAACTGTCCCGACTGTCAGTGTGCAGAAAAGTACGGAAGACGTCGTTGAATCAGTCGCTCAGCCTCAACGTTATGAAGCTATGAGAATAAAAGATGCTGTTTGTACACACTGTACAACATACAAAACGGATCTTTCCATTACATACACAGAACTGTGTACACAGGACGAGGCCCAAAATGGTTTTACAGTGATGTTATGTGTTCAATCGCCAAGTAAAGTAGTTCTTATAGCTTACAAACCACTGATGGCAGATGAAGCATTCAGACGATGTCTTTCACACTGTTCTACACCTTGACCGTGGCGGTTGTTTGGCAGTCAATGGCACAGTCACTAGCCTCCCATTATTCATCCAGAGGATCTTTAATTATGTTCAGAAGACCTACAAAGCTTTCAGGGGTTTGGAACCACATGGACGTAAGTGAATACTTTTGGGCTGGAGTAACCCTTTAAGGTTCGTCTGTTTTATGCATATACTCTACTTGTGGTATCATTTTTCATGCCGTTAAATAACTAAATGCATCTTTTGCTGGAAGTATAGTGTAAGCATATAAATAGCTACATGTAAGTTACTGGTCTGCTGTTTTTAGTCGACTAACTTGACTAGCTTAATAATAGAGTACCTGTTATAAAAGCTGTGAGAATCGTTCAGCCTATAGGAACTAGTAACTGCTTGCTCTTCTAAATAAGCCCTTTGATACAGCATGTGCACGAGGCTATAAAAATGGTTATTTCAGCAATTAGAAACCTTAGCAGGAGACTACACGCACTCTAGAATCAAACCTGATGATGATAAATGAGCCCACTTGAGCGTTTAATGAATAGAAGAATAAGATCCACCACAAATCCTTCTAAAAGGACCACCATTTTTTTCTGTATTATCACAGCAAGCGAGGTTAGGGGTCCTGCTGGTGCATAGATAATAATCCTTGTTAGTGTTGGAAACATGTTTTTTTTTTTGATGATCTGGTATGTGTCCTTTCAAAATGAATGTGTTATATTATTTAGCTATCACTTGTTGATTTGGATTTCATCTAGTGTTTGTAGCGATATTAATCTACCCTTTATTGCATCGCATTTTAATCACAAAATATTTAATTATGTTCATAATTCATATACAAGTCCAAGTCATATATAAGGGCAATCTATTAGTGTACAATTCTATTTTATTTTGTAACATCAATAAACGCAATTTCTTCTCTAAGGAGTTCTATTTTATCCAGTCCTTTAGTAAAAATACAAAATTCACATCTCATCTGGTAAAAGAAAAAAAAAGTTTAATGGGCCAAAGAAAGTATACATTCCACAGTACAAAATCTACGGATGTCAAAACCAGACGCACGAGCACGAGCAAACGTCACACAGGGAGTCAGGGCCATTAGAAACTACATCATTACAAGGAGATCCGGTCGAAATCACTGGATGTAAATAAATTAACAAAAAGTCATATGTATCGTCATGGATATTAACATTACGGCTGTAGACCATCTCTGTGAGGCATGATGGGGGTTTAGGGGTCACTTTTTCATGACGTCTGAGCACCTTTGCTGAATATTTAATGCTGGTAAAGCACAGAAAGGTAAAGTGCTGCAGGTGAGGTAAGCATGCTTGTTGATATGAAATGCTGCATAGTATCTCAACGGTGTAGTCACAAGCCTCACCTACCTGTAACGGGAAATGAAATGGTTTTGTAGTTTTAATGATCCAACCTAAACAAATCCTCTCGAAACGTCTTAGTAGATAAATACACATACAATAAATACGTCACCATGACGGAGGTGCAGCATTGTTAAAACCGACTGCTTGTATAAACAAAAGTTCAACACGAAGGCTTTGAATTTCTTTGGAATTTTTACATTTTCAATATAGTGTGATATATAGTGTAACCTCTATGACACAATCCATATGCACAATGGATACAACCGATTTCAATGATAAAGGCTATATAGGGCAGCTCAGGAGTCAACGAAATGAAGTTAAATCAAACTTACTTCTCCTACATAAAACTGGAACAGGGATGAAATATCAGTGATGCATATATCTGTGTTGTAAAGGTGTAGCAGAACATAGATTTTTCTCTGTTAGGATTTAAACACCATTTTTCTGATCATCAGATTGCTTGTATAACATCTACTTAAAAAAAAAAGGTGCCAACAAAGTACAAACGTGCAGACGTGCTTCGTTCATCACCACAGGGTTAAATGGGCTTTCAAATAAAAACACGTGACATTTATATGTGAATGTGACCTTAGTATCTTTCTTCTTGAAGTCACACGTCTTCTTAATGAACGTCTCCTGTGTTTTCTTGCGCATCAGCGATCTTTCACCAGTATAGAGTTCCAAAGAGGCAGTTTTCTTTTGTTGCTTCTCATGTTCCGGCTATCTGTTGGTCACGGCACATTGTGCAAAAAGGCCCACAGAAGACTGCACGTACGGAGACCCTCGCCTTCCTGACCTCACGTGTCTCTCTGCTCACGGAGCGTCTTTCTCTCGTCACGGTTTACCGTTCAGATTAGCACTCCTGCGGCCGAGCAAAGAGGAGAGCAGTTTCTGAGCCCGAGGGGGGCGCTGCGGTGCCTCGGCGAGGCGCACCATGCGCGGCGAGCGCCACACTTTGATGGTGGAGTCGTCGCTGGCAGACAGCAGCAGCTCCTGGTCTGCTGGGCTGAAGGCCACAGAGTTGACCACGTCGTCGTGTTTCAGGCGAGCCAGGCAGATGTTGTAGTGCCGATCCCAGATGTAACCGTGCTTGTCCTCTGCACCGCTACACAGACGATTACATCAGTTAGCAGTTATTTAGAGTCGATCGAATATTGCTATTTATTGTTGAGGAAGAGAGACAAATGACAATGTGTTTTAAAAAGTATCAAACATGCTCGGCACCCTCCATCTTGACTGTCCCGGCCGTGCCCAATATCTGAAGACCGATCGACTCCTCAAGAAGTCATGCGGTGTAATCATCTTTAAATGGTTTTTGAAATGATTATACTAGTATGAAGTAAATGAGAATGCTTTTCAAAAATCCTACAAACCTACAGATACATCTGGCAGAGTACTGCAAAAAGACTGCAAAAATACTAATTTAAAAGCTGATGCCTAAATTATTATATATAAATATAATAAAAGGTCTGAAAAACATCAGATATGACCTAGCTGTAATACTCAAATTTCAGCTCGTCTAGTCATTTCTATTGTCTTCAATAATAATGCGAAGTCATATTTATCAACACCGACTGAGGTTTTCAGAAACCTGAATGTAATTACAAGATTACAATGACATTAAAAGCTTAATTGGTCATGCAGGCATTCTTGTTATGAAGCGCTCAAACGCTTTGACAAATTTAATCTTCTCAATGGCACTCCCACAACACGGAAAAACCTGCTTTTCAAAAACACTTTCCTGGTGCTGCGCCCATGCCGTTCGCTTGCCGGTGTAAAGTTCAAGACGAGTGTTGTATCAGCCAGTGAAAGAATCGACTTCTAGAGCATCTTGACTCTGGTTAAAAGCATGTGTGCCGTTTGGGTCACTGTAAACGGGCTGTGAATTACCTGGCAACAAAGTCTCGGCTGACGTCGAGGAAGATAAAGAAGCACTCGTCGTTGGGTGTGAAGGCCCGGTGGGCTCGAAGGCTGCGACGTTCCTCTCGAAGACTCTTCAGATCAATCACATGCAGGTCTATCTCCTCTGCGATGGGCGGAGGGGACATGGGGTCAGAGATCACGCAGCCTGCCGGCCACGCTCGACTGTTCACGTACAAGTACCTGTGAACAGACAAACACGCTGCCATTGATAGTGCTAGGATTTCAGCAGGGTTTTCAGGAGTTGTCCCTGATTTACCATGGCCTTTTAGGGATCCTGGTCAAAAACACTGTAGAAACTGAAGTGGAAATTAAAAGACTGAAATGATTACACTTAATCGGTCATTTTTTGGCCTGTACATAATAAAAACCAGGTGTGTTTCCAGGTATTTAGGAAACACTGCCAAGTTTGAAGCAGAAGGGTTAGGAGAAACAGCACTGTCTGAACTGCTGCACCCATTTTAACTGCTACCTTGAATATTGCTTACCTTAAGATTAAAAGAGCTTAATAAGAGCTTTCCTAGCCAGTTTGCGCCCCCTGGAGGAAGACTGTGTGATTTTGTACCCCACAGAAGCACAAGAGCAACATAGCAGCATCACAAATAATATTATACACAAATTCCATAAATTGATTGTCTTTTAAGGATTTGAAAGGTAGTACGAGTAAACCGCGCGAGTCTAAAGTTAACCCTCTACCGCTGTACAAAACACACCTATGGTCAGGTGACAGACCCATGCCAATGATATGGCCGTGTATGTCGATCACATGATCCAGAGAGTCAAAGAATTCATCCGTACTGCGCTCCTCTCCCAGCACAGGACCGCACGTCGTCATTTGATCAGGCATTATCCGCTTGATACCTGAAACAAACCAATGCAGCGGTTGAGGAATCCAGGCCTTTATGGAAAGAGCGTCTCACACGACACACAAGCACAGGCTCACCTATTTGGTGAGGCGAGTAGGTAAGGCTGCCGGTGGTGAAGAGGAGGTAGGTCTTGTCCTCTCCTTCTCCAGGGGCCGAGGGAGATACCAGGGTGGGATCAGGAGCTTTGGTGCGTCTGCTGCCCATTAACCTGGCCACCTTTGTCTCCAACTCTCTTTCCCGAGCAGCTATGCTCTGACGCCCCTAACGCCAGCAAATACAGAAAGTGCACATATAACTGATAACATACAAGAACAGCTGAGGACAAGCTCGCTGAAAATCTGTTGCCATAATAATGATTGCTGTATATGTTTTAATGCAGTCGTTTCAGAAGTTGACTATATTTCAATCATTTTAAAAAATTAATTTTGGTCACTTCAGCATGGGCATAAATTTTGGCCTCATCAAATTCACAATCTGCTGCTTAAATTAGACTTACAATATGTCCATGTAAAATAAGACATTAATATGTGATTTATAAGTACTAGTAAACAACCAATACGCATGCAAGCAACTAGTTAATAGACAGAATTGGTCTAAACTAATGTGTTTCCACAATTAACATGCACACAGGAACAAATAATGTCCATTCAGATTTTATAAATGCTGATAATTGTTTTTTTCACTGGTAAATACTTGAATATTTGCAGTTATCTATTGATGCGCACTCAGAAATAATATACACAGTTCATGGAAATGGAAAACAATCATTTCCTATTCTCCCACAAAAAACCCCCCAAAGCATTTGAGTCCTTAGCCATCTTCAAGAATCGGCTAAAAACACATCTCCTCCATCTTTACTTGGCACTCTAAAAAACTTGTACTCTATTCAATTACTGTTTGTTTTCTTAAAAAGCCTCTAACACTTTCTTGTTCTATTATTTTTCTATTCTATCAGGTTTCTTTTTATTATACAGTATAAAACGAGAGCATTGCTACGCTGCCACGTTAAGCTAACTGAGACTGTCTTTAGCGATTGTACATCATTGATCTTTTGTTGATTCTGATTGCTCCCTTTGTCTTCAGTTGTAAGTCTGCTAAACTAAATGTAGTTTTAAAAGCTCTGCGCAGCGATCCGTACGGTTCTTACATGTATAACATGCTGAATCCCGGATGGGTGAAACGAGGGCTGATGCGCCGCCGCTCTTTTTTCTCCTCGCTCCTCATCTTCCTCGTCCTCCTCCTCTTCGCCCTCCTCCTCCTCGCTGTCCGTGTTTCCCAGGTCAAAGAAGAGAGGCTGGTGCTGCTGTGTCCGCTGAGCCTGCGCCTTGGACTGAGCTTCATAATCCAGAAGGAGGTCAGGAGAGTCGTGTCGACGGCAGTGGGCCACCATCACCGTGCGGATAGTGCTGGCATTGATGTTCTGGATCTTAAACAGACGCTTCACCACATTGACGTTTTCTGACTCAATGTCCTAAACACGGAGAGAAGTTACACTGAAGTGAGTCGTTGGAAAATATTATAGATGTTCAGCCATTGAAATACGATTGGTCTATGAAATGTCACACTGTTTAACGATGTGAAGACCATCATAGCCAGCGGGAAATGCGTTTTCGGGTTAATCAACTACATCATGCACGTCACTTTAAAACACATCTGGACCTGGAAGGCTTTGTTGAGCCAGAGCACAGAGCAGGAGGTCATGTTCCCAATCCAGTGCAGGTTACCAGAAATGAGGTGAGTCTCATTCAGCCAGCAGCCGAACACATCGTATGGCTTATTTCTGACACGGGACAGCAGGGTGTAGTTCTCTATAGACCCAAAACAACAAGATCAATCAGAAATCTACTCGTGGTGTGTGCGTGCAGTTGGTGTGTGGAACAGCCGTCTCTACCCAGACTGATGACGGCGATCTCCCCTGAAGAGGAGTGATGTGGGCCCAGGTATACCCCTGACACCAGCAGCAGCGTGTCGTCGGCGTTGAACTGAGAGAACTGAGTGTAGCCCCAGTTAAACTGCCGCATGCTGGAGCTGTGAACCAAAGAGATGGTGCCATCTGATCGTTCTGTGTCCCAGAGCTGTAAAAGCACATTATGTGAATTCTTATTATTCGGTGAATTTAGTATCCCAGCCTCAGAAGACACAAGAGACATGTATTCACTTCATGTTACGCTGCTGCCACACAGCTCTATTATGAACATGCAACTTCTTTGCCAGCTGTTCATCTTCACAGACATAACAGATAACAGCCCTATTCTTGAAAAGGGGGTCGGGAGGAGCAGCTCATTTGCATTTAAAGAGACATGCGCCAAAAACAAAAAACAAAAACGCATGACAACTGAAAATGGGCATTTGTAAAATGATAATAAATGACCTGTGGGGTGTTTTAAGCTGAAACTTTAGAAACACATTCTGGAGACACCTGCATTTTCAAATATCAGAACTGAAATGTCATTAGGTTGTGTGTGGTATCGCATAACATTTTATAACCTAAACTAACATTCTGACACAAAAAGGTCAATTTACCTTTTATTTTTGACCCTGACACAGTCATGATGGTCTACAAGGATCCTCTCCATAATATTAACATTTCAAAAATATATATTTTCCATTATAATATTCGTTAAGTCATTATATGCATGAATGTTCTTTTTTTTTTTTTTTTGCATATAACCATAGAGATTTAATGTTACGACTAGCATATGCAAATAATTTCCTTCATTCCAACATTTGTCATCTGGATTATGAATAATAAATAGCGTTCGAACATCTGAAATACAAAGACGTTGAAGAAGCAAACAGTAGGCAGCCTTACCTTAACAGTACAGTCTTTAGAGCAGGAAGAGAAGCGATGTCCTCGGTGAGAGAAGGCCAGGTGAAGGACCTGATCATGATGTTCCTTCAGAGTCTGAACCTCCACACAGGGAATGCAGTCATACAGCCGCTTGAACTCCCTGTACCATGACACAGCCGCTGCAGACAATGCAGGAAACGCATTGTTACTTTCAAAGGTTTGAGGGAGTGCTGCCACAGCGAGGCATTCTTACGTGAAGAGGGTGGCTACATTTAAACGCTGTCACGTGTCTTTGACTGCTTAGTAGATTAGTGGTAAAAGAACACATGTACATATTCCTCAAAATAAATACTTAATTATTTTTGGCCAGAGATGTGAAGACGTGCGCTTATTCATTTTATGCATGAATGTACTGCCTATGATGGAGTTTATATAGACGTTCAGTACCAGGGTGACGAGGCACGGAGCGCGGGATGAAGTAGTAGTTGTAGAAGAGCTCCTTCCAGAGGAACTCATCACGCGACACAGCAAACCACTGACGACAGGTGAAGCCTGCGCTCAGCACCGCCTTGTGAGGGAGATGCAAGAAGATTTCCAGCACCAGGCTGTCCGGCAAGCCAGGGCCACTTGCCATCCTGACATCCTGAATACACACGAAATGAACAACAGATAACGGCCTCTCATCCAACCACAAACAATGACTATTTTGTGCTTCTAAACAGGCGCTCGTTAACTGGTAAAACACCAATTAAGCACTGTGAACTTCATTTGCCCTCTCAGAGATTTTGGTCTGTGAATTGTACTTTGTCATGTTTGCTATGTGTCACACACACACACATATATACACATACACACACAAACACTTTGAGCAATCCTGATCATTGCATTCGGACTTAAGTTCTTAGTCTAAGAAATAAGGATGTTCAATATGTTTATATATGTCTATATACCATGGTTCCTATAGAGAACCTCTTCATTCAGAGATTAAATGTTTTCGTAAACAGCTGTAAACCCCAACTTTATTGTGCACCATTAACACTATGGTAAAAACCAAGTTAAATGAGAAAAAACATGATGAACATATCTAAATAGTTATTTAATTCATGTTTATGTCAAAAGTTTATTAAGTTAATTAAACACTATATCAGACAAGTTTCTTTACCCGTTGATAACTATTGTTTCCTGTTGAAGGCACAGCAGTACATGTTTTTTTTAATCCAGCAAAGAGTGGTGTTAATCTGTTGAACTGTATCTAGTCTTTGTAAGTGTATTTTTCGAGAACACTGTACCTGCTCACCATCCACTATAGTGTGGCTCTCCCCTCTCATTTCTCTGCGCTAATTTAAGATCTGACAGCTGTAAATTAAAACCGAGTAACACGGTCTCTCTTTCGCCAACCAGATGTTTATTTTTAGATGCACTTATTTAGACCTAAACGGAAAATAGAAAAAAATCTATGCCATCACTTTTTTGTAGTGTAGATTGTTGTTTTTATATAAACTTATTTGAATCAATTGATCTAAGAGCATTTTTAACACAAAAATAAGTATTGTATGCATAGCCTTTTACCACTGACTGTTTAAAGTTAAAACACAGAACAAAAAAAATTAAGAAATCCATTATTGCACAAATTCTGATCACTTGTTTTTAAGAAAAAAAAACCCTGAATTTACTCAAACTGAATCAAGTTAGACTTCAAACTATAGATTAAAATGGAAAGTTTGCTCACGAAAGACAAATGAGGTATAAATGAAGAACTATTTAACTGTCAGGAGTTCAGTGCTACGAGACTAAGAAAGTCCAAATCACAGCAAATTTATTCAATGAAATATGTTATTTTCGAGTAGTGTACACATTGGTTAAGATTATTGCTTTGATTATTATTTTATGTTAGGGGCATATATTGAACATCTAAACTTTTATGCGCGTTTTTAAATTAAATTCAAGCGGAATTAAAGCTCCAGACCAGTAGCGACCAGAAACACTTATCATAACAACATTTTAAAAAAGAGAGAAAAGTTGTGTTCATCTAACGTATGGGGCTTCGCGTTGATCGGCAATATTCAGCTGGAAGTGCACATAATAAGCCTGATATAATACTGTTATTTTTTGATTGGAGCTAAAGCAGCTAATAACATACGCTAAGCTCATTACCACAGCTTAAGATAAACAAATATGGACACGTTTTGTCGATATACATCACATATAGATGTTTAATTCAACTTTCACGTTACCTGCCAAAGGCCACAACCTGTGGAATACTTTTCAAGTTTATATCCAAGCAAAATATATCATCCTCGATTTGTTTCTGCTCCGGTTAAACGACTAGCACAATCCCCAGTCCACATCAATCGACCGTCGACGCGATACGTGTTGAATCGGCCAGGTCTAAGTAGTCGATCACAGAAAATATTTCGTACGGCGTCTCGGAATGTTTCCAGCAGCTACAGTATATTATTAACGCGCCGGTTCTGAGAGGACAAAAGCAGCTATGTTACTATGACTGATTATGAGTGGTAAGTTTAACCCGGAAATTAGCTCTATAACAGTGTAATCGTCTTTTTGTGTATTAGGAACATAATTTTAAGCTTTTTTACGAATTATATTATGTACGCAAGTTTACATACAATGAACATGTAAACAAACTACTTATTTTTTTTCAGCATCTAACTTAATGTTTCATTAAGAACAAGTGTGGAAAAGACATCCGACACTGCTCATATCACTTTACATGAGCAGAACCCCTAAAGAAGATAACGGGAAAGACTATATTTATAATATTATTATTTATTTCACTTATTGTATATTTATATAATGATTTTATGTACGACTGCATCCAATGTATTCCAATAGGAACCCAATACGTCGTATTTATTTATCGTCTGGATTAAAACATCTACAACTCAGTATATGAAAGAGTTATATGTTCTCACCCAACATCTCCATCTTGGTTCCTTTATCAGATGTAGGTGTAGTGGTACTAGTATGAGCACACAGTTGCTTAGTAATGTAAAATACACTTTATGCGCTCTCAGGGTTTTCTTATCTGGCCGAGAGGTTGGCTTCATGTCTTACATCCTCAAGAAGAGCCACAAACACTGAGGGACATGCTATCAGTAAGTAACATATAGGCATTACTTTAAATATTGAAGTGATTTAGATAAAAGTTTAGGTCCTACTGAATTCTTCTTTGTTTTGAAGGACACCAAGTTTGGTCAGTCTCAGGTCCACCTCTACCAAGTCACCCTTCCACATTCAGTATGGTTCCTATATAAGCAGCACTTTGATGGGAATTAATAAATGTGAGATAAATCCATATTTCCAGTCATTTTTCATGTACTGACAGCAATGATGAATTGCCTGTAAACTCTATGAAGGGGATGGACATTTCTGATAACCTGTTCAGTAAATAAATCATCATATCATACAAAACTGAGTGGTCAATGAGGATATATACAATGATCTCATATGAACCTATAATAAACAATTGATGTTTACATACTGCTTTATTAATATCTTTTTTAGTTGAAGATGCACTACATGAAACAATGCAAAACTTAAAATGTGATTATTAGTACATTTGAAAACTAAACACCTGAGGTCTATTGTTCCAGTGTTATAGAAGCACATTCAATATGAAAACCAATCTGTCATGTACTCAGATACATTTAGAAAGAAAATGACCAATTTAACATCTGTACACTACAAAAAGAAATACTAAAGCTTGGCAAAATTTGAGAAAAGCATAAAAACACTTATTGAATGCATTTATAACTACATCATAGATACATAAATCAAATAATAAAAATGTGAAAAAAGCCGTTGATTTATGAAGTGATATTTGCTTGTCAGATTTACTTCAAGTCCTTCTAGTTTTCAGTCTCAGGGTGAGACGGTAGATTTGGTTTCATCCAAGTTCATTCATATAGGAGAACTAACTTATTACTCTGTTAGCCATGTGAGCAACTGTGGGGTGTAGTAGGTGATGATGATGTCAGCTCCTGAAAGAAAGAAAAGAACTGAAGTATTTAGTATACTGGTAAACCATCCATTTCTGAGGCATTAAAATAGACATTAAATGTAAAAGACAGCAAGGTCCTGGCCATAAGCACTGCAACTGTTATGTTTATGCAACATGAGGACCTGGCCTCGACAGATTGAAATAACGGACTTCTCTCCCTTCTCACCTGCTCGACGGAAGGCTGTCATAGCCTCCATGACTGCAGTGCGCAGGTCAAAAGCTCCAGCTTCAGCTCCATGCCACAACATGGCAAACTCACCGGATACATTATACACCGCCAGCGGATGAGTAGGGTGCTGATATGAGACAGAGAACACAAAAGGACATTAGACTAGATTTTTGCGGGCAAAGTCTTTGGAGTACTGAGGGCCACTCTCCAGAAGAGTTCAGTTCTAACACGCCTTCCTGGGGTGTTTAAGGAAACTTAAGGAAACAGTGCACCCCAAAATGCTGAAATTTAACCAAACCATAATCAGTAATAACACATCATCAAATGAAAACTACATCCTCTTCACCTTTAACATCAAAATTCATATATTTGTTTAGAACTGCTTTTGCTTAAAAGTGTGTTTGAGATGTGTTTATATAAAAGTGTGTGTATATATATATATATATATATATATATATATATATATATATATATATATATACAGTACATTATGCTCACCTAGTCAGTAAAGCCGGTTCTTTGGTTAGCGGTAAATCTCCACCCAACAATTATTCTTTAATGCCCCTTTTACCCAACCAAAGAGCCACTAACAGTGTAACTATGAGGGTGGACCCTTCCCCCGAAATGCAGAAAGCAAGAACAGGCCTCTGGTTCCATAGCAACCCATCTGAAAACACTAGTTTTATTGCTCATAGCAACTCCCTGTAATGCTGATAAAACAGACTCTTGTCTAATTAATTCAAGACAAAACCTTTCTTTTAATGAACACACATATGCTTTAGTTCACTGTATATGTCTTTATTTTTCTTTATTGTCTTTTGTATTGTTCAGGTGCATCTTAATAAATTAGAATGTCGTGGAATAGTTCAGTTATTTCAGTGGCTCACATTTAACAAAACCCCACAAAATCACAATCTCAAACAAATTAGAATACTTCATAAAATCAATTAAAACCTTTATACCCCATTATAGTCCTACACATCCGCTGCGTTCAAACTCTGGCCATTTGATAATGCCTAGAATATCAAAATCAACTGCGGGCGGCAGATCCTTTTCCTATCTAGCACCTAAACTCTGGAACAATCTCCCTAACACGGTTCGGGAAGCAGACACACTCCGTCAGTTTAAATCTAGATTAAAGACATCTTTTAACCTAGTCTACACATAACACCCCAACATACTTTTTATTATTCAAATCCGTTAAGGCTTCATTAGATAAGATGGAACCGTGAACACTCCCTATAACACACAATCTACTTATTTACATGGCAAAAGAATGGCATCTACACTAATATTTATAAATAAAATTGATTGACTTTTTTTCGTTTCACTCAACTTTCTGTTAACACGCTTGGATGCAGCACTCTGTGAAGAGCCAGCTTCTTTAGCAATGAATGTTTGTGGCTTACTCTCCTTGTGAAGGGTGTCAATAACGTTTCCACTGTCGTGCCAAAAGCCGGCTGTACTGTACATTTAACTAAACGAACAAACATTTATTTTTGTCCAAATTCTTTTTGATACTGATCAATGATTTATTTTCTGAGCAAGAAGAAAATGATTTCTTAATATAACATCAAGTAGCAAAAACGTTATTACCTTATTCTTAACATCTCTCACAATATCAAGGTATGGTAATCCAGGTTTCACCATTATCATGTCAGCACCTTCTTTCACATCCCGGTCCTACCAGTAAAAATATTTTACTAAATATAATGCATATATGTGCATTCCATACAAAACAACAACAACAACAACAAATCAACAACACCATGGATCTAGTCAAATTTAAAATTTTTATATTTTTAAATTTATTATGTTTGAAACCCTGAAAAATATGTTGATTTTGTCTTACACAAGCCCGCAGTGCTAGTCCTCTGGCCCCCGGGGGCAGCTGATAACATCGCCTGTCTCCAAAAGCAGGTTTAGATTGTGCAGCATCTCTTCAAATGTAAAGAAATGAAAATAAATTAAACGGAGACATTTTTAAAACTGGTTTACAAAAATAAACTCATCCTATTGTTTTCACCATCTATACATTTATAAAACCTAAAAATGTGGTGTACCATTGCATTTTAAAGGTAGTACAGTACCTGAATGGTCCATAGTAGCATGAGGCAAATTTAGCACTGTAGCTCAGCACTGACACCTAAGAAAAGGAAAAAGAGATGGAGTCGGTATCTGCTTTATTCAATTTAACACTTTTGTTTGCAAGCAGAAGGGAGATTTCTCTCAACCTTGTTGCCAAGATCATTGGCGAGTAGAGCTTGCTTAATGGCTGCAATTCGTCCATCCATCATATCTGAAGGGGCAATGATGTGGCATCCTAGGAGGAGAAAAAAAGCAGAATGTGATGACTTCTTTAGACCTGTTATTAAAAAAAAAAAGTGTAATTGTTTACAGATGCGTAGAATTTAAAACGAACCTGCTCGAGCATAAGCCAGAGCTACTTCAGCCAACCTCAAACAGCTTGCAGCATTATCCAAGCTACCATCTTCACGCAGAATCCCTTAAATGTGCCACAGAGAAAGTCATACACTGTGTTAGTATCACCATATAGACTTTAATATACCAGGCAATTGATTATTTGTTTACGGTGAAAGGTGTAATTTGCCATTTCTATGCTCTTGGCCTCTGTACATGGATAAATGCCTCTATAAACGCCATGATCAAACACTTTTTAAAGGTGGAGTATGTATTTTTTCGCAGCCGAGGGCCGAGTACAAAAACAAACTCGCAGCCAATAAGCAGTAAGAGTCGATAAGGGGTGTTTCTTCTCATAATGTGGTCCACAGGACATTTGCTGAGCAGGATGACAAGATAGAGATGAAACACAAGAGAGGAAAACATACACGGAACTAACGACGGTACAACATAAGGCAAGAAGTAGAACCCATATAGATATCAGATCAGCTTTCTGGTGCTGGAGAGATCTCAAGGAGTAGGAAGGCCTGCGATCAAATGCCGAGGTTGCTTTGTTTCTTCTCAATAGGGCAGTAACACTTTTGGGGTAGGGGCATGTTTGCTTTGGTTGTGATCCATAACCATTAATAATTATTGGCTTGCAATATCGGCCATTTCAATACACAAAAACCCCAACAACTTACCACAGTGGCCATGAGAAGTGTAGGGGCACAGGCACACATCACAGGCCAGCAGGAGATCAGGAAACGTGCTCCTCAGTTTCTTCACAGCCAGCACAGCAGGAGTGACATCTGTATCCGCCCCAGAGCCCCTCTCATCCTAAGATAAGAAAGTGTGTGAAAATAAGTGTGTGAAGTTACGCGATACAGAGAGAGCGACCATGTAAAGTAGACACACGAGATGAGCTAAATAACACAAGGCTATTTAGTTTATTGTAGGAAAGAGAACACTAAAACGTCTCACTGACCTTCGCAACTTTAGCAGGAACTCCAAAAATCAGCACACACTTCAGGCCTTTATCCACCAGAGGACGAAGTAAACCCTCGATCTTATTAACACCGTATCTGAAATACACACAAAGAACATCATGAGCACACCTTGACCTGAAGCTGCAGTCGGAAACTTTTTGTGTGCAAAACACACCAGGAACCCATTTTCTAAACCGTGTTTTTTTGCTTGTCCTGAGTCACTAAGGAACACCTAGAACTGTTTATTCGACTGATTCTGGCACGGCTGTGGTGTAGTCCAGTACCTGAGTGGTTTGTCATAGATATTAACATTTCTGACAGCGGCTGCCACGACACGATGACTTTAACAACGGACAGTTAGCTTTTTTATTTAGCAGATGTAACTTCCTTTACTACAGCTGCCATATTGGGTCTTGCATTCACAGTCACATGGATGAAGCACCTTTGTTTGGCGTAGCTTTTATGTTAAATTGAAACGCTGTTTATTACTAAATGTTAACAGCTGTAACGATGTGCTTAGTTTCACACAGTAGTATCTGAAGACAACCGATATTACAAAAAAATAACATATGACTATATGACACAATAACCAGACCTCTTTGTCATGACCACCCCAAAGAAACGGATTTTTGCTTTATCTTTGTGGTTTGTTGGCTACCTCCGGTTCCACCCTGCCTGAAGCTTATCTCAGAGCACCAGCCCAAACTACATTTCTATGTTCATTCAATGCACACTGATAGAAAGTCAAGTCGTGAAATTAAGCAACTGAGGATTTTAATCAGTATTCATCCATGTCCTGAGCCAGACAAACTAAAGGTTTTAAAAAAAACTGAAAACTTTCTGAACGTTAGCGTCCTGTTGATGCTTTGTTTAAAAATAAAATGATTATCCAATAACTGATCCAGTGATACTGCAGTGAAGACGGATACCTTGCTTGACCAGGTAGACTGGCAATCGGTTCCACCGCATCAGGACTGTCACTGTTAAAATTATTCAGAGACATAATAACAATTTATATTCAGTCAAAAGAATTAGCAAATATAAAGTTCAACAATAACATAACGTCTGAGCCTATGTATCACTATCAAATAAAGATGTGGAGAGAAGTCATTACGTAATGAAGATGGGATATATGAGGTTCTCTGCTCTGAGGTCTGAAGCACAGGTCTGCCAGCGTCGGAGCGTGGGGTGAAAGTAACCGCTGTGAAGAACAGAGTCTGCAGGCTGTGCCATCGTCCTACAGAGTCAGAACACAAACAGCCTACAGAACCTGAACAATTAGCAATCATACTGTCATGTGCTATAGAAGGAAATACTGTTTTGCTTATATATATATAAACTGCAATAGAGAGCATGTTCTGATTTGTTGAACACATTTAGATTATTCTGAATGACTGAGCAAAGAGGGATTCTGACATTCTAGTCATACTACAGATGCAAGCATGCAGAAGCTCTCTGTTTGCAGACAAGAACCATTCATTCACCCGCTGAAGAAACCATACGAATATCGGGTTTTTTCATTGTGTGCTCTATTGAATCTCAATCGAACTGCAGTTTGGTTATGTTTACTAAAAATAACTACAAAAAAGCAACTAATACAATAAAACATGATAACATAAAAAACGTGTTTTAGAGTTTGAACGCAACCCACATAACAGCATTTATTATTATTGTAAAATTATGTATTATACAGTAATAATGGATTTATGCGAATTAAAAAAAAATGTAATGTAAAAGTTAAAGCAGGAGATCACAAAAACGCCAACATGCACAATGCATTAGTTCAAATCGTAACTCATTTTGTTCAGGAAAAAATATCGAAAACGGTTAAACAGCTGTTTCTAAACTTTTAAAAGGAGTATTTACACCGGTGGTGTTCAGACTCAGTCCTGCAGAGTTGAGCTCCAACCCTAAACTCTTTCTAGGCATGCCAGAGACCTCCACGCAGGTGTGTTGAGTCAAGTTAGAGCTAAACTCTGCAGGACCCTACAGACCCTTCTAGAACCGAGGCTGGACAGCTCTGACTTACTCTTCAGCTGTCTCTTATTTAATAGTGATCGTACTCAGCACTGCATATCGCTGTATAATGTAAATGTTACAGATGAGTCAAGGTTGTAAAAGGCATAATAATTTAAACATTTCTTAAAAGACGTAAACTTATACCTACTTTGTGTTTTGTCACCGCTAATAGGAAACCGTAAACGAGCGAGATCTTGCTAACTAAAGTATTGCTCCTTGAACCTCAAAAGCAATGCATTTGATGCTGAGAGAAGAATGTTGCTAGCTGTCAACCGTTTCCTGTTCGACGGAACTTGTATTCCTCTAGGTGGCGCCTGATGGCTCAGAAAGGCCAATTCTTCATTTAGCTAATTTTTTTATTTTATTTTTATAAATCTTATAAATATTTAAATGCCATGCTCTTGTATCTGAGGCATATATGAAACATGTCCTTCTGCAATCTTTATATATATTTTTAATCTCTATCATTAAATAGCGCGCAGAAAAAAAATATCAGGTACCAGAGTGATAGCGCTGTATACGTTGAATTTGAGCGGTGAACTTTAATGATGCATCCAAAGAAAATAAAATACAGAGTTGAAATAATAAACTGTATGTTTTTATCGAATGCCTAGCTAAATGGGACCGGGACAGATAAGCCCCGCCCGTTGTGTCGTTGCTCAGTTTTACGTCAGAGGCCATTCTAGCGCTTGTTCCTGTGTGTCATTTCATTACTATTTCTGCCTCTCGGCTCCCGTAGAAAGTTCAATTTTAAGAATCTCGCGATATTTCCTACAAATTATTTGGAGTCTCGCGATATTTCTCCGGGCTCCTATTGGAAGGTAAATAGCTCATCTCAGCTAGCTTGTCTTCTTTACAGATGCTTATTCACCGCTGTCAACCCGCTCGTTCTTCACCGACCTTTAAAAAATGTAGTTTACGGTTAAATATCTGTCTTTAACATTACAGCGAACGATATCTGTGAGGTAAGAGGTTTTAGCGTTGTATTATGGGCTCTTTTAATACTCGTCATCATATGCTAACTGACAGCTCGCTTGTTTATACTTACACATTCATTTTGCGTTATTAATTAAACGTTAATTGACTAATAACATGTTTATCTGCATAGCGACAACCTGGATTATGATATAAATTAAACACACAACAGCTGTGATGTTGATGATAGTAAACTAAGCCATACTGACAGCTGTATTGATTTAAATTGATTTAAATGTTAATCGTATCAGTCAAATGATTTAATAGATGTACAATGTGACTTCATCGGTGTACAGTGTTTTAGTGATTTCCAGGCTTGAAGTTGAGTTGTTTTAGCTCTTGATAATAAAGTCTTTTTTGCTTCCTTTTATCAGAGTCAGATGCATCAGAAGTCATAAGGTGGACCTGCTCCATCTCCAAAACAGCATGATGCTGCCAAAATAGTGAAATGCTCATCAGTGGAGGATTTTTCATAGACATTAACGCCCATTAAATGCTTCTTTTCACTCGCGGTTCCTGTGCTTTCACCTAGTAAGTCTCCTAGTAAGCAACACTCAGTAGTGTCCCATTAATAATGCTGTTCTCTCTGCGAGAGCTGGTGCAATGGCTGGGCTTCGCAACATTCGAGCTGTTCCTCCACTTGGGCGCGCTGCTGGTCTTCAGCGTGCTGGTGGCCATACACATGGACGTGGACAAGCAGACTCTTGAGATGAGCTGGTGGCTCGTCTTCTCACCCTTGTTTGCTGCCGACGGCCTCAGCACGTACTTCACAGCCATCGTCTCCATACGCCTCTATCAAGAAGGAGAGAAGCGGCTGGCCGTGCTGCGCTTGCTGTGGGTGCTGACTGTGCTCAGCCTCAAGCTGGTGTGCGAGGTGCTGCTGTGCCAGAAACTGGCCGAACAGAACCAGGCACCGAATGATTTGTGGTTTGGGCTTATCGTTTCCCCACTTTTCATCCTTCTGCAGCTGCTCATGATTCGTGCTTGTCGCGTCAATTAAAGGACAAACCATCTGCACGCATGCCAGTGGACTGGTGCGAATGAAAAGGACTCCTGCAGGAGGAGTCGGTCGTTGTAAACTG
Organism: Puntigrus tetrazona; assembly: GCF_018831695.1. Taxonomy (NCBI): domain Eukaryota; kingdom Metazoa; phylum Chordata; class Actinopteri; order Cypriniformes; family Cyprinidae; genus Puntigrus; species Puntigrus tetrazona. The sequence goes on along the minus strand of NC_056703.1, from coordinate 24,615,614 downwards.
CAAAATCATTGTAAACGTTATTTTAATTATTATTATTATTATTATTATTAGTTTTTTTTTTTTGTATTCAAATGGTTCAAGCATGTGAACATGGCATCATAAACAATGCTTCAAATAATGTGCAATTTTGATTATTATTGTCCTTAAGTGCTATGAGAGATTGGTCTGGGGTTTTTTCTGAATCCTGTCCATGTTGCGTTATCTGTGTTAATGTTTTATTGTTGTTTGTACAGTTGTAAATAAACCATCAACATTCAGCTCTTCATCTTCCTTGGTTTGTTCGGACTCTGCCTGAAAGTGACCTAAAATGTGTTTGTTTATTTGAAAAAGTTAGGAGGGTGTTAGTGTTTTCAAGTGGAAAATTTGAAATAAGCCGATGTGTTAAAAAGAATTACAATAAATAAATGTGTATATATGTGTGTGTGTGTGTGTGTGTGTGTGTGTGTGTGTGTACATATGTATGTATGTGTGTGTGTGTGTGTGTATATATGTATACTCTACTAATCACTAGATGGCACTATAGATTTAGTTAATCCTGCAATTTCTCATTTATCTCACAGGAGTCAAGACAAACCTTGCAATTTCACTAAGTATGTGTTTACAAAATGTTTCATGATGTTTGGGGGACAGTTATATCATTAAAGACCAGCTACTTTCAAATTCATCACATATATATTCTTACTGGTGTAGTGAAACAATTTTTTTTAAAGACTTTAAATAACTTCTAAAGAGAAATGGGTTTTAATTAAAATGAGAGCAATATTCAGTCGCAGTGTTTTTTTGAACCTCTCCATTAAGTGCCCCATCGCTGCTCATGCTGTATATATCTGACACACAGGTCTTTCAGTCTCCACTCATGAGCTAAAGAGTAGAATCAGGTGTGATAGATGAGGGACACACAAACTAAATGTACAGGCCTGTAGAGGACAGCTTTGAGAAGCTCTGTAACCATAAATCAAATCTAATGCAAACAACACTCTCGTTACAGAATATACATATTAATCCAAAAGTATAAAAGAAAACTCAACAAACACTTTTCCTGATACTTTATATAAGATCTTAGATACAGTGCAAGCATTTACATTTACCTCTTAGCAAGACTATGCTGTAAATAACAAATGAGGTTATTTTTTGGACTTTGCTCTGGGTTTGTGATAGCATCAAATAATTTCCTCGAACACGTTGACACATTTTTATAAGTAATGTACTGGACGTATAGCCCTGACCCATTGTGTCTGTAAATGCCCACAGCTGGGCTAAAGGTCACACACTCTAATCTGAAATGAACACCGTTTCCCGCCGTCCCTTCCTGGTTATGAAGTTATCTACATTTACAAAATGCTCAGATGCGTAATACAGCCTATAAATAACTTGACTCGCTGTACTTATGATGAACTGTCATAATCTTTATTTCTGCGCCTTTTAATTAATCGGATTAAATCCGGATTAATAGAGTGACGAGGACAGGCGTACACGTCACTATACGGCATATTCTCAAGTATATATTTTTTTTTTTGATGAAACAACTGGTTTTGAACATGTCAGTCACCTTCGTGTTTGTTGCATTCGAAAAACAGTAGGTGTAATCGTGTATTTACACATATATTTAGCCTATTGATTGTGTTATTCTTTTCATTTTATTATTATTATTATTATTATTATTATTATTATTATTATTATCGTTTAGATTTTTCCTATGCGTTCCCTTATGTGCAGTTGATATTATTTATATTACTTTTACATAACGTTTATAACGGTTAAAACAAGAGCACACACGCACTGAAATAAATATTTCCCGCTTAATGTTTTCTTTGCACTTCAAATATGGCTCCAAGCAGCTTGCAGTTTTGCCCATTCACAATTTAATAAACTATTTCGAAATTGTGAAAGGGTTAAAGACATTAAATGGGCGGGTCTCGCTGTGTTTGACTGACAGGGCTCGCTTTAATCTCCACAATAGTAGAAAGTAGGGGGCGGGACATATGTAAAAACAAAAGGTGTGCCTCAAGTCAAAATGACCAAATGAGGAGTCCACCCCGAGACGGGCGGCTGACGTCACGCTCGGAGGGCGGGGTCGTGTCGGTAGACTGGCACATCATCATCATGCAGGATACATTGTTGCGGCTGCAATGATGTACGAGAACGAATAAGAAGAGGCGCTGCAGGTACGGCGAGAGATTATTTGGTTTCACACGTACCCCTATAAAACCCGTTTCTCCCATTATGTCGGGCGGGGATCTTCGCGTTCTTCGCCAAGAGCCAGGGCAGGAGAGCCCGAGGATGCCGGCCTGGAAACGAGAGATCCTTGAGCGGAGAAAGGCGAAGGGCGGTGGGTCCGGAGCAGGTGCCGAGTCCGTCGCATCTCGTCTTAACGGCGAGGTAACGGCCAGCAAAAGCAAGGATGATATCAGCGGCGCACATTCGAGCAGGAACTATACCATTACCGCTGCCAAGCGCGCGACCAAAAGCCCGGATCTGTCACCGGTGAAAACAAAAGAGCACTGGCCATCCGCGGACCCGAGCCGTACGGAGGAGAGAACGGCGAGAGACAACGGAGCGCAGGAGAGCCTGGTGTTGCAAGAGAGCTTGGGTCCGCTGCAGGAAAACCCGTTCATTAAACTGGAAAAAGAACGCAAGAAGCGTCAGAGCCAAGAGAACGCCGCGCGACCGGTGCAGCACATCCTCGAGTTGTACGGCGGCGTTCCCGGGATACGGACTATACGCGCTGAAAATATCATCATAATTGAATCCGACCCGGAGTACTTCTCGGAAGGATGCGGTTTGAAGCATGCGTCGATACTGCAGCAGAACGGCACGGTGAGCGGATACAGCTCTCTCAATGACCTGTTAGACCGGAGAGGTAGTCCGGTTACGGAGATACGCGCGAAGGAAGTGGTCATCTACGATACTGCGCTTAGTAAAAGCGAGGAGAACCTCAGCACGCTGGGACGACCTGCGTCCGCCCCGCTAGAGGGGCAAGGAAGGGTGAGTCGCATGTTACAGAAATTTGACAGGAATTACGGCAAGTTGCAGGCCAAGTCACGCAGCACAGAAAACCTCCTGGACTTGGACTCGAGTCCTATCAGGCCAAGCTCCAGACCCAAGCCAGATGCGGTGCCAAAATGTCCGGTGTCCCCGCAAGCCGGCTCTCCACACAGCAAGGTCTTCCAAAACGTCCAGTCTTCCATGAGCAACCATCACGCCTCTCCTAGTGACTCGGGGAGTAGTACACCCGCTTCTGGCTCCCCTCAGCTGGTGTCTTCCACGCGTAGACGTTTCGAGGGGAGCGGAGGACGAAGTGTCACTGTGTATCCCAAGGAGGACACTGAGAGGTCTCCGTCCAAGCCTGTTAGGGAACGGGACTGGGATAGCACAGACGGGGCCTCTAAAGCCAAGGTGCCATGCTCTCCGGAGAGCCACCGTGTCCGTGCCGACTTCATTCCTAGCCCCACATCACCACCCTTATCGCCCAGCTTTGAGATCCGCCCGTCTCCTCGCCCAGATCTTTCTCTCCTTCCGCCTGGGGATCTACAGGCCCGTGCACTCGCCAACTTGCGACTCCAGTCTCGCAATTCATTTACCGTTATTCCCAAGAGTCGTGCGGCCATCTCATCACCCGGCAGCACCGCCCCGTCCAGCCCTGTCCTTTCCCCTCCGTCCCCACGACCCCTGGTGGGTGTGGCAGCCTCAGAGCCCGCAGTGCCAACCCCCTCGCCCGCTTCATTCATACCCTGCACACCAAAGCTTACGGAAAAGGTGACCATAGAAGCCAAAACAGGGTCTCCGCAACATACCCCACCTGCCACACCCACTTCTCCAGCCCCACCTTCTCTGCCCTCAATTGGCTCACCCGTCAAACCAGCCCCATCTCCAGAAGAGCCTCCGGTTGATAAGTTGCCTATCACGAACATTGATGACATAGTTGTGGAGCCCACGCCACCTGTCCTGAGCCCTGCGGTGCAGAGGCGCAAAGGAAATACGTTTACAGTTGTTCCCAAACGGAGGCCCGAGGCCCAGTCTGGCCCAGCTGAGACCCCAGAAGTCGTCAGTGAATCTCAGAGCACACCACAGGCCCCTTATGCCCATCTGGGGACCCTGATTAAAAAGCGTTACCCTGCTGCAGAGGAGATAGAGGTCATTGGGGGCTACCTCTCGCTCGGGCGATCCTGTCTCTCGAAAACTGGCTCAACAGGAAAAAAGGTAATTATAGTATTTTATTTAGCATCATATATACATTGGTCATAGCGGAGCTTTTAATTTTGGGTTAACTATAATTTTAAGAAGAATGCACTTCTCTCCTGGCAAGTGTCTTGATTAAATACATTTTTATGTTCTGGTTTAATTCTTGCTATTAAAAAAACATTAACTGCAACTTTTGCAACAGTAACTGCTCTTTACTAATAGTAAGGTAGTTTAGGTATTGGTTAGGATCAGGGATGTAGAGTAAGGTCATGCAGAACGTGCTTTACTATGCACTAATAAGCAGCCAGTATGTAGGCATGCTAATAACAGCTAGTTAATACTGAGAATTTGTCCCTATACTAAAGTGCTACTTTTTTTAGGTTTCAAATTTGTACAAACAAAGCTTTACAGAGCTTTTTCCAAACATAGTTGTTGGGTGTTTATAACCCGTTCAAAGGTTCACTGTACTCTTAAACACCGCATCATTCAGGGAAACTAATTTATATACTTCAGAAAATTTAATTTGTGTACTTAGATAAATTAGATAACAAAATATCAAACATTTATTTAAAAAAAGGACACTTTTTGAGAAAAATGTTTCATTCAAAAACAAAGTACAATTAAAAGACAATCAACACAAAATCAAATGTTGGTATGTGTTGTGCATACTGAATGTGATGAACTACACCTAGGCCTCCTCTGCTAGGACACATGTGTGATAAAAGCTGACTTCAAGTAGTTATGGATACAGCCTGCAGTATGTGCTCACATTGCAACTTAAGTTTATAACCAAATGTTAACAGCAGTAAAGAACTAGCAAGAGAAGGTCAGGTGATCTGTGTAGGAAAATGAGTCATGTGTTCTATTCGGAGTCAAGTCTAGAAGTTACTGAGGTCCATTAAAGGTCTTTGCAAGGTCGTGCTTGAGATTGGTTTAACATGCTACCATTCACAGTCAAAATCGATCTCAAAACAGGAAACCAAACTAGCAGCAGCGAGCCGTTTCACTTCCTCTGCATAGTGGATTTCTCAAACAGTCATGGAGCCCTTGCTGATTAATATCAAACGGTTTCGATTTATAGCATTCATTAAAAGGTGTAAGGACTCCAGATGTTCGAGTTTGTCATTTACGGTTTCATTTTCCTTTTTTGTGTGTGTAAGCTTTAATAAATGAGCTCTAATGGCAATGGGGATTAAAGAAGAAACACTGCTAGAGGGCAGTTTACACTGTAACTATAAAGTGTTAATAATCATTCTAATTCCATGAGAACAGGCAAGTCCAAACCACAGCTGTAACAAAAATTGACAGAGTAATGCTAGCAGATGATGAATGATGAAATCTCTGAGAATCACAGTTTTCAGCTTTTGTAGTTACAGATGACATAACCTGATCATCAGTTAGTGACGCTGCTAATATAGTTTTTATTGTAGTCGTTGTGGTTGGTGCGAATGAGCCTTGAAGAAACTCTTGAAAGCATTAAGTCTTTTATGTACATTGGAATCTATGATGAGATCATGCCAAACTGATCACTGGCAGAAAGTCGTGGGCCTCTCCTCCGTGAAACATCCAGACGGTCAGGCCCAGTTTGGGATAGGTTATATGCTGCTTTTGTTCTCGCTCTCTGTTGTATATGTAGGTTTGAGGATTGGCTCATGCCACACCTTTGTTTTGTTGGGTTTTAGAGGTTACATTCAAGCCCTTCCTGGTCTAGAGCTTCTACGAGGTAGCAGCATTTATGGCAGCATCAAGGCCTCGTCACTTGTTTGACATTCACTCACTGTGTCCACGTGTGTCTCGGCTTCTTTCTCTCTATTGGTTCACAGTCTGTAGGCCAAGACCGTAAAATCAGCTCAGGTCATGGTTTGAGTTTTTTCTTCTAAATAGTATGTTTTTTTCCCCAAAATAGTTCAGCTCTAAAAGAACGACTGACCAGTAAAAAGAGACACAGTTTAGTCTCTTCTTTTGGTGTCTTGTATGAGAGTGGTCGAGGGGGTTGGGCCAAAATCTCACCAATGCTCTTAGCATATTGCTTGTCCAGGGTCAGTTCATTATGCTCCAGGCTTGACTGGATCCCACTGTTATATGATGCATGTAGATGCATGTGTGCGTAGTAAGGTCTTGTGATATTTCCTCAATGGGATGCCACGTTTACTCTGTATTAATGGTGTGGAAGAATGTGACGGAATGGAAAACGATAGCATTGAAAATCTGTCAAATAAATAGAAATTTCTCAACATTGAATGTCTGCATGACATACTTACATTAGTAGAGTATCCAGGAATCCAGTCAGCATACGGAGAACATTTATAACTAGATCTTTGATGTGGAGATGAAGATGAAATGGTTATTTTTATAATGTGTTCACAGAAAGTTAATATTATTAAAAGCCCGAGGCTGAATATGTCAGAGGATTTTTGTCATGGTTTAATGCCAGCTTTTATGTCTCTCTGCTTATTCTTGAAGCCCTTGAAGAAGGAGTGCTTTAATGAACCTCTTGAAGGTTTAATTTGACATGGCCCGGCTTTAGAAAATGTATGCGGGCTGTTATGCAGGTGCTGGTTATGCTGGCGTGCATGTGTTGGTTGTCCATTAGTACACTCTTAAGCTTACAACTCTCCATCTCTGTTTGTCTTTTAGGCTGTGGAGAGAGGTTTTATTAGTGTATTATTCACTTGTAGCCACAGCCTTTCTGAACAAGTACTCATGTAAGTACACTTACCACAATAATTGTGGCCAATGATCATGAATGGCACAAATTGTGTGGCTGTTTGAGGAGAGGTGTGGATTCACTTTTCTGAGCAACCCCAGAAATGACACTCATTATGCCATCATTTACTCTGTCCCCCATTTCACAGAAATGGTCAAGCTTTTGAAAGTTTAAAAAAACATCGCAAAAGCCAAGAAAGTTCATTTTACAGAAAAACGTTGAACGTACTTAGAGGCTTTGGCATCTGTTCATTAAAATGTCAGATAATTTGATCTTTTTGTGTTAAGGAAAGGTTAGTTGAATGTCATGTGGCGCAACTCTCCAAGAATGTAATATTATATTTATACAGTTACAATTTATGATACTTGTAAAAAATACTTTGACCTTGGATTTGTTTTGTTTTTTTAATATATAAATAAGGCATTATTGTTTGTTATGGATCCGTATAACAAGTGGTTTGGCCAACTTTTTTATGCGCCATACAGTTAAATAAATCCCAAACATGCTTGAGGTTACACCTCTCAATGCAGATTCTTTCAGCTTGCGAGATTTAGTTTGGTCCGTATAATGTGTACTTTTTATGATGTATGTCTTTAAAAACACACAAGGAGGTGGATGGAAACTCTCCTCTTCCCATGTATGTCTTTCTACGAGTGTGAAAGTCCACCATGTTTAATTATTGACCAGTCAGAATATGGTCTCCATCATGCACCACACCTCTCTCTCTCTCTCTCTCTCTCTCTCTCTTCTTATCCTCACTTCCCCCTCCCCCCCTCCCCTCCTCCCCTTCTCTTAACCTTACTGGTGTCCTCCAGGAAGTTCTCTTTGCAGGCAGACATGTGCTCTTCAGCAGCTGTGTTTGTGTGTGTGTTTTTTTTTACTTTTCCCCTAGTATGCACCATTGTGTCGTGGACTTTGAAGTTCAGATAATTTAATGATGTGTCCTACAGTCTTGACGCCATTGTGTAATCCCATATGGACCACTTCTGTGTGTGTGTGTGTGTGTGTGTGTGCCTGTCACATGGCTGCAGCGTCTACAATAGAGTCAATGTAATTAGAATTCAGACTGCAAAGCGCCACTGTCACTGTCATGTTTAATTCAAGAGTCACTCCAGCATGTGTGTGAGAGACAGAGAGAGGAGCAGAGACAACTTAAGAGAGAGAGAGAGAAAGTTGTAGTCGGTGTGAATGTGAAAGTGTTACAGCAGTGTCATTGTTGCTTTTTATCTTTAAAGAAACAGTCCAAACCCACATGCTGGTTTTCTCTGGAACATGTTTTGAATAATGTATTGCGTGTTTTTTTTTCCATATAGTAGCAGTGAATAGGGGCCGACAATTTAAAGGATATACAATTCAATGGGAATCAAAAGTTTGTGGTCAGTAAGACTTTTTGGTAACACTTCACTTAAAGCGTTGTATAGGCTTATGCATAATGCAATATAAAAGTAGTTCTAATGCAATACTTATGCCTTGTAATGTACCTTATAATGCGTTGTACAATCACAGTTTATGCATTATATCAATTCATTGTTGCACGATGCATTTTAAATTCAATTATAATTATTTATGACAAGATATCATGTATCACAGCACACATTATTAATAATTATATTGTATTATTCTCGTTAAAAACCTTTAGAATGCAGCATGCATAAAGTCTTAAGTGGTAAAGTGTTACCGTTTACAAAAAAATCATTACAAAACAGTATAAAGTATAAAGACAGTATAAAGACATTTATGTCATAATGTTACAGAAGCTTTAGAATGGAGCAAAATTGAATCAGGTGTTCACAGGAATATTAAGCAGCATAACTGTATGCAACACTAACGAAAATGATCTAAACTGCTTTTTGATCAGCATACTAGAATATTTTAGATTATACTAGACTCATCTGCTAAAAATCCAGCTTTGCCATCATTGGAATAAAAACCTTAAATGATAAAAATATTTCACTATGCTATTGTATTTTTGATTTAACAAATGCAAAAAAGTAAATATTTATATTATAGATATGACTTTTTTTTATCACTTTTTTTATTCATTATAATATTGTGATACCTAAATTCACTTTAACTTTAATCATAATGGAAGACCTGATGCCAGATTCATTCGTGGGTGACCCATTTCTTTCATTTAGTTGAATCTGTTATATTCCTTTAAATGACACAAATGGAAAGACATATTTGTGACTTGCATGGGTGTTTGCACATATGCTAATTTGTTGTTTGAGATTCAGGCTTGAAATAGTCAATGCAAATCTTACACAAATAAACCTGGAGCTCACAAAAATACCAGCTCACCACTGAAAGAATGATATACGACGGTGGATTTATGTCTCGATATAGGCAGCTGGTTTTCTGTGATAAGACTGTGATTTCCTGTTGATAGGAGTCCTCCCAGCGTTTACTACTGAGAGTATATAACATACTTGTATTTCTGCTCTTTGCTCTTGCTATAGTTTCCTCCTCTGCTCTCTCCTTTAAAAATAGCCGTGGTTCCTGTCGCCGAGCAACCGAGACCGCAGCCCTTTCTATCCTGTCATTAGAAATCCCAAATTAGGTATCTGTGCCTTTTTGTTTCCAAAACATTTCCTTCCCTCCCTCTGCCCTATACTTGCCAATGATTTATCAAACCGCCCCTATCGGACAGCGGTACACACCAAAACAACAGTGTTGTTCGCGAGTGCTTATGGCCTGATTAATATTTGAAGCCTTTCCATAAATGAGAGCAGGCTTCAAATCTAGGCCCACATTCTGCACACTTAGTCATATTTTCTGTGCAGAATGGGAGGGAAAATATTTGTGATTCTGTGGAATGTGTTGTCTCGTGCACCTATTTTTGTAATCTAATTTACATTTAATATGCACATTGGGGTCATATTTCTAATTGAATCATAACCTGGAAATATACTAAATTTTGAGATCAGTAAGATGTTTAATGCTGTCTCTTATGCTCACAAAGGCTGTATTCATTTGATTAAAATATAGTTAAAAGAATAATATTTTGAAATATTATAACGGTTTAATATATACAAGTAGTTCCAAGTAGTTCCAAACATGCATGAATGTATTTGTTCTGCCGAACACAATAGAAGATATTTTGAAGAAAGTTTGTAACCAAGCTGTTTTGGGTCACCATTGACTTCCATAGTATTTTTTTTCCTACTATGGAAGTCAATGGTGACCCAAAACAGCCTGGTTACAGACTTTCTTCAAAATATCTTCCTTTGTGTCTGGCAGAATAAAGACGTTCATACAGGTTTGGAACTACTTGAGGGTGAGTAAATGATGACAGAATTAAACCAAAAATGCTATCTGTATGTTGTGCGGAAATGTGTTTTATCATCAACATATAACACATCTTCAGGGATTTCCCAAGAGTCTTCAATTTTCAATTAACAATAAATGTAATACCATTGGTGGTAGTGCAAAAAAAGTGTTTTTTCCCCGTTGGCTGTCAAATCATTTTAAAGTCAGGACTTTTTTATGTCATTTTTTGTCAAGTTAGGAGGCTTCTGTAACACCACTTTCCGTAGTTAAGACAAGATGATGCACTTAGGAAATGCTGTTCTGTAATAGCTTTTTGGTCCTAACTGAAATGATCATGGTAACCAAACAGATAAGATAAGATTTTAAAGTACGAGACTTTCTGTAACATGCCCCCTGGGTCCCTTCAATTCCTAAATGATTACATGGTAACCAAATTCACAATTTAAAGAAAAACCCCAAACTGTAGATAAAAGCAAATATGCAAAGCACTGAGCGTTTGGTTTTTGTGGAAATCTGGAGATTCCGCGAGACCCACTCGTATCAAACACTCTCCTAATCCACAAACAAAAAATGCTGTCTCTCAACCAAGCTTGACAAGAACAGGTAATAAAATCTCTTCGGTTTCCATTTTTCATCTTTTAAGCCTCGACCACAACAACATACTGGCTATTTGCATATCTGTCCTGCGTGAAATTACAGTCGGCGTGTCCCAATATTAATTCACAGACACTGGACAAAGTTGCATAAATGCTGTTTTTCAGCTTATAACACCCGCATAACCTTGCGCAAAAGAACATGGATATAGAAACTAGAATATAACCTAGGTAGGCAGAACTATTTTTATAAATATGCCTTTACAGGGCTGTTGCTCTTGAGAGGTGGTGTTCAGTTTGATTATGATTTTAAGGGCATTCCATCAATGAAAACATACACTGGTGCTGTCACTACAACATTTCCCATGCACACCTATATATATGCAAGATCATGGTAGTTATGATCATTATATAGAATCAAACGAAGGACCGCATGTGTGCGCTGGATTTCTTGCATAAAGTACAAATAAAATCTGTCAGATGTGAATGAAACATTCTGATCTCCTATATCATATGATACACACATTTATCACGCTAGACCGCGCACATCACACACTTATAAAACCATACTTGTGTGTGTGTGTGTGTGTTTATGTTTGGTAGGTCTTACCAGCTGTACTGTGCTAAGGGATTTCTAATATTAAACACCCTGGCAGCAGATTAGCTTTAATCAGGCATCTGCTCAGTCTGCTCAACGCTTCAATGAGAGGCTGCAACAATCCACGCACAAACAGCTTCTGTGTTTACAGTCTGCTGCCAAGCGAAGGTTGCAATTCAGGGAGAAACCCCCAGTGTTTAGCGCGTGTTCGTTTTGCGCGTGTGTAGTTCTGCAGCCTCAGCCTGGTTCAGATCAGGACAGTGTCTCTGGTACATTCTGCTCTAATAGATCTGACGTTTGGCTGGGACTGGCGCAAAACATACATCTTCACTCCGTTTTACTGGGGAAAAAATTTTGATTAAATATTAAGCTATTATGTTCTATTACTGTGATTCAGTAAATAGCAATTATTAATTGATTAATCGTTTCAATTGCAATTAAAAACATCTGGATAGATAAACCAGAACATCCATATATATGAAACAAGCTGCATATCATGCCTGTCATTACAGTTGTATATCTACATCTAAAGATGAAAAACGTTTTCCTTAATAATATGGAGCGGATACGGAGCATCCTTTCCAACGGTGCTTATTCTTCTCTGAAATCTATTTCCATATACCGTTTCATCTGTTTGACTTTGTCTCATGCCAAATATATTTATAAATTGTGTTTCTGAACTGCGATGGGAAATGATCGAAACTACCAGCATACCACGCTGTGCTTAAATTTCCAACACTGGCTGAATAGTCAGGAAATATGTAAGTACGGGCCAAGAATGACCAAATAGCTCCGCACTGGAAACTTTGCTTGGGACTGCCAGTGGCTTTGAGTAACGTGTGCCTCAGGAAGCAAGTAGTTGAATGGGACAATGGCTATGGTCGCAGGCGTTTAATTTATTTTCTGCTGTAGTATTGCCATTACACTTTTAGAAAGTATCACACCTCTTCTTGACGCTTTTTGATCAGAGACGTGCCATTACTCGAATTATTCAAATCTATACACCACATCATCTAAGGTAACTACCAACAGAATCAGAGTTGCTTTTTAGTAGAGGAAGCTGAAAAGTCTGTTGTTATCATCGGTAACCTGGACACAGCCAAAATACAGGCAAATCTGTAAAGAAAACCCGATTCAGCCAGCCAGAGGTATCAACTTCGGGTGGAGATTCGTTTTCCCGCCGGGCAGCGACCCAGAAAACACAGCAAAAGGCTATGAAGGAATGGATCAAGGAAAGGGATCGTTACGACTGTAATCTAATTGAAAATCAGTAGTAACATCTGAAAATCGTTGTCCACAGATACTCATTGTTAACTTTAGAGCTGGAACATATTTGCATTCGCCTGTAGGATTAGGCAAAACTTTCAATGTGCAAAACAATACGCCAGCAAGAGATGTAATTGCTGCTAAGGAACAATGAACGTAATTACAGACTACGTTATATTTCAGGAAGCACAGCGGGTAATGCAGAGAATTAATCCCTTAGGCATCGCCTTCATTCTTGTGAAATCTTTATAAAAATGGGAGACTACGAACCCAGTTTGTGTACGGTGTTATGTAACCACAATAACTAAGTTACTAAAAGCAAAACCTCTGAATGGGCAAGGATGCTCAAAAACCAATTGCAACATATAAGAATATACATTTATAGTTATTTTCATTCATTGATGAATAAAAGAACAGCATTTTTTAACATATTTGAATTTGTTGTAATAATATATGAATACGTAATTTTCAATGCTGATAATAGACCAGGGAAACGTTAAGAAACTGAAAGGAAACTGACAGGCTGAATTTAAAAACACGTGACGGTTAACAATTAGATGGTAAGTAATGTAGTGTTTATTACGGCAAATAAACTTCACCCAGTTACATGCGGCCTTTGTCCAGTCATTCTGCTGGGTGTGCCATGTAGAGCCATGTAGAGCCTAAAGAAGTGTGTATATGTTGTGGAGTAAGGACATGTGATTGAGATTAGAGAAGATTTAGGACAGCGCTGACACACACACACACACACACACACACACAGGGCACACGCATTGACCTAGGTGCTTTAGCACAGCACACTTTTTAGGGTATAGTATCTAATAATTGCCCTTCACATTAAGTTTATACATTGTTTATTTGTCTGATACGTCTTTGATAAGGTTGACATAAACTCAGACACTTTGTAGCAAAAGAAGGCTCTTCTAGCGTTTTTTTAGCATGTTGATATGTGTTCCTAGGCAGGTTTCAGCGGTTTCTAGGTGATCGTTTTTCAAAAGAGACCCACTTTTGATGCTTTAAAATATTCATTTTGTTATGAATAGCCTACGCATAATTGCTTTTGTTTATTTCTTCATTTCTGTATGGATAAAAAAAATCAGGTGTAATAATTTAAGCAGAAATACTGGAAAGTGTGTACAACTATGTACTTAAAGAGTTCGTTTCATGTATTTAAATGCTATTGTATTACCTTTATTCATAAAGACATAATATAAATATGGTAATCGATCGGTGGCATGTTACATTTAAAAGTGTTACAATGCTTTGCTAAAGTCACGCCACTTCCGTAAAGGTGCTTTTAGTTCATTGTTCAAGTTTCCCAGCACTGATATGTGTCAGCATTTATGACCATGACCGACTAGATTATCGTCATCCATCTTAAATAAACCATAGTAAGTGTAAAAAACAAATAAAGCAATAAGGAAACTATTTTGTCTGTTAATGCTTAAGTTCTGTCCCAGCATTTCCCTTTCATTTGCATTATGTGAATAGTCAAAAAATGTCTTCATTTTTTCCCTTAGATCCCTGGTGTAGATGGATATCAAGCCTGCTGACGTTTTGCTAAACAAACGTTCGTTTTGATCAGGACCTGCTGTCCTGTTATAGTGCCTTAAACACACCTCGTGCTTCGTTATTACTAACGGACACATTTCATAATCCTCAAATGTCTATTTACGATTGGTCTGAAACCTAACAAATGTCCGCTGCTTCCCCCACAGCTGAACATATCCTTCAACGAGTCCAGCCTGCAGAGCACTTTCGAATACCCGTCTGAGAGCAGCGTGTGGGACAGCGGAGAGGACGAAGAAGAGGGAGAAGAAAAGGGAGGAGAAGATGACGGAGGGCTCGTCGCAGGGAGGATAAGCATTCCTCGTGCCAGCTACACAAGCTCACCCACTCACTCCAACAACACCACGGGTAAGAGCAGAAGAATCACAGGAAATAGACAGAATGGGGGGAAGGCTCGGACACATTGATGAGGTGAACAGGAAATGGATCCAGTTCACAAACACTCTAAATATATGGACTTCTGTACTATTTTTTGCAACACAGCCTTTAGACGTCCAGTGAGGTTTACTGTGAAAACCGGGTTCTGTTTCTTGTGATCTTGCAAAAAAAAAAAAAAAAAAATCCATAACAGAAATAAAGAGGAATATTTCACTTTCTATATAGCAGTGTGGCTTGTTCTAATGGAAGAATTGATGGTAATGATTGTTAAGATGAGTTGAACAGTGTTGACACCTGCTGGTCAGTCATAAGGTGCTGCATTTATTGCATTTGGAGAGTTGACAAATAACACGGGGAATAATGTATATAAATGTTCCAGGGAAAGCGTATAGATAATTCTATGTGTATTGTTAATGTTTAATGTGTTTAGTTTATTTGATAGTTCTATAGTCTGGCGTGACATTAATGCCTTTCTTCTCCTGTCCTTAGATCTTTCCAGTTACACACCCAAACACTCTGTTGAGTTTAATGCATGGCAAGAACACAAGCTTGATGAATCTGGTCAGCAGGGGGAGGATACTTCACAAAGTGCAGAAGAGGTCATGGTAAGACATCACAATATGTGTGAAACGAGAAGAACTTGATATGGGTTCCTGTCCATGTAAAATGAGGCCATTATGGGATCTCTGTGGAGTTGCTGGTTGGTTTCTAGAGTGTTCTGGGTGTGTGCTTTCTGGACCGGGTGAAAATCTCCCTCTCTTTGGCCTGTATGGGAACTATAGTGTCATTAAAATGCATCACGTGAGTCCCATCATTTGTTATCTACAGAATGCCAGAGTCCCTCTTAAAGTCACAAAGATGGCCAGTTAGTAAGTATTTAGCACATTTAGAATCTGCGAACAAGAAGCACGCTAACATTCAAAGGTTTGGGGTCTTTTAAGGACGCATTATATTAGTCAAAGATGAGAGTGAGGTCACTATTTAACTTTTTTATTGCATTTGTAATGATTTTATTTTACATGAACACTGATGTTTTGATTTATTTTACAAAGAATTGAGAAAAAAAGCTTTTTAGTTTCCACAGCAATATTAAGCACATTAAGCAAATATTAAGTGTGATATAATAATAATAATATAGTCATAAAAAAAACATAAATCATATATATATGTACATATAAAATGTAGTTTTGTCATGACAAGATACATTTTAAAAAATATATATTAAAATATTTGTTTTCATGAATTGTAATATTATTATAAAGATTACTGTTTCATTAAATAAATGTAAATGTAATGCATTAATGCAAAAATAAAAATGTAAAAATTAATTTAGTGTGAGTTGTAGTTGCAAAACAAAGTTTAATACCTAGGTTCAAAAGTAAACCAAACCCCCGAGCATGAGAAATAACGTTGTCCTGTAAAGAACCAAATCCTGACAAATTCCGTATTCCATCGTTCATTCATCGTCCTCTCTTTTTTTTTTTGTTGACCAGCTGACACCCGCTGATAGCTCCTCTCTGTCAGACTTCAGCAGCGAACCAGCGCTCTACTTCTAAAGCTTCCAGATATCTGGAATATATCCGGGACCAACCGTTGCCAGCCAGCACCAGTCTGGACGCAGAGAAACAACTTCCAGAACAGTGGGACCAGTAGCAAGCAGCACGGAAACACCGTCATGGTGAACAGCGGGACCGTCCTCACTGCTGATCCACACAGCGGACGCGTCACTCACGTTTAACCTCCTGTTGCCACCGATTGTGATCGTGACGGACATGGAAAACAGCTCAAACGGCCTTTCGGCTCCTGAATTCCACTCTTCCATCGCGTACTTGCTCTGCGTGTGTAATCCTCGCCTCATGAAAGTGACCAAATTTCTAAAAGAGAGAAAGACAAGAGACTTTTCTTAAAACCGAGAAGGAGACTTGGGAGTGTGTGTGTGTGTAACGGGACGATGTTAGGGTGAAGCAACAAAAAATGAAACATGTGACTTATGTATGACTGGTGAAAGGGTGCCACAATCGTGTTCTTTGTGATGTTTTTTTGTATGTGCATGTGTAGGTCTGTATCGACATGACTCCCAAACTCTAGAAGTCAAGGTAAGGTTCATTCAAGGTAAGCGTTTCGAATGCGCATACCGATATACACAGCGGGTTAGTGCTGACTTAGTGATCCTAGATCTGTTTTAAAGAGCAGTTTTTAATTGGCTTTTCTTTTTTTTATGGTAATAGAATTTATTAATCACTCATAATTTTAGCCATGATTCGGATCACAAATGCAAGTCAGTCTTGTGAAGACATGCCCAGGTTATATTTCACCTCCTAAATACAACAAAGTCAGTTTTTAGGACTACTATTGTGATGTACATCTTAGTGACATTTACACTTCTCATATTTTCTCTCATATGTTCTCGTTATAATAATCTAGTGCTTTTACATGAAAAAAAACATCGTAATACAGCTTTCATTTAATGATCCCTAAAATACTGCTTAAGCAAAACGTAACGTATGCATTTATTTGTTCCCTCGCGGTTGGAGTGAAATATGACCCGGGCAGGCTTTGTGAGATTTATGCTGTCAATATTCCTAGTTGAGTTAACGTTTTGAGCTGGACGTTCTTGCAGTACGTATGGGGAGTGGAAACATTAGTTTGTGGGTTTGTGAGTGGGCACGCTGTATGTATGGGCCACGCGTGCGTGTGTGTGTGTGTGTGTGTGTGAAACACCAAGACTACATACACACCACGCCAACTGACTTGAGTGTGTCATATCTGTTAAATGACGTGTCTCCTCAGCCTCTCCGACCAGTATTGATGTATAGTTTGTAGACTCCAGGATGAAGTTTTCATAATTTATTTCATGCATCTTTGATCACTTTTTCATATTTTTTGTCACAGGGCAAACAGAAGCACACTGTTTTCTTTTGATAATTGGTTACATGAGCGCTGTTAGGACAGCTTACATCCTAGTCTTGTGCGTCTGTACTCATTCATTTGCACTGTTTTGTTTTTGCTTTATTTTGCACCTTACGCAGCTCTCGGTTGAAATAATGCCTTTTAGGGATCTAATATCACTTTCAATATCACTAGTATGCGTATATTGGGAGCGTAACATTGACTTGAAGCACCAGCTATAGCCCTTATCAGCTCAAAACTGCTGATTAATATTTTCTGCACAATTATTATTCTTTTTTTTAAGACTCTGGCTTTGTTCACACAGCACACCGTTCAGTCTTTAGGACTGTCTGTCTGTCTTATTCTAAAAGTACATTTGTTCAAATTGTGTACGTCAGGTTTTGATCTTGTTAACAGTTTTTAATGATAATAATAATAAATGTTACCCTAAAAGCATATTAGAATGCTTTCACTGAACAGCTTTAGCATCCATGGGATATTTTTCAAAAATGTACCAAAACTGAAATTAGTATGTTGCTGCAGTATTCGACAATATTAATGTTTTTACTGTATTTTTGCTAAAGACGGCCTTTTTTGAACGGTAGTGCATTTAAAAGTGTCTGTCTGAACAAAGCCTTTGAACCCACGTTTTTTTTATGCGTCATAATTAAGGGCAAATTTTATGTAAGAGAACGTTCAAATAAGGCCAAGTGTTCGATTTCTAGCATTCTAGCTCAGTGTGTCACTTTAGCACATTCCAGTCTATAACAGATCCCTCCAGATGTTGAACTATTCCCGAGGGATGTATATTAGATGTTTAGAGGGTTGGGAACTATTGCTTCTGTGTCTTACGAAACGTAATGCCACTTCAAGTGCTTCATTAGTTCCTGTGACTCTAGCTGCTCGTTGCTCTGGTGGTTAATGTACTGTACGTCAGAACTTTTCTTCATCCTTTTTGTTTTCTTCGTCAAGAGAATATTAAATGTACAATTTGGTTTTGATGAATTTAGAGGGGGAAAAAAAAAATGTCGAATGCAAGGAAATGTTCAATAAACGAATGAAGGCTATGAAGTTGATCTTGAGGATAATATTTACGAAAAGGAAAATCACAAACTCACAATATCTCTTTATTAAAACATTGCATTTAAATAAAAACATTACATTAAACGCTAGTCTATATCAAAGCCATTTATAAAATTAGATACAGTAATTCGGAATAAGAATGAGAAGTTACATTCTGATTTGATAGGATTACGAGAGGGACGTCTGGAGAAGATGAAACAGATGAAGTGAGAGAACAACAGAATACAGATAGATAGATATCTATACACAAATAGGACCATTCAGCATTACTCAAAGGTCTTTGCTGCTTCTTGGTTCAGTGGCTTTGGTCAGATGCCCGGTTTCTTTCTTTAAAACACTCAAAAGTGTCTGAGAGCTTTCAAGAATCTGAAAGAGGCCGAGAGCAGAGGTTTAGTTAAACTAGAACAGCTCACAGATCAAAACCAAATCACCGACACTGAACTTCATCCGTCTGGCAAATTTAAACAGACCAAACTAAACGTATAACAATTGCTTTACGTAACTATTTTATCATTTCAAAAAGAGGCTGGATATTTTTAAGATGTAGAACTCACTGTATTAAACTTTAAACGTACTGACAGACCAGGATTATTAATATGCTAATATACGGCCACGTGATTTAGTTTAAAGCCTTTCTCAAATGGCGCTGGCAAACACAAAAAACATTGTGACTAACTTAGCAGCAGTGTGGCCATAATCAGCTGATAATCGTGCTTAGCCAGTTTTAGCATTGTTCATTTTAAGTACCTATATTAATTAATACTGTTAAGTCATGGCCTGTGCAGCATTAATAAAGCTAGCCGTCGGTGAAAAGAAGATGAACTGTTAAAAAAACGTCTTGACTGTGTCCTTACCTTCATGTACGCAGCCTCCGTCTCGGCGATGGTCCGGTCAAAGTCAGCGCGGGCAGCGAGGCGGCGTGCCAGGCTCTCGTTCACCCGACTCAGCTTCTCTGTGAGCACACGGATATCATGCTGGAGACGACTTTTCTCCGCTTCCTCCTGCTGGATCAGCCGGTTCAGCTCTTCTCTTTTAGTGCACAGTTCCTCTATGCCTGTAGAACAAAAGGGGTCAGTTTTAAAAAAATTAAAAAAGGAGGCTTCGGGCACATGCTGAAAATGTTTCTTTCCGTTCAAGTTGTGGTAGCTGAAAGGGAGTGTGTAGAAGTTGCAGATGAGGGCTTGCTCAGCAGTTCCTCCTACTAACTGAACATCTAATTCAAACAGTCCTCGAAAACCTACGCTTTTTGTGTGAGGGTATATACAATTTTCGTAAAAACATTTATGCTTCTCTATGCTTTATTTTATCAAACATATTATGAACTAATGATACAGTTTAAAATAACTTTTTTGTATCTTAAAATACCTCGAAACCTAATCTATTCCTGTGGAGGTAAAGTTCAGAAGCCATTATGCCCGCCTCAAGCGTATACATATGGCCTTCAGATGAACAGGGCACACAAACGTGGAAATACTTCCACTTTTCATAGTCGTCACTGCATTATTTGAATAATACAGGAAACAAACCCTCTCATGAAAGAAGAAATGTGACGACAACTGCTTATTATCTACATACTAGATTTTCAAAAGTACATGAAATATTTAAAAAAAACTGCGGAATCGAATCTTTCAGATATGTCTGAGTTTTACCTGTTTTTTACCTGTGTTTTACAGTGGATATATTTTCATGACCCAAGAAGGGATGCTGAACAAAACAAACGGTTACAAAAGTCTTCTATTTGGAATAACCATCCTACTAAAAAAAAAAAAAAATATAGAGAAAAGCCATGTTTTATAGGATTGTGAGACACTGAAGACTGGAGTAAATTATATTATAAAGTATTTAAAAATAATTTAAAAAAGCTATTTTTAATTGTAATATTTCAGAACATTACAGTTGACTTTTGATGTATTTGTAATCAAATCAATGCAGCCGTAATGCGCATAAGATACATCGATTTACAAAGTTTGTTTGTACAAAGACGAACAGCAAAATAAGAAAACCACTGATCTGACTTATTAAATGTAATGACACTGGCATACACGTGTCCAAATACTTTTTTAAAAACACCGTATTCATATCTCTCACACAAACACAGGTGTTGTTCTTTCGGGAAAAGACGAAAGGCACAGGACGGCCGCTGTCACGCAAGTCTTCTAATCACTACTAAGCTAGAATAACCACTACAAATGTCAGGAGACGAGCTGCCTTCTTCTACACATACAACTAAATAATATCAAAAAGAAAACCTAACGTATATATCGTCATACATCTCGGTCAAAGCTACTTACACTTGACAAGCTCGTTGTTGTAGGTTTGCAGAGCAGCTCCTTGCTGGGTCATTCTGATTAGCAGGCTAACTTAGCTCGCTAACTAAAAGAAGAGGCCCGCCTGCACTAATTTAATCACTAAGAGCGTTTCATGCGACCAGGCATTTAAGTCTGTTTCCTGGTTGTACCTTCTGAGACAGATTCTTGTTTGAATGAACAAGCCACGAACTTTACCGGGCGTTAAATGGAACACATCAGCGAGGGGAGTAACTTCTGAGAAAACATTCCAGAAGCGGTTAAATCAAGTCTCCCTCCTGTTTCCATGGGAACGTACAGAAAGCGTCATCACGTCGGTTTCCGTTAGACTTTTATTTTAGAATTTAGAATGCAGTTGTAGAAAAATAGTTTACATTGATACAAAAATACACATTACAGTAAGATACATTTGTATATTAATCTATGATAGTGTCAAATACCTGCGCACCACCTGTAACGTCACCTATGATTATTTATTATTATTATTATTATTATTATTATTATTAGTAGTAGTAGTAGTAGTAGTAGTATTGTCGTAAATACTACTACTACTACTACTACTACTACTACTACTACTACTACTTTTATTTAATTTTTTTCAATGCCACAAGACTACTACTTTTATTATTTTTTATTACGAACAACGTCAGCGTGTGGTCATCAGCGCGCGACAAGCGTTTGAAGAAAAGCGCTATAATTTGTAGACGTAAAAGCTAAACTGGATCTTTTATATAGCTTTGACCATATGATTTTGGACAAAACAGACACGGATTAAAATGAAAATCCACGTACAGTAACCGCGACGAACATTATTCTTGTATCCCAGGATATATGACTATTGTTTACAGCCTAAAAGAGGAATGAACGAGGTGCAGTCAATGCCGCAGGGACTTTCAGCAGCCTGGGACACGGTGACATCTGCACTGGTGAGCGTTACATGTACTACAGAGTAATTGATCGGTAAAAACGGTTGCTGAAATCGCTTCTATCCCAAATCCAAGCTAAGTCCAGCTTCTGATTGTAGCTGCACTAACAAAAACAAGTAACGTAAGTAACTGAAGTACCTTCACGTGCCCAAGGCTGAAACCCAGCTGTAACTTTCTAGGTGTCTCCTGTGCCGCCAAATGCTTCGACCGATGATGTTCTCTCTGAGGCCTTGGCCTTGCTGGGTGTTCATGGACTGGGTCAGTATGTGGAAGGATGGCTGCTGGAGACCCTGCAGGTGCGTCTGACTACTTCTGTGGCTCCAGAGTTCTGGACGGGGCTCAAGCAGCCAGAGGGGGATTCACAGGAGAGGGACAGGGCAAAGGCTTTACTAGAAGCTTTCAGAAACCTTCTCCAGGAGCTGCAACCTTTCCTTGGTATGTCACACCCTACTCTGTGGCAACTGTTTTATTCAAATATGTTTGGTATATATATATATCCTGATTCTGTGCTTTTTAATTAATTATGCTTGTTTTATTTTAATTATGCTTGTTTTAACATATTAAAGCATAATAATACCAATGCAAATTAATATGAATAACTTTGAGTCATCCTGTGGACCCTTAGAAGTTTGCAGAGCCCTCTATTTGGCCCTGTAGGTCTTAAATGGTCTCAAAATGTTTTAATAGACTTTTATTTTTTAAATTAAGGCTTTAAAGGGTCTTACGTTACAGCTGAAAGTCTTAAATTTGTGACATTAAATGTTACATGCACCACAAAAAACAAACAAAAAAAAATCTCAATATTTCCTTAAATTTTCCAGAATATATACCGTATTTATGCAAAATTTACTTGAGTGAGTTTATGCTTAAAACTAGAACAAATAGGTATGAACACTTCAAATCATAAACGTGATTAACTGAAAACAAGTGTTTCTTGATTGTCGTCACAGATATTCTCGTGGTTAGAGTTGCTGACATAATCTATGAACCCAGACTTTGAAAAGTGTGTTTATTTATCATTTTTATTTTTGCTTTTAGGTTGTATTGTGACCTGATATTTCTTCGTATGATTCATCATTTTCAGTGTTTCCCGAGTCTGCCGTGTTAATCTAACTCTCCGTTTCATTTTTCAAGATGGTCTTGAGAGACTGGGTTCGTGGCAGGATGAGAGCCGTGGGGGTCTGTCCGGTCCCGGGGCCCGGGGTCTCACAGAGAGGGCTTTCTCTGTCATTCGTGCCATTCTCCTGTTCTCCCCTTCACCTGTGCTGCAGGAGCGCGTGTTGGAGTTTTACAGCCGCACGTTCTCCGTGCACATGAGTCAGGCAGGGGAAGCTGTGGAGGCTGAGGAGGGCGCCAGCGAGCACGATGAAGGTGGTTTGTGCCCAGGCTGTGCCGTCCTCCCTCACCTGTGTTGGTGTCAGGAAGCTCTAGAGCAGCTTCAAGAGCTCAGCCACATACTGTGAGTTGAAGAGAAGTACTGTTCTGATAACACTACAGGTGCTGCCCTTTCTTTTGTTGTTTAGTCACTACTTACGTAATAGTGCTGTGGCGTAAGGGTGCATGAATCAAGCATTAGCGTTCCTTTGAGTCAGGCTTGCTCAATCTCGCTCTTTCCAGTATTAATCGGCAGCTTTTCCACTTGCTCAGGAGCAAATTACCCTCCTCCATCCCCAACTCCTTCTTTTGTACAGTCAGTCTGATGTAGACCCCTATATTTCAAATTGTTACACTTAAATATCATCGAGTATGTTATATTTTGCACAAGTGTTCTGTGTTTAGCAACAGGAGAGGCAAGGTGTTCAGTGCGAAACGTTTTCGTGTGCTGACGTTTGTAGACGTCCAAAGCTATTATTGCGAAACGGCAACATTCAGAGGAACACCGAATGGTTTGTTGGAGAGGTGGCTTGCTAAAGATGTCTTATCTAATGTCACTTTGCGATGTTAATTTCAGCTCCACACTACAGCTGTTGGAGCGTGTGAGCTCAGAGGCTGTGACCAGCATCCTGCACCAGCTGATAGAGCAGAGGATGGAGCAGCGCTGCAGGGGAGAATACGAGAGCTCTTTCCTGACAGACTTTGATGATGCAAGTCCCTTTTTACACTTAAATTTTAAATAATGTTCATTAAGAAATTGTGTGCAGTGTTACTGATGCATGCGCATCTGTACTAACATGGATAAATCACTGCGTCTCCAGTGGTTGGGGCAGGTTTTGGGATGGCTCAGCAGGGTGTTTGCCAGTAAGGTGGAAGATGTGGGCAGTGATGGCACACCTACGGATAGCACAAGGGGTCAGCCGGCCAACGCTCTCCTCCAGCGCTGGCACTGTCACATGCACCAGTTCTTCTGCCGTATTTATGTGAACATGAGGATCGAGGAGCTCTTCAGCATCATACGAGGTGAGAACTCCCTTAATGCAGCGTGCTACATGTAATGCCATCTCGGTTGTTTCATGGGAAATTGTTTGTTTCTGCTTAATTGGCGCAGATTTTCCAGAGTCTATTCCTGCCATCGAGGATCTTAAGTTCTGCCTGGAACGGACCAATCAGAGACAGCAGCTTCTTGCCTCCCTCAAATCGGCCTTTGAAACACGACTGCTGCATCCAGGTCAGCGATTCGGGACGCTGCTGAATACTCACGTGTGAACATGTTTTGACTTTCATCGTGTTTTCTTTTTTTTTCTCTTCAGGAGTCCACACATCTGACATCATCACGGTTTACATCTCTGCCATCAAAGCTCTGAGGGAGCTTGACCCTTCTATGGTGATCTTGCAAGTGGCCTGCCAACCCATTCGCAAATATCTCAGGTCACTGGGGTCGTGTGTCTCAAGATAGCCGTGCTTGTTTGTAAACCAGTTCCGTCACTGAAGTGCTTCATTCTTTGTTGTAATGTTGTAAATTACAGAACGCGCGAGGACACTGTGCGTCAAATAGTGGGCAGTTTGACAGGAGACGCAGAGGGTTGCACTGATCTAGCCAATGAGCTCTCTCGAGCTGACCCTGTTACCTTGGAGACACAGGATAGTGAAGATGAGGGGAGCGATCCAGAGGACTGGACCCCAGATCCCACTGATGCTCTCACAGGTTAGTGTTAGCTGTTACTGATTTATTTGTTTTTTGAGGATTCTTTGCCGAATAAAAAGTATTTATGATAGCTTATTAATATTAATATCTCATGGAATATTCCTGTCTAATTTAACAGCCATTCGCATGTGTGTAGAATTTCGGTCCAAATTTGGGTCCTAAGAGGTGATCAACATTCTCTCACGTGTCTTTCTCTCTGTAGATAAAACTGGCTCTAAACGGCGCTCTTCCGACATCATCAGTCTGCTGGTGAGCATTTATGGAAGCAAAGAGATCTTCATTAATGAGTACAAGACTGTTCTGGCTGACCGACTTTTGCATCAGCTCAACTACAACACAGCCAGGTAACGAACATGCACACTTTTCTCTCTATGATCCTTCACCTAGTTCTCTTCAATCACCTTGTCAACTTTGCTTTGGTTTTTTTATCGGTTTTTGTGTTTTGCATTTATCGTCCTCTCAAATCGTCTTTGCTGCTAAAGCTTTGAGATGTTTTAACAACCATTTGTTACGATCGGTTGACAGGAAACGGTTTGTTGTTCCAGTCCAAAATAGTGTGTACTTCTCCGTCCTTCAGTGACAGCCTCTTTACTTTGCTATGCATTGTGATCAAATTTTATTGCAAACAGTAAGTAATAGGGGGACTGTGGAGTGAGCAGGATGTCTTTTTAGTGTCTTTTTTACTAGAGTGCCTTTTTATTGTTGTTAGCATAACTGCTGCAAATAAACATGCATATATATTTTTTATGCCGGAGTGTCGCTTAGCGAATCTGCTAACACACAACGTTCTGTGTTGTTAGTGGAACATCCCAACTAAATATAAAAAAATGTTTGGAAATGTATTTTATATTATAATGACTTTTAACAAAAGATCAAAGACATTTTAAAGCAAAGGAAAATGAGAAGTGCAGTTTAACTCCCTCTGTCTTTGTTTTCGTAGAGAGATTCGTAACGTGGAGCTTCTGAAACTGAGGTTTGGAGAATCCCACATGCACTACTGTGAGGTGATGTTAAAGGTATGCCTTGCGCTTTTCCCGACTCCAGTCCACATATTTACTTCTTAGTTATTTGCCATCGTGTTATCATGACGTGTGACCTCAAATGGTTTTACTTCCGTTATGTGAGCTATTCCTGTTATCGAACTTGTGTGGTTTTCTCTGTAGGATGTAGCAGACTCTCGGCGGATCAATTCCAATATTCGCGAGGAAGAGAGTCGTCTTCCTGTAGAGGAGCAGTCAACGCTACCGCTGTCTTCCATGATCATCTCATCTGAGTTCTGGCCCCAGCTGAAGGAGGAGAAGATGGAACTGCCTCCGGTCATCTCTAAAGCCATGGAGGATTACACGCACCGCTTTGAAAAACTTAAGGTACTAACAGTCCGTTGTTTCTCCACCGATTTTGTGGTAAGACCCAGATGATGTGTTGAGCACCAAAAGTCTGCACCCGGTGCCGAGACGAGAGTTATTTTAGATTCTTCAGTTCTTCATGATACTCAAATCATGCCACTTGACGATTTCTCTTTGTTCCATTGTTCAAAATGCTGCTCACACTGTTTTATGAGATTTACCAAACCATTAACTAAAACCTTCTCCTAAATAAACTCCTCTAATTTGCTGCTTTTTAATATTTAGTAAGGTAGTTGTTACGTTTAGGTATTGGGTAGGATTAGGGAATAGAGATGTGGAATATGCTCATGAGAATTGGTCCTTTTACTAAAGTGTTATCAAAATGCTTTTTTTAATTTTGCAGGCCATGAGGACTCTGAGGTGGAAGCCTCACTTGGGTTCTGTTACGCTGGATGTGGAGCTGGAGGACAGAACCATCGCAAACCTCACCGTGACTCCTATCCATGCTGCCATCATTTTACACTTCCAGGACAAAGGTGTGAAGACCAAAATACTTTTTTTTTTTCCCTTAGGGTGTTCCAGATCTGAATAACCTTCTTTTGTGGAACACAAAGAAAGCTATTTAACTATATACCTGCTGTTTTCCACATAAAGTGAAAGATGTATGAAGAGCAGACTGAAATATTTAAAAATTCTGAGAGAATTTTTATTTTGATGTCAGTACAGCACGACAGCATTCCCGTTTAATGCGCTTGTTAACATCATTATAACTGGTGTATTTTAATTTAATGGAATAAAACATTCAAATGTTTTGATGTCGTGTTACCCGCAGGCCTTATTCCCTGTACTGCTTTCCAGGTTTTGACCTCCAGCGTTATGAGCATGTGAAATACCCAGTGTGCCACAGACCTCACTACCTGTTGTCCTTCATTAGGCACGTGGACGTTGGAAGAGCTGAGTGGTGTCCTAGGCGTGCCACAGGAGATGGTGCGCAGGAAGTTAGCTCTGTGGCAGCAGCAGGGCGTGCTGCGAGAGGAAGCCGGAGGTCGATACACTGTGCAGGAGACAAGCTCTTGCAGAGAGAGATCCGACAGGAGCGTCATGCTCATAGACAGTGATGAAGAGGGAGACTCCAATACCGCAACGCAGTCGGAGCAAAGAGAAGAGAAACTACAGGTGATTTATACACTCATACTTTTTCTTGCCTTGTGATGCTAAGACAACGCTAAACTGGTGTCCCTTTTTTCTCAGCTGTTCTGGGCCTACATTCAGGCCATGCTGACTAACCTGGAGAGCATGACTTTGGAGAGGATACACTCCATGCTGCGAATGTTTGTGGCCGCCGGATCTGGGGTTACTGAGATGGATGTGAACGAGCTGCAGGCGTTCCTGCAGAAGAAAGTCAGGGCCCACCAGCTTATTGTGTCCACTGGTGTCTACAGGCTACCCAAGACCACTCAGTAGTGGAGATCAGAAAAACAATAATGAACTATTTCATCATTTGTATTTAAAAAAAAAAAAGGTTTGTTTATTGCGCAAATAATAAAAAGACAACACTTTTTGTAATCGCATGTTGCAGTCTTTATGACATGTAAAATACAGTGATGGGGAAAATGTTTTTTTTGTATTTCACAACAAATAGTTTCAGATTTTTATCCTGATGAAACACAGCTTTTATTCATTATTTTGTATTAAGGAAAAAAATGTTAACACTTTTCGCCCATGTTAAAAAAAGCTGCTTTAAGCTTATGGTTGTGACTCCTGTAGCAGCAATAACTCTATTATAATTACACTATATAATTTTGGCCAACTATTCTTTGCAGAACTGATGCCATTCAGAAATACTGCAGGGTATTCAAACATTGGTTTAAGGTTCTGCTGCAGTGTTTCAGTGGGGTTTTCTCTCTAGTCTGTTTTGAATTAATGTCCTGCTGCATAATCTAGCTGCACTTGAGAACCCTTCTCAGAATTACAGACAGCTTCTTCCTCATTAGTTCAGAAATTGCTTTTTTACCTTTGGCGTAGTGTTTGACATTTTAACCAACTTCATGCTGATTTAATGAAACGAAGTCAGTAATCGGACCTGATCGTGTGCAGTCCATCTGTAACTACAGGCGCAAATACATTTTCACACAGGTCTGGTGTTGGGTAACTAAAAAAAATTATTAAATCTATAATTATTTAAAACTGTATTTAATGGTTGTTTAGGTTGTCTTTGTTTTGTATTAGATTTAGTTCCCGTTCATTAAACAATTTACTTTGAAAAATAGAAGAAATCAGAATGTCTACATGATTTCTGATGAAATATTAACAACATAATTTGAATGAAAGATTCAGTGCTGCGTGTGAGTACTGCCATTCAAAAGATAGGCATCAGTAAGAATTTTTATGTTTTTATTGAGTCTTACATTTTGACTGAACTATTAAATGTAAAGAATGTTATAATAAAGACTTTTTAAGACACTGTTAGAATAGATTTTCTAATTTTGTGATATTCTGGCGACAGCATTTGAGAAGAATTAATGTTCGGTATTGGATTTGGTCTCTTGACTGTCAGTGTGAGTTCAGTCGACAACCACTGCTTTGAATGGACCCTGAGGTGGAGACCTTTCATGCACTTTGTGCTCCAGATCTGGTGATTCTTGGGGCAGCGGTGGATGATGAACATGTGAACCCAAGGCCTCTCCTGACTTTCTCCCCATTCATGAAATAGGATGAGAGCTGACTCATCAGACCACACTGCTTTTTCCGCTGCTTAATGTCCAAGATTGCGCTCTTGACACCAGGTTACGCATCTGGGTTGGCCTGGGATGAAAGTGGATTCATGGCAAACATGCTGGAGTTTCCATCTCTTAGGAGCACGTTGGAGTTTGTGTTGATTCTGGATCACAGAGACGTGGAAATGATGTGAAGTGTCTAATCCCTCCATGAATGTCGACTTCGGACTAGTGATCATAGTGATTTTTTGTTATTTTTTTAGGTGTACTATTATATTTGAGATTTTGGAGTGTGTGTGTGTGTGTGTGTGTGTGTGTGTGTGTGTGTGTGTGTGTGTGTGTGTGTGTGTGTGTGTGTGTGTGTGTGGGCGGTAATCGTGCTCCCTAGTTACAAATGAACTTGTCTGACCTCTCTTGGCAGTTTATGAAATGGCAATTCCGCAGTTTACTGTTCAAGAGGGATTTGATTTCTTTTTGTTGCATATGATTACTTCCTCACATCACCGTTTGATTAAAAAGAATCACATTAACATGTGCACAACCGTAGTGTATACTGTATGTGCCACACAAAAAATTTACTGTAAAATGCGGCATTATACGTATAAATAATAAATAGTATAGAGGTGTACTGTAAACACGTTTTGATTCAACATTTTGCGTCTCAGAATTTAGAATTTATCTTCTAAAATCTCAGAAATCTCTCAGAAAACCATTACCCGTTCATCACCGTGATATTTTGAAAACGTTAATTTTGTATTACACAATGATTTCTTCCTATGACGGCAACACGCATATATCAGATTTGTTATTATTATTATTTTATTAGTATTTTTCGCCGCCAGCGGAGGTGTGTAGCCAACGTTTGAATAATTTAGTCTTCTCGGATCATCACGACTTGCCTAAAATAAAATCTACTGATATAAGACAATTCAAGAATATTACGATGCTCGTTTAAATGTTTAACCCACATAAATGTGCGATATTCAAAAGAAGCTGAAGGGCCTCATCACTCACTATGCATGTTTCTTTTGTTAAATATATATATATATATATATATATATATATATATATATATATATATATATATATATATATATATATATATATTTTTTTTTTTTTTTTTTTTTTAGTAGAAGGCTGCAAATGAATGTAGTACTGCAGTTTAAACCTAGCATAGCATTCTATTTGGCGTAAATTTTATCGACTGATGAATTCATAATTAATGGCATGGCACGACAGAAATACGATACACAATATAAAGTACTGTTGAAATGTCTGCGGGGCAAGTCTCAGGTACAGTTCAACTAGACTATACGACTTATCCCAGTGAATCACTAACCACCAGCCCTACCCACCTCCATTACCTTTGAAGCATTTTAATTGCTTTAATCATTTCCCCCTTGGCTGATTGATGCGTCTAAAAACGCTTGTTCAGGTTAACGGGTTAGTTTATAATTTAGCAGGAGAGTGTATCTGACCCGCAGACAGAGGGAGCCGTTAACTAGAGGATCGGTTAGTAGCTGTCATGACGTGTAGCGGGATCTTCACACACACACACACACACACACGCCGAGGAGCACATCAAATAAAGCACCAGGAGACTCTGGCAAGGTGTTTAGTCGGACTGCAAGGGGAAAAGGCGCCGCGAACGGACTGCGCTCTTTCTTCAACAAGGGATATTATTCGCCGAAGTTTGATTTGAGAAGAATAAATCACGTTACCTGGCGAGCATACACTACTAGGATTTGTTTGTGAACTTAAGATGGGATCGGGACCTGAAATGGGATGTAGTTTTTTCGTGGCGCTGCTTACATGCGTACTCGTGCCGGGATGCAGCGCGGAAAACGGGAATATTACCGTAGCGGTGCTGCTGCCTGACAATCTGAAGTATTCGTGGGCATCGCCGCGCGTCCTCCCCGCGATCCGGATGGCGCAAGAGCGAATCCAGAAGAGCGGACTTTTAGGGGGACACACCATCAACCTTCTGAATTACAGCACTGAGGATTCGTCGGGTTCGTGCTCGGAAATCGAGGCGCAGATCATCGCCGTGGACACAAAACTTTACAACAAACCGGACGCCTTCATCGGACCCGGCTGCACGTACTCGGTGGCGTCCGTCGGGCGGTTCGCGTCCCACTGGAAGCTCCCTCTGATCACCGCGGGGGGACCGGCGTACGGTTTTGACCGTTCGGAAGAGTTTAAGACTATCGTCAGGACGGGCCCGACCACCACGAAACTCGGAGACTTTGTCCGTCATCTGCACGCGTATTTTAACTGGACCAGTCGCGCGCTGATGATCTACCACGACCTCAAACAAGACGACCGGCCTCATTACTTCCTCTCCGAGGGCATTTACTTGATTCTGAGAGAGGAAAACATCACCGTGGACGCGTTCCCTTACGAGTACCCCCAGACTTTAAATTACAAAGACATCATCACGTTCATAAAGGACAACGGGAGAAGTAAGTCTAGCTCGGGTCGACAAAGATTCACTCCTTCAGGTCGCTATGTTTAAGCCACTAAAACCAAAGAAAAAAAGGGCAGATCATCGCATTTTATTATTCCAATTAATGCATTGACCAAGTCAATAAATACAGGAATGCTGTACCCCACTAAAAAGTCAGAAACACAATACATACACAAAGGCTATAGGCTACATAATGTTTCAGTTTAACTACTAGTTCATTCAGAAATTAGCCTTTTAATCACTAAAACAAACCTTTTTATGACAGTATATTTTATACAGTATCATTCCCGATTCTACAATAAGCCTTTATTCATACCGAAGTTTTCTATAAACTTTCTTTTATATAAAATACACATTCAGATTCAGTGAATTGTATTTATTTTATCTGTCCCGTATCCTACCATAGCACATAATACTTGTATATCAGAATATATACCATATAGGTATTCATATGAAAATACCGCTGTTACCCGTTCTGCCCAAACACAGACGCACACACGGTTTATTTTCTTAAATCAATAAAGCGTGTTTGTGTTATTGCTTAAAGCATCCCTCCACGGCAACCGCATTGATATTTTTGATCCGATACATCTAAAATCTGGAGACAACAATGAGGCATTGATAGCTTCGGTTTAGGACTGACAGCACCTGTGTTCCCCCGGGCTGTATTTTTGGCCCTGTGGTGCCCTGTGGGAGTTATTTACAGCGCCGCCAAAACAGGAGGACACGCACCGTATCCACCGTTAATAAAGCAATGCAGTCAACATCTTCAGACACCTTGTGTACGGCAACCTACCCGACACAGAATCAAAAAGCTAGGTGTTTCAAATACTTTAGAAACCGAAACGCCAATGTTCTTTTTTTATTGAGACAAATGGTTCTCGATAGATAGAGGGTTCTCTGGACTCAAGGTGATGCAGAGAACTCTTGAAGTTCATTAGTGGCTCGATTTTTTGTTTCTTTGCCATGTTTGACATTCTCATAACCCTCTGAGCTGTCAAACACTGTTATTGTGGCAGAACTGCAATAATGCGTGGAATGAGGAGAGCGCTTTATGTCTACGCTGTGGATATTAGTGTCTCATGAAGATTCACACGGTGCAATATATGAAACCATACAATATATTAATTCACTTTATTAATTAAAAAAATGCAATAGTGAATAAGAAGGGCTTTAAGTTGTAGTGCGTCAACCCTGATTGTTTAGTGATACTGAAGGATGTGCTGCATTAAGATTGAATTGATACGAGGGGGTTAGGAAAGTCCAAATACTATGATCACAGTTGAATAACTCAAGTAAGTAATGCTTTCTTTCACCGTTTTTTCGTTCTTTTAGACAGCAACATTTTAGCTGAGAGCGCTCAGAAGAAACACTCTATAATAAAGGAGCGTTTCAACAAATAAACACATTTTCATATTTAGACTTCTACATTTCTCTTTCACTATTGTTTTCTCGTATGCCTTGCTAAATATAAACACACACACACACACACACACACACACACACACACACACACACACACACTGGTCTTATAAACTTAATTTGGGCGTTTCACAAGTGTTGCGTGTGCCTAATTTCTGTGATGAAAACTTGTTGAACTGCGGACATATTCAGGATACAAACCAGACACTGACACAAGCACAACATGTTTATCTCCGCAGTGCAGCTCTTTTGATTTCAGTGACACATGAAATCAATAGAAGATTTTAGGAGCTGTAAACAGCTGCAGCGGCCCACTCAGTATCAGGACGCGTTCACTGGTCAGATGACGTCACCGCTTCACGTTTTGTATTTCAGGTGCCTTAAATATGATTTTTGTGAAAAGAAAAATAATTGCATTATTTTTGCCACAGTCATTTTCCTTGAAATATCAGATGTGGGAAATGCATCCGCAACAAATGTCCCCCCGTGTAGCTCTTGTAGTTCTCTAGACACAATTCTACAAAACTATTGGAATTTTTAGAAACAATTGGAATTGCCTGTAGAAATAAAAACAAACACAAAGAGCCAAGTGTAGCTCTGTAGAGTTCTCAGACACAATTCTACAAAACAATTGGAATTTTTAGAAACAATTGCTAATTTCCTATGCCTTGTAGAAATAAAAATTTTAAAACACAATAATATATATATATATATATATACCTCATATATATATATATATATGACTACACTCAGACTATTCATGAACTTGCAGCTTAGTTGTTTTAAAATGTCTGAATGATTCATGATTTGGAATTTCTCATAGTTCACAAAAAAGGTTTGCACAACATAAGTCATAAGTTTGAGTCATTATAATGTCGCAAATCCAATCATGAGAAGATTGTTTTTATGTTCTACGCTAAGTAACGTCTTCATCTCAAGTGTAGTATTCGTGTGAGTTTGGGAGTATTTACCTCTTAGCCTAAACAAGTCAGATCAATGACTTTGGTAGCTGAATGCACACTGCCATGGCAACACAAATCCATGTCTCTCACTGTCTGCAAAGGAAAGCCCCGCACTGCTTACAGCTTTTAACAAAGACGGAATTGTCATTTACAGCCACGTCTTTGGCAGCGGTCGATAAAGAATACTCAGAATACGATCCCTCAACATCAACAGATAAAAAAAGAGAGAAGGTTTTCTACTCTTACTAGCCTCCCCCCCTGCTCTGATCAGAAGCTCGCTCCGTCATCTTTGGTTTTCAGCGCCGTAGAATGCTGTAGAATGATTTCTAAAGTAAGCCCATCACCAAAACAAGCAATATAATCCGAACATGACTTTTATCTGATAATATTTAGGCTACCTTATCCTTTAGTAGTCTTTGGGAGCAGTTCAACATTAGCTGGATTGTTATGACATTTAACTACCCGGTTATAGTGTGTGAACATTCAGAACCCTTTTAGGGCTAATTGCTTGCAGTTGGCGTTTTACTGTTAGCTTGATTGGCTGCTCACAGATCCTGATTAGCCATGTCGTGCTCTCATTGGTAAGATGCATTTATTAACATGTGGCAAGACAGGGCCATGCATGACCTTTGGCGATGGATTTTACTTAAGCGACGCTAAGGTAATTAATCCACTGTGAAATGAGCTTTTTAAAACATGTTAATAGTGCGAGCAGGGAATTTCAGGGAATGCAGCAAATGCATTTGTGAGCGATAAAACACCTTCTAATATGCCCATGCAATTTAAAACCTGACGTTTTTGATGCCATCCCCATCTCTCAACAATCTCAAAAATAAAAGGTTAACTGCCCGTGAAAAAAAAAGGAATAGAAACGTCTACAAAACGTCTAAGACTGGTGCTCTAAATGCTTAAGAACATAAACCCTAAACATGCATTCGTTACATTGTCATAACTATGTATTTACTTATAATAATAAAAAAACACAGCAAACATTTACAAAATTGAATATTGAGTAGTTGACGGGCCAATCTTTAACAGCCTGTTTTAAATGTAATACCGTAGCTATTGAACTGATTATGACAATTAATAATTATTAATACATCTGCCTGTTTATTGAACATAGCTGAAAAGTGTCTCATGGTATATAAAAGCATGATCACTTTAAAAATCACCACATTATGTGAAAATGTTCTGATTGGCTAGTTTTTATATACTGGTCTTATATCGATTTTAGATGCGTGTAACATTCAATGAGGACGATCGTTTATTATTTTAATAATATAGTGTTTCACAGTCTAATCTTCTTTGAAGTGCTCTTAAAGCGTATTATAAAAGGTCCTGTGAAATAAATAGCAAAGGCATCTCAAGTGAATTATGTCCAGAGACACCAGAATGTCTCTCTTCCATTATTCCTCAATGAGTTTAGTCGCTACGACCCCGAGGTCAGATTAATTCATGATTTTGGTTGTTGTTGTTGTTGTTTGGGCTTGTTCAGTTTATGAACTCACATTCCATGCATTGATGAGATAATGATTTGCCTTAGGCGGTGTCGTCAAACCCCTTTCTTCATCTTGTTTTTGTGGCATTTCTGCGTCTTTGCTGAATAGGCTCAGCAATAACACAGGAAGTGATGGGGAAATAGGATCAGAAAATGGCTGTGGTCACTATTTGTCGACAAAGATTTCCGACTAACGACTTCGACCTATTTCGATCTGTTCCTTAACACAGAGTTATTCTTACCATGAGACAGTGATGTTGTTTTGGGTGGTTGCTATGTGCTTATTTACTGGTTCAAGGAAAAAAAACCAAAACTCAAAATCAAGCCACACAATTTAGTTTATTCATATCGGTAGCACACACGAAATAGGAGGCTCATGCCAAACTCAAATGCAGTTTTTCAAATGCTTACACTTCAAGCATAAGGAATAATGATAATGCCTTCCAGACAAATCTGTTTCTGAATAGTAATTTAAATGATATTTTTTTATAATGGCGAAAGGTTAATTCTGACAATTAGATGTCAGAAATCACCGAAAGCCTTAATGAGAACATTTCTAAAGGTTACATTTCTTAGATATACATATTTTTGTCTCTCAAATGAATGAAAGCAGATGAAAACCAAATGTTCAGCCGAATAGAAGACAGTGTGTGTGTGTGTGTGTGTGTGTGTGTGTGTGTGTGTGAAAGCGCAAGCATTAGGTTGCTCAAACGATTGAACGATCTATAACAGATGCGGGACGCTACACAAGCTCCAAACACACACCTAACGCACAAACAATAGACCACGCTTCACTTTCGAAAAGACTGCAATTAAGGGAATTATACCGTTCTTTTTGAAAACCCAGCTCACAGCATATCAAATTCAGACATGTCTGAGACGATCAAGTCAATAAATAACGCTTTTTATTTTGTATTCATGTCACGTAAGCATATTTTCAAAGAGCCCAAAACCAGCGACGTCAGTGTTGTTTGCCACCAGTTGTGACAATGTGGAATAAACGAAGCTTTTTTTGAGCAGTGCACAGAAGAAACGAACGATTTTGGCGTGACTGACGAAATGACCTAGTGCAAACATTCGACGAATCGCAAAAACCGCAAGAACCTCATCGCAGACGCTCTTGAAACAAAATGTTCTCCAACGGATTTCATGGGCTTTGTATCAGCCAGGCCCAGGCAGATCCTTATAAATTCTATAACACCGATGAACATTTTCCTAGCCTTTTTGTACATTTGTCTTGGAGCGCTTCCAGGAGACAGCAGGACTACTTGGCATGCATCTGTCTACACTGTGCTGGAAGAGCTGAGGATTTGGGGGCTGAGAGGCAGACTGGGGCCGGCTTTGGTCTAACACTTAAGGAAATGTCTGCTAACCAGGAGTATGGCCCCTGAGCTGGTAGAAGCAGCACCCGAAAGACGCCGCTAATGGAAATAATGCCTATAGTTTAGACGCCAAGAAAAACATGCACGCACGTACAGTATGTAGAAGATTGCACGTGTGCATCAACATGGTGCCATGGAGTAAGGAAGAGCACACCTCTGTGCTTCGATCCATCCTCTTAATGGCTAGGAGAAAGCCACAAATCATTTTCATCTGTGCATCCAGCAAATTTTAGCGGTACTTGCTAAGGCGAGCATCAATGTAAAAGGATTTGTCATTTTAGCTGGAAAAGAATGCAAAAATTCCACAGTAAAAACCTGTTAACTGATCAGCTCCCATATTGGGAAAAAATGTAATTCAGTTAGATTTTTTCTTTATTGAATAATATTTAACCTAATGCAATTTCACAGTGAAACAGGTGCCATTTTAAAATGAAACAATAGAATTTACAGTAAAAAGCAAACTAACATTCCCAGAATTCCCAAGATTTTATGTTACAACTTAGGTTTGTTTAATTAATATTTATTGCATTATTTTAGTCTGCGTGAACATTTTATATTTGTGTGTATATGACACTTTGCACCTTCTATATATTAGTACTTTACTCAGCGTGGGAAAAAGTTATTTGTGATGAACTTTCATTTATTATATGGCTTTCTCTTATTATGTTAAAGGTTTTAGTAGTAGTAGTAGTAGTAGTACAATTTTTCCCTTAATTGCAATGAAATTAGAAACTCAAATATGCTTACATTGAAGGAGAGGACTGATTTAGAATTACTTAGAAGTCCCACTTACATTTATGCTAAAAAGTAAAGTTTTTGTCTTGTTTTCCACCACAGTTGTGCATATCTGTGGGCCTCTGCAGACGTTTTTCCAAATGATGAAGCTCTTTGAAGTAGAGGTGAAGAACCCAGAGGACTACGCCATCTTCTACATTGATGTGTTTGCAGAGAGTTTAGGTGGCGATGTTCCAGTGCCCTGGCAGGGTTCTGAGATACAGTGGAATAACCCCGTCAAGCTATTCCAGGTATAATGAATAATTCCCATAATAACTACCAAGCTTTAGCATAACAGCACCAGAGGCTTCAGCCTGCGTTTGAGTTGCTGCTCAGCGCTTTGAATTGTTTTCTACCTTACATTATAATCCAAAGTGATTCATTTAGCTTTTTATGTAAATGCGCTTGTTTATTGCGGAATTAAATTTGAAGGTTTTTGCAAAGTTGTTTGAGGTTTTTTTTTTAATTTAACTAATACTCAGCCGAAAAGCTTTCCTGGTTGCTTTGAACGTGAATAATCCATTAGGCTTCCATTTACTTAAATTAGTGTTTTGCAGTCATTTCTCTTGAGGTTGCTTAATGCAGCTAGACTAAAGAAACAAGAAATGCGTGTTATATAAAATATTACCTTTGGATGAACTATTAAAAATGACATTGAATTAACAAAATGAAACATCAATTAAAATGAACATTGAATGGACAATATGAAGCCATGTTACTTTTTCAAATAATTCAGGGCAGAAGACTCGGGTGCAGATGCATATCTTTGGGGCCACCCACCTTTCTCCACCCTACCTTATCTCCCTTTTACTGACCATGAAATATGAAACAATATATATATATATATGTATTTGTTTTTGGGTGTAAACGTACACATCAGCCCCATCACTATTATTTTTATTTATTAAAACACTTTTTTTTTTCTTAAAACATCTTGAAAGTTGCCATCAAAATAATTTTGCGCCATTAAATGTATCCTTTCTTGTCATGCTTTTTTAATCCAGCCTTTAGAAAATGTTTATCGACAGATAATTGCGTCAGACAGCTTAGGGACCATTCAGAGAGTACCTTTAAACTTAATTTGGAGCTGTTCCTGTTACTTTGGCAGTTTAATGTGCATTACCCAGGATTCTAATGTGATGAACAACTTATATATTTTTTTCAGTTTGAATGCTCTTGCTAGACATGTATTGATCAGACGTTCAGTAAATGTTTTCACTCTTTTAAACAGCGAAGACCAACTTGCATTCCATAAATAACCCATTCATGTACATATTTACAGTATTTAAATGTAATATTACCATAAAGATCTGATGTTAATAATGTTTGGAGTGAACTGTTCTAGCGATTGGTTTTGCTACCGTATGTCTTTCAGTCTATCAGTTTGTCATTAATGGAGCATTCAATGCCTTAACCTTATGTTCCAGGATGACTCACTTTGAAGTGTCTTACATTTTCAAAGACTCCAGTGTTCTGACAGCTTTGACAGTGCTGTTGAGTATGAAAAGACAGTGACCGTGTACATGTAATGTCAAGGTGTCAATATCGTAATGCAGTGAAGAATAGGTGATGACAATTGACGTTTAAAAAAATATCAGTTGGCAATATATTTCTTGTGTCCAAAATTCGACTTCTTGTGTCAGGAAATGAATATTTGCCTTGGTGTAATCACGTTGTGATCTTTTCATGACTTTTAGCTATCTGCTTTTTCTCCATCTCTCTAGTCTGTGTTCATTGTAACATACCGGGAGCCAGACAGTCCTGAGTATACCGATTTTCGCAGAGAACTCCACAAGAGAGCAATGCAGGATTTTAATGTAAAATTGGAACCCTCAATGGTGAGTTGCTCATAAACAAGATCAGGTTTTGGCGTATATGCACGGCCATCTGTCACATCAGATTTAATCAAAACATTGGTCCAGACTAGTGTAGTTCTCTTTTGGCTTTCTATCACTGCCTTGAAAATGTTGAGCGTTCTATTCAGCTCTATAGGCTTTCGGGAGCTAAACTGCGTTTCGTTTTAATGCAAGATCAGATATGACACTTAAAAGCACTTGAATCATAAGTTTGGCTTCCTCATGTCATTCCCATTTTCCTGAATCAGCTGTACCCTTTGACAAAAGTCGGAAACAACTCCCCGAAACTCTAGATCCACACGTACCTGCCAAATGAAAACTTTCAGGAAATGAGTCCTTAAAGCCTCTGAGTACGTACTAAAATGTACTGCAGTTTATGAGAAAGTTAAAAAAATCTAATTTCTTCTAGCAATAATAGTACCAATTTTATAATTCCCATCCAATCTATCATGAATTGTTTCAATGTCTGCAGTTTCTCTAAAAATGTATTTGGACGCATTAGTTCTTAAACTCACTAAAAATATCTAAATGTCACGGCATTAGAAACAAAATATGAAAACAACTGCCATCTGCAAACAAATTCTAGAGCTAACTTCATTTTACTGAACTATTTTTGCAATGACTTCTAAACAGCCTGTCCCAAGATATATATATATATATATATTTTTTTTTTTTTTGCAGAAGATAACTCTTCAAGATAACACCATTACAGAGGCATTTTTGAATTTCTAATTTGATTGGAATTTAATTTACTTCATATTTGTTGGCTAATGCAATGGCATTATAATTTTTTAACGTGGCTTATAGTTTTTCATTGAGTGTCATCTCGAGGTGTACATTTTTAATGAAAGAAAATGTATATTCTTTAGCATTTATTTCAAATTACGGTTATGTTTTTACTTGGAAAAGGTCAGTTATTTAGCTTGGATGTCTTAATAGCTGGGCAAGTTTTGTGCTTTGTACAAATATACTTTGATAAATGAGATAATCCAGTTAAATTTTCATCAATGGGCAGCGCTGTTAGATTTAGATCAGCTCATTTCTTCTTCACTGGCATATCCTAACCTATACGCTCCACGAGTCTATACAGGGTGACATGCAGTGTTACATTTCATTATGATTCCCTGTAATAAATCTCTGTTTTCCCGATTCCTCAGATGGATTTTATTGCCGGCTGTTTCCACGATGGTTTTGTGCTATATGCAAAAGCCCTCAGCGAAGCGTTAGCAGACGGCGTGTCCCAGAACGACGGAACCAACATAACTCTGAGAATGCAAAACCGCAGGATCTGGGGTGTGTTGAGTTTTCTCAATTGACCAGTTCTGAGATATATGCTTGACAAAGGCATTAAGAATACGACCCTATGATGCTTTGACGTTTAGATCAATAAAATGATAGCGCATCGCAGCATTTAAGCCCTTCACAGTTTGAGGACGTGATGACAAGCAGCGTTTTAACAGCAGGGTCAAGCTGGCGTGTTTTGGCAGCTCTGCTCAGATTCTTTTTAAAGTGAGCAAAGGACTTGTAAGAGCTCTTCTGAGGTTGATGTCGGTAAACTCGCAGCCTCTCTTGCAGGGAGTGTAGAGGTCAGAGTCCTTGATTTAAAGCATGTCCCAACTAGTTTGTGGATGGAAAATCTGTTTCTAATACACAACCCATCTGCTGAGCCCTCTCCCTGGAGGAAACTACACACACTGTGCCAAACACATACAGGAATAGGCAGAATGCTGAATGCACTGAAAGAAGAATTTTTCTTAATCAGTCTTTTCAGTAAAAGTACTGAAAACATATCTCACGAATTTACTTCTCAGCTACATTGATCTTGATTTCAGTGCATTTAAACATTTCCATTCACAGCCACGATATATATTTAAGAGAGGTTATTTTAATAATTGACAGGTCTTGATGGGTTTTTTTTAGAATTCGGTTCCTAACTTTTTTTTTAATAGGGTTAAAAGGCAAATCATAATTGATATATTCAAAAGAGCAGTATGACAGATATCAGATCAGATCTTTAGAAATTTAAACGAGAGATATGTCCACAAACTTTTTCTAGCAGCAAAAGATCTGAGCCATGCAACCCACATTAAATGCAACTTAATGTATTGTATAAACAGTTGTCTCTTTTGAATTTTTAGTTATAAAAATATGAAAAACTAATGAGAACTCTAGTAAAAGTGCTTGCTCTCAGCAGTATTTTTGAAACGACACAATATGAGACTTTTTCTTTTTTACTTCATAACTTTGAAAAGCAACACTCCAATGAAGAAATGTTTATTTGATCCCTGGGTTTGTGTTTGTTTATTATAGGGGTGACTGGCCTTGTTAGCACAGATCAGAACAATGCCAGAAACACAGACTTTAGCCTTTGGGGAATGACTAATCTGAAAACGGGACAATATGCAGTAAGTACAATGTCCACAAACTCCTCTTGGTGAAAAAAAACCGTTCTTTTTTAAACGTAAATGATGACCAACTGCTTTGTTTTGGGAAATGCGTTTAATGTTGTTTATATAAGAAATTGGCTGTAAAGCGTAGACACATTTTCTAGTTTACAAAATGTTGTAAACTATTTTTTTTATTTCAACCACAGCAAAATGCTGAAGTTTACCTTTGGAATCAAGAGGCCCCTGTCTCTGCCAAATAAACTTTTTAGAAGCCCTGAGTATCAGCAATAGAACTTGTGAGGTCTTCTTTAGCAAGCATCTGAAGCAACATTAAGATGTAGCTTCCCTGCGGAATTATTCTGTAATGAAAATCTTTACTAATTTTGATAGACATGGTGACAGTAAATAACA
Source organism: Puntigrus tetrazona (assembly GCF_018831695.1). Lineage (NCBI taxonomy): Eukaryota > Metazoa > Chordata > Actinopteri > Cypriniformes > Cyprinidae > Puntigrus > Puntigrus tetrazona. The sequence goes on along the minus strand of NC_056703.1, from coordinate 24,573,543 downwards.
ATGGTTTTGAGCATATGTTTAACAACAGTCTAAACTCCTTCACATTTTCCATAATTACTGCAGATGTGGTAGAATGGCTCGGCATACCAAATAATGTGAATGTGCTTAAAAAATTGAAATGCCTTACTTGCCATTGTGTCCTAATCAAAAGCATGTGTTCATATGCTTCTAAGTGTTTTGTTCATTTTTCGGTTTGACATTCATGCGTTCACTATATTGCTTGTTTAAGATAGAGAGGTCTGTTGCAACAAAAATATGAAAAGAAACCAATAGTGATCTAGCTGGTAACAAAGTGACTGAGATATCCACGTGTTGTTGCTATAGTTACCCCTTATGTTACCTTATGTTCAGTGTTGTACATAGAGACTCTGAATCGTGTGCAGAAAAACATCATATACCATAATCATGTAGTTTAAATATTTTCCAGCACAAACTATAGACTAAAAAAAGTATGATTTGACAGGTTTTTGTGTGAAATCGTATTTATTTGATCAAAAGTGTGAAATCTTACCCTGAAATGTTTTTCCACTTGTAAATATACTTATGAGTATTCTTTGTTACACAGATTGTTGGTCAATACAATGGGACCATTAAAGAAATCTTGTGGTCGCCAACAGAGAGAATTCAGTGGCCAAAGGGTTGCCCACCCCTTGACCTCCCTCCATGTGGATTCTCACCCTGCAAGGAAGGTAGCAACCTTTTCATGTAAACTCGCATATCTGAAACTTTACTCAATTGTATTGTTCAACTGTAAAACAATTGTTTTCAGTTTGGTTTTATTTTTGATTGACTCAACCTGTCATCTGTGGACTTTCTTCAGCCGGAGGGCAAGCGTGTCCTTTCTGCATTAATCAGAGTCATCGTAGATTACATTACGAAACCGTATCTTTTTTATTTTCATGGGAAAAAAGATGTTTGGGTACATTTTCTATTCATAGTATCAGCAGTGATTTATTAAATGGTGGAGAAGAGTGGTATAACTTGGCATATATCCAGATGCGCAGTGTCTCAGAGCTCACTTTCAGCATTTTAAAGAGCCAAGTCAAGTGCCTGGATCGTAGCGGTGGAATGATGCATTGCAGTCTGTTGCATCCTCTACAAGCTGGCACTTAGATCAGCCCCTTAAAATGAGGAACTGCTGAGTGCAGGCTGCATTTAAAAGATTTTGTGGGCATGTTTTCACCGTTAAAAGATTTGCATAATTTCCAAAGTGAATCACGCATCAAAATGTAAATAAATGCTTTCAGCAGGCCTGATTTTTCTTTGTGAATTCCTCCATAGTGTACCCAGCAAGTTTTTTTTACATATATAATTGTTATTCTGCAGATCATATTCCTGTCCTTGGAATAGTAGCAGTTGGGTCCGGACTAGCACTGATAATATTTGGAATCTCTAGTTTTCTCATCTACAGGTATGCTCTTTTTGTACTACTATTGTGATTATTTTTGTTTTCATATTACATGACAATCTGTTGAACACTGAGGTGTTATTTAAGCAAATTACAAGGGTTAGACTTGCTCAAACCTGCAGCAGTTTCTTTTTTCAGAGGATTTATGAAAAAGGCTTCTATAGGTGCCAGAGTAGAATTTACATGATTGTTGCCAGAGCAACTGCTCAGCAGTTGTTTGAGTGAAAACATTTTCTGAGGAAAATGCAGATAGTCTAAATATTTCAGTGCTTGTTTCATTTTGGTGAGTCAATATTTTCAATAAATACTAGGCTGTCCTATTTGTCTCATTGCCTCAATTATGAGTAGACCCAGATGGAATCTGTGAAAATTGCATTTTCTATACTGTTTTTGGGAGAAAATATATGGAATTTTGTGGAATGGGTTTTAAAAATGTGTTAACCGGTGCTGAGAGGTTATAACAATAAGACAATTATGAAAAAATACATGCACATTCAAATTTAAATTGATTGATTGTAGTTTAGTTTTAGTTAAATATCTGGAGTTATCAGTTAACAAAAGATGTTATGTTAATGGTTCACTATATAAAAATAATAATAATAATAATAATAACAATAGCAATAACAAAAAGGCTTTTATTTACTTAAAATTTATAATATTTAGTCTTAAAGGGGGAATAATATACAGACAAACACAAATACATAGAAAATAAGAAATAGAAAGTGTCTCAGTTACTGTAACCCTCATTATGGACACTTAGCTTCTAGCGGTTATCGTTAAATTGATTACAGAGTCTCTGCATCTCACATGAGAAGCTCTGAGCTTTAGAAGAAAAGGCCAATGAAAATTGGAGAGTGGATTTTGCATGCCAAGCCACTCCCCTGTACATACAGGGGCGCAACCACTCATTCAGGTTCGTGCTGAGGAGCCGTGGTGCAACCCATCGTTCAGCGCATTCAAGAGTGTGGCAATAGGGATGTAACTTCACTGTTCCCTCATTTAAGGAACGAGGGTTACACAAGTGACCGAGATGTTCCCTTTCATTCAGTCACTATGGTGTTATGTTTGATTGACGTCGTAGGATCCCTATGGAAATTGCCACAACCTGAACTGTGTAGTTAAGGTACAGTGCTGACAGGCGAGCATGTCAGAACAACTGAAACTCAATAACCTTCCCAAGGCAGAATAACGGTCCCACCAGGAGTGCCAGTTTTGTATGAAGCAATTGTTGGGGGTGGAGCACAATGACAGAACAAAATTTCATGTGGAAAATATTAGAAAAATCTAGGATAAAAAAAGGGAACACGATGGAAATAAACTGTGAAAATACTGAGATATCAATGCCAAATTCGAAGAGGGAGATGGTAGCCCACTGTCGGACACAGCTCAGACTACTCAACTGCGATGGAGGACCCAGTGTTCACCAAGAGGAAACAACTGAGCAAAACAGCAGGGATGCAAGGGGAATGAACCTGCTTCACGCAAGTACCTGATGTTACCCAAGACATGGGAGGACAGGGGTATACGCAAAACAAGAATGGGACACAGCAATGCAAAGGCTAGGTCTGCCTCCTCTGGTGGAAGTATTTGCAGGTTCACCACCTGATCTTAAAAGGGAGTGGTGGGAACCTTGGGCAAACCAAACTCTAGGCACGATTCGTTGACTGAGAATGCATTCATTTCCCCCATTCCTTGAAGCAAGTAAATTCAATCAGGAGTGAAGTCTTAAGAGACAGATATTTCAGCTCAACTGAATCAAGCGGCTTATATGGATTCCTCCGTAGTCCCAAAAGAACCACTGATTGATCCCAAGAGGGGATGAGATGCAAACTAAGAATTTAGATAATAATCTGTGGAAATACTGAACTATCAATGCCAAATCCGAAGACGGAGATGGTAGCCTACTGTTGGACACAGCTCAGACTACTTAACTGCAATGGAGGAACCAGTATTCACCAAGGAGAAACAACTGGGTAAAAGCACAGGGATGCAAGGGGAATGACAGTGCAAACCAACACCAAACCTGCCTCACGCAATTACCTGATATTACCCAAGACACGGGTATACACAAAGCAAGAACAGGACACAGCAATGCAAAGGCTGGGTCTGCCTCCGGGGGAAGTATTTGCAGCTTCACCACCTGATCTTAAAAGGGAGTGGTGGGAACCTTGGGCGAACCAAACTCTAGGCATGATTCGTTGACTGAGAACGTTCAGTTCCCCCATCCTCTTGAAGAAAGTGAGCTCCCAAGTCCTAAGAGAACCACGGATTGATCCTAAGAGGGGAAAAATGCGAAGTAAGAGGATTTAGTCTCCTTGCACTTCACAGAAACCTGACGATCAGGTGATGCTTCCCCAAGGATGCATGGTGGTCCACAATAGCAGTGACATACACCTTTCAAAGAGTAGCTTCAGCTCTTCTTGCAGAAGGGCAAGCACCAAACCAGCCAAGCATCTCTGAGGGTCTTCTTGGGGAGAGGAACACCATTCTAAGAATAGACCCTACTTCAGATCATAGATCTGCCTCATAAAGGGGTCTCTAGTCTGAGTGAAGGTATCCACAATGTACTGGCAAAGGGCAGAGAGCTGTGCCACATCCTGTACAGAAGCCAGACATGGGAGACAATCCTCCACAGAGGGGCTGTCGTGTGTAGTCTGAGGTCATCAAACCAGGTCTGGGTGGGCCAATACGGTGCAACCAACAGAACCTGCTTCCCGTCCTCCCTGTCCTCCCTGTACTCCCTGAGGCACACTGGGGAAAAAGCGTACTTAAGTAAGCCCCAGGGCCTGCTGTATGTCAGTGCAGCCGTGCTGAAGGGAGCAAACAGGTCTTTCTGAGCATCGCAGAATTGGTTCCAAATGAGCTGCATGGGGATCGAGGCTCCATTCTCCAGGTAGGGTGAGCTGTTGTGAGAGCACATCGGCTGCACAATTTTAGCTTGCACAGAATATAAATGACACGCAGTGATTTGAGCCACATGTGACTCCAGAGGAGGAGATGGCAGTCGAGTTGCAACATGCGATGGGATTTTGACCGAATCCATCTCCATACTGGGAAAAAAAGATGCTCTGCACTGGTGAGAGCTTGCTCTTCTCTCAGTAGACCTGAAGCCCCAGATTGTTGATGTGCCGGAGAACCTGCATGTGAGATCTCGCACGTGAGCTTATAGTAAACCAGTCATTGAGATAGTTGAGGATCTGGATGCCGCTTTCGCAAAGTATGGCCAGGGCACCCTCCGGTAGCTTGGTAAAAATATATGGGGAGACAGGGATAGCCTGAATAGAAGAATTTTGAATTAAAATGCCTAACCCTTAAAAGCAAACCGAAGGAACGGTCTATGTCGAGGCAAGAACGAGATATAAAAATATGTGTCCTTCAGGTCCATGGCAGTCAACTCAGCTTCAGAACGAAGATGATAGCCCCTCCTCTGATGCAGCAATAGACATCTTATCTCATCAGGAGCCCCAAAAGAGACACTTTCGGTAGCTCCACTGGACTACACTGGGAGGCTTCCATGGTGGCTGGCTCGGTGGATCGTTCCTGACTGTGGTCCTCAGGTCCCCCTTGCCTCTAACCAGCATATCCACTTTACGACGATGGGTAGCAGGCAAGTTAGTCTTATAAAAAAAGAGAGCCGTGACTGTAGTGTAGCCATGGACATCAGCTCAGAATGTGTGACGAACGCTGTCACAGCATACTTGATGCCAGACATGTGAGATAGAGATTGTGATCATCAGCAAACTACTGCACGTAGAAGCACATTGTTGGAAAGACATCTTGTGAGATACTACTGTGCAAGACTGTGTAAGTTACTATGGATTAAAGCATTGTCTACGTGAATAGGGATAGTTTGGTTTTGTAATTTTGTAACTGCATGAATCACATAGTATGTCAGTTTTGCTTATGTATTGAACATTTTTTTATGTTTTTACATAAATGGTACATTTTATTTAAATCTTGCTCCTCAGGTGTGCATACTCCACTGACACCTACACATATCAAAACTAGGGATGAAACCTAAAGATTTTTCTGGTTAACTAGTAGATGTTTTTTTTATTATTGATTATTAACTAATTACGTTTATATTAATAAACAATATAATTTGAAACAATGAGCCTTTAACTGCCTATAGCCTGAAAAGGCAGTAATAATGATTAAATGTGTCAGGAAAAAAAAAATCAAGAAGACAACCTTAATATTATATGAGTTCATTGATACATGTTTTCTGTATTGATCAACTTAAATTAATGCCCTGGAGCAACTATAATGACATTTTGATCAACCAGGCTGCTTCAGTTCAACTGGTCAACTATTAGGGGGCAGCCCTAGATAAAACTTATATCAGGCAAACCAAAGTCTTTAGTGAAGTCTTCAGCTTGTTGATGTATACTTTTCTTTTTTTTAATTTAATTCAATCTTTAAGGTCTGTTAAAACCGTCCACAGTTTTAGCGCATTCCATTTTTTATGCAAAATCAGAGGATACTAGTGAATAGTCTGGAACGACATCTTGTGGAAAATTATTCAATTGTAGAAGCTGACTCATGGGTTATATAAATGGGCTTATGTCCAGTATAGTCAACACTATGAGACAAATATTGATGTTAGCTCCTCACGGCTACTAGAATAAATATTGCAGTCGCAGCAGAGGTAGACTTATTCTTGGACTTGTCATTCTCGCATCTGAACCTGGTATAAAAAAAAATGTCTCTAAAATGGAAATTAGGTTTAAGGACACCCACTGACACATGCAGCTCACACCCACACACATAACATGTATCAAGTAAGAGTATTGATTGACATTACTGCTATGATTAAGCTTTGTAAAAAGAGCAATAGAATTGCTATGCTGCTTGCTCTTGAACTGTCTGCTTGATATTTTGAAAGGAAACCATAAATGAAACCATAGAAATCATAGATGTTAACCATACATTAATACATTTGACTAAAATAATGAATTCTTTTAGGTAAACATTAACCAAATGGTGTTTAAGTCTATATTTATTATACGTTTAGCAAAATCTTCATATCTTACAGTGTCAATATAAACCTTGTGGTTAAATGTGACAGAGAGTCTTAAAGCAAAATGCCCAAAGGAAATGTTATTAAATATAATATATAAAAAAAAAAAAAAAAAAATTAAAATATATAATAATATATATATATATATATTTTAGGAAGGACGTTCATGCAGTGGATTTGTAGCAAATGTAGCAAAAGTAAGGCATTATTCACTGTAATATATATATATATATATATATATATATATATATATATATATATATATATATATATATATATATATATATGCATGTATGTATATAGCTTATATATGAAATATGTTAAAGAGAAATAATCAGTGTCAATGACCTTGATTGCAAGACTGTTTGAAGGAGTTATTAGTTTTTGTAGTAGTCATGTTGGTTATTGTATGATTACATTTATAATGTAAAACACCAGTGACATGAATGGAAAAGAAAGTGTGTATGTTCTGAAAGAAAATCATCCCGATAAAACAATTGCCCCTGATACACAATGCGGATGCGCACGTAAACAGCTTAAATATGAAAATGTAATATTCATAAGAGCACTTTACTCTGACCACATCAAGTAAAAAGCAACACCAGCAAGCTTTCAAAATAAAAACATGCTGTTTGCATCCACTTTCCTATATCTTACTATATGGTTTATTTGGGATATGTGCTGTAAATACATCCAATCCAAACAGTTCCCTTCAGTCAAAGCATTTGAGCATTTTAGAACAAGGATTTTCCCTTTGACAAACAGCTGAGCATAAATTTTTGAACCTGGCTCTTTAATATAAAGACCCTGCTGAGGTTTTTTCCACCTCTCTGCCTCCAAAATCTGGTCCACAAAAACAAATAAAGGTGCTTGTTTTGGGGCTTACCAGGGTGGCTCTTAAACCGAGTAAAACCCTGTCGAAATGCAGACGCTGCAGTACTTACGCTCTGCCATCTGGAAGTGTTTTACACCTTTTAGATTGTAATGGAATGTGTGGGGGTTGCTTTATTTTCTTGTACTTTGTTTTAAGTGCTCTGAAACTTAATTACGATTCTCTTCATTGATATCCTCCTTTCGCAACTCTCAGACCACATCCATGAAACATTCAGAGATTGATTGTAATAAAAAAAGGCAATCTTTGCTGTGAATAGACGCTGTTGAGAAATAGCGGGTCCTTAGAGAGGTCCTCCAGATGTGTTGATTCACTTGGAAATTGTCCATGTATTTATCCACATGGCTGGCTGAACTGCTTGGTTTACTTGCGTTTAAAAATAATATGCTGGAAAGGGCACGACATCAGTGACCCTACCATTGGCTCACATTTTATCGCCCCATCAAACTTCAACTCAGTCTGCTGCAAAAATTGTTTCCACCTTGGTCTTATCTTACATGGACTTTCAGGGTGAGGGTTATTTAAACTAATTGTGCAAAATTAAATGGTATTTTCAAAACATTTTCACAGTTCTGTACTGTACTTTTTCAAAACCCCAACCCAAAGTATTAAACTTCAGACTGTCGCTCAACCTGCTCTATTTGTAATATACAGACAATACCCAAAATCTCAAATCCAACAGCTTATAATAACTCTCTCTCTCTCTCTCACACACACACACACACACAATCTCATAGATATTAAAGGAATGACCACATCTAGAGACCGTATAATCATGTAGACCCGAGAGTGGGATCTTTTGGCAAGGGACAAAAAACCATCAAGCATAAGCAACCATCAAGAACACCCTAGCAACCACATAGCAATGCCTTAGCAACCACTCTGAACACTTTAACAACCATATAACAACATAAAAACCACTCAGAAAACCTAGATAAATGTAAAAATTTAGTTCAACATCTAATGTTACCAAAACACGGTTTTCTATTTGCACTGGTCGTCCATTGCTTTAATTCGATCTGCTCTTTTCTAGGAAACTAAAGTTGGAGAAAGAGTTAGCCGGGATGCTTTGGAGGATACAGTGGGAGGAACTGCAGTTTGAAAGTCCCAACAAATATCACAAACGCGCGGGCAGCCGACTCACTCTTTCCCAGGTACAAGCGCTCTCTGGTATTCTCATATTTTGGATAAAGCTGCATAAAACTGATCTGTTTTCCGGCTGGCCACTTTTAAAAAAAGATCTAAAATCGATTTTCAGAGAGCAAGCATCAAATCTATATTTAAAAGGACGAAATGTCTCTGAGTTTCTGTTTTTGTATAAACAACGTGGAATAAAAGAGGTTTCCTCCCGTTTCAGCCCTTGTCCATATGGTTTTAATTTATCTCATAAAAATGCCTTTTTGTACTTGGCTATAATTCCTGGCACTGTTTTGCCATGTCCATTTAAAAAGGCATTCCTTGGGAATTACAATGATTCCTTAGTCAGTTAGCTGGTCGCAAAAAGGTAGCCCGATTTAGTCCATCTGAATTCTCTTCCTCTTTAAAATAGAGAATAAACGAATTCATGAGAAGCTATTTGCAATCGAGTCTGTTCAGATGCCAAAACTGTTCAAAATGGGTTCAGTACCCTGTAATATTTCAATTAATTTCTATGAGATAAAATGGAACACAGATCAGAAATTAAAATCTTTATAGTTTACACATTCTTGACACATTACTCGTTCTTCAGTTTTATAGTAGCAGACTCTTATTAAACACTTGTTTAAATAAGCTCCAGTTCGACTGCCTGGTCTCCTACTCGAAACACATCGTGTATCATGATCTGCTGAGGATTATTAGCAGACTTATTGTTTTTCTAGTAAACACACACACATGCACACACAAATGCATATACAGTGGGTTTATGAGGTTCTTTTGGCCTCATACTTGGAACATGCGTTTTGAAGGCCAATGCATTTTCCAGACCACCGTATACAGTATTACACATTTCAGAATCCCTTTCCAAATTTGTTCCACATCATTGGTCTGAATGCATGATTCATTCCACTCCCCTGATGTTCTTTAAATGAAGCTTTTAATGCTTTTCTTCTCCTCATACAAAAAGATCCAATTATTAAAAGTGTTTTTTTTTATTCTGTGTATTATATGACATATTAACGAGTGCCACTTAATCAAACTGTTGTCCGAGTCTTAGAAAAAACTTTTCACGTGAAACATTAAAATGCACCTTCAGATATATTTCTTGAATATTTTAGTCAACTAAAACTATAGCAGAATCCCAAAGTACCATGTTTTTTTTTTTTAAGTCATTAAACCTCAAAGTTAAATTTTAATTAAGGTTTGTTGGAATATTATTATTAAAGTGATTCAAATGAAATGTTTTTAGATTAATGGAATTTGTGACAAAGCTGTATACAAAATGAGGTAAATGTTGGTTTTTAACAGTGTATCAAATCTAAATAACATAAATCGTTGTCTTAGACTTCTTTTCTGATGTGCATAATGAAATTATTTTGCATGACTTAAATGCATGTCCATATTTCATTGCCTCTATATTTCCTTTTCAGAGAGGTTCCAGCTATGGGTCTTTGATAACAGCGCATGGAAAATATCAGCTATTTGCAAAAACAGGCTATTTTAAGGTGCGCCTGAGTTCTTCTGACATCCTCCCTCTGCTGCACACCCACACACATGTATATTCACTGGAGAAATAGAGAGTGGGTGCGCTACCAACTCAACGTGTTGCTTTAAGATCACACTTTAATGCAGCTTTGCAGCTTTAAAGTCGATCCTCATTGTTGTGTGTGCAATAATTGGATCGCAAATGTTAAAATGACACTAACATAAGCTGGAGGAAAAAGACTTGGCAGTGTACAGGTGTATTACAGAATTATTTGTAATTAGGCTTCAATTTGAAATTTGAAATTTGAAATTTGATTTGCATAAAGAAATCTTTAAATGCCTGGCTTTCCCAAAGAAGAATAATTCCTAACAAAGATTAGGCAAAAGTTGAGATAACACAGACATTTAAGGTATAATGCACAGCGTTGTCATTAATTACACAGCTTTTCTCCTCACAATTAAAGACATAAAATGTTATGTTAACTAAGGCGCAAGATGATAGCAGTTGAAACGAGAGACAGCATGGTGTAATATGACAGATGTGAAAGAAGTGCCAGCTTCAAATGCCTGTGTTATTTGTCATTCATAATAATGACGGTAGCCTTAGCGAAATAAAACAGAGAAAATTGCCACCGACAATCAAAATCCCATAATTGTTTACGTGGTAAAAAGCTGTGTAGTAAGTGGCAAGACTGTACCTTATTGCATCTGTTATTATGTTACTTTTGTGTCATTTATACGGTGTAGTGTCATTATCGAAGAATATAGACTGCAGACTGCCATTACAGACCAGTCATTGTTAAGTACTCCAGAGAGCAATGTAATATGGCAGCAATATTATGGCAGCCCACTTTTGGAACGTAGCCCGTGTCTGAAAGCAAAATGAAATGTATTTGGTTGATCACCAACCAAGAACTATTAAAGGACTTCTCTTAAAGCTTTAATTATGAGGTAACATGAAATATTTATGTGCATTGCATAAACAAAGAAGTCACTGTCACCTCTTCGTCCCACAGCGTAAGCTAAAAAGGACACTGAGGCATCGAATGTCCACTGAGCCAGCTGAATGTTTTTGCTGTCACTGTAGCCATTGACAAGGACAAAGCAAATGATCAAATTCATTATTTTGCTGACATTATTTCAGTATCAGTAAAGACGGTCAAAGAGATCATTTTACTTTGTTCGCATACACAATGTATTTTTTTATTGCTCCAACGGAGCCATAATGGAGTTCTCAGTTTCATTGATGTTTCATTTAAGTAACTTTGCTTCTAAAGTTCTCCCTAAAAAGCATTAGTAATAATACAGTACAATTATATAATTACTTAAATTGTCTCGTGATTTATGAAAGTGCATCTGAGCAACAGTGTTTTTGAGATCCGGCTCTAAGACTACGAATGGTATCAATTTTCCGTCACGACAGTTTATTATCATCTTTCCATTCTGATCATCTTTAATACTTGCTTCCTTTCACAACAGGGCAACCTGGTGGCTATCAAACATGTGAACAAGAAGAGGATCGAGCTCACCAGACAAGTGCTGTTTGAGCTAAAGCATGTAAGAGAACACATTGAGTCACAAGAGAGGTTCGGTGTATGTCTTTTGTCTGTATCTTGGAAAAGAGGACATGGTATGCATGTCGTGTATGTGTTTAGACCATCGTTTATGACCCCACTTGACAGCCTTGCTGCTCGAGGTGGTTAAAACACATACCCACCCTCCCCCTTTTTACACACATAAATACACACACATTTAGGAGGGGGCTGGGAAGCCAATATGAGGCCATAGAAAGGGTTAGGCAATTTTGGGATTTCCAAATAGGAATATAGGAAATATCGGTCACAGTCATCAACTAGCCCAACAGCCACTATTATTGTGATAGTTATTTTTTTTCTAAACCCACCACCCACACTGCTTTTAATTATTCTTTTTTCATTCATCCTCTTAAAGGATCACAGCTAAACTCATACACGTTCACACAGATAACTACACAGCCCACCACAAACCATCACGGACCAAAGCATGTTTAAAATTGGCTATAGTTCTTTTGTCACACTTGGTCAACACGAAGTGCATTGCATTGTGGACTATACTGGGGTACACTATGCTTAGATTGTGCAAAGCAGAAATAATAGGAATGGCGTTGTGTTATACTATTATGGTCATAGGTCAGATCTGTTGTCTCTGTCTATCTGAGACCACCGTGATTGAGTCAAAGCCTAAAAAAACAAAAACATGCAGTGAGTCCATACTTCCCATAACGGGCTCATTTGAAGCCTAGGTTTATTATGATGGCCTTATTCTGAGGAAAAGCTGACTTGTGGCCAGTTCTAACCTGCTAGGCTTTGATGGGAAATGTGAGGGGCTGCATTGCTTCGGTGCTGTGTGGTAAAGCAGAGGTGATCCCTGAAGTGTCATCGCTGCAGACTGTGGCCATGGTGGTCTGATTAGCTGTCGGGACGAAGTGAAATAAATGGCCATGCAAAGACAAATGGGGGTTGGGGGTAAAACTTCCTTCTTCGTTCCCACTGACATTTGCCCTCACTGTTATGGAAGTCAAAGGTTATGCTAAGGAAAGTTTACACGACCTCATACAGATTTTGCCACTCACTGTAACTCCATGATATGAATGTCTTACCAAGTTGTTATAGACATGGTCTGAAGAAAAAACCTGAAGCAAAACTTGTGTTTGCCAGAATAAGCGAAAATCTGTCAAGCATCCTACATATTATAATTTAAAACTCATTATTTTGTTACTAATAGATGAGAGATGTGCAGTTCAACCATTTGACGAGGTTTATTGGCGCTTGTATCGATCCACCAAACATCTGCATTGTGACAGAGTATTGCCCCAGGGGAAGTCTACAGGTAAATACCCTCAAGTTCATGCTTAAAATAACTTTTTTTTCATCATTGTTAATTATTTATTCATAGATCACATGCAGTGTCAATCGTTTATTCAAATGATGGCATTTACATTGTTAATATTACGGTGTATTTAGTTTTGTCCATTTCTGGGAAGTAGTCAACTTACATTTTTTCTCTATTAAAATGTTATTGAAATTCCTTCATTTTCATATTAATGTCCTTATTTTTTATGATCATACTCTATCATAACATGTGTTAAAGGGATGGTTCACGTTTTTTTCTAGGCTCGATTATGTTTATGGGGTGCAGTGTGTTAATGCAATGTTAAAGAAAAAAAGATATATTATTTTTTATTTTCGCTATGTCCCTTCTCAATGAGAATGCTCCGATGAGTTCCTGTTTTTATGAAGCCTTTCCCTTGGGCTCAGATTGGTTGGCTCAGTGTGTTGTGATTCGCTAAACCATCTAAAGCTTTAATACAGCACAACAACCATGTACGCTTCTCATAACTATATGACAAAATATCTGCCTATCTATACACAAGTCTACAGTTGGAATTTCGAATATTATTAGATCTGCTTGTACAAAAATCAAGTCTGTACATTCAGATGTTCAGCAGTGTTGAATTTCAGTTTGTTCTTTTATAGGACATCCTTGAAAATGAGAGCATCAACCTGGACTGGATGTTTCGATACTCATTGATTAATGACATTGTGAAGGTTTGTGAGACCGCTAATAACCTTAAATGTGTAAATAAATGTGCATGCAGAACATACATCAACCCCTACACATATTTTTAATACATTGTTTAGTTTAGTCAAATGAGTTCTGGTACCGAAACATCAAAACCTAATAACAACACTTTTGTAATCCAGTAAATACGGTATGCCTTTTAAAATGTCTAATGTATCATTGAAAAAGCCAGATAGGAAACAGAATCATAAAGCAGTGTTGTTTTCATTATTTGCTTTTCTGACAAGAGCCCCATTAGTGAAAGAAAATGGCCTGGCATCAAAGATAGCATGACATTGTTTTTGGAATAGATATATGAAAATAATTTCTCTCTAAATTCTCCGTCCATTAAAGTAAACCAATCTTCTGTTCAGTGTCAAAGGTACTTGAGAGCCCAGGCACATAAAAGAATTTGACTTTTGCTGGAAAATTGGCCTGCAACTATGACAAAGTAAACTGTCGCTTAAATGCGCAAAACATATTTTGGCTTTTAAGATGGAAAAATGCTTTAAAAGCATTGTTTGGTTTAAAAATAAATAGAATTTAGTCTGAATTTAGTAGGCTAAGGCCACCTGAATTAATTCTTGCTTTAAGTTGTTGATCCTGAGTAATAATATATATATATATATATATATATATATATATATATATATATATATATATATATATAATTCAATAATCTTCTTAAAGCTGTGTGTTCTTCTAAATGTGTGTTCTGTTCTATTTGCCCCAAACTGTGGGTAAAGAAATAATGTTCTGTTTAATGTATGGGCTCCCAGGGAATGAATTATCTGCATAACAGTTACATTGGCTCCCATGGCAATCTGAAATCTTCTAACTGTGTGGTGGATAGCCGCTTCGTTTTGAAAATCGCAGATTATGGCCTGGCAAGCTTCCGTTCGTGTTGTGAAAATGAAGACTCACATGCAATGTATGCAAGTAAGAAACTATTAAAGTCCTCTGTTTTGATGGATGAAGCTGAATTTTGCCCAGTACTGATAAAATCACTAATGTGATCAGACTTACTGACTGCTTACTAAACTGAATATTTCAGAAAAGCTTTGGACGGCTCCAGAGTTGCTGATATATGATAGGTATCCGCCCCAAGTGACCCCGAAAGGAGATGTGTACAGTTTTGGAATTATACTACAGGAGATAGCACTAAGGAACGGCCCATTTTATGTTGAAGGCATGGATCTCAGTCCCAAAGGTAATAGCCCCAAAGATCTCTAACTCTAACACTAACCCTATCCTAACCAAATACATTTAAACTAATTTGTTGTACACGACTGACAAGGGTTTGGTTTGGTTTTGCAACAGAGATAATTCAGAAGGTGCGGAATGGCCAGAAGCCATACTTTAGGCCTACGACAGATAACAGCCGACACTGTGAGGAGCTGACCATCTTAATGGAAGGCTGTTGGGCTGAAGACCCTGCCGAACGACCTGACTTCAGCCACATCAAGATCTTCATTGCAAAATTTAACAAGTAAGCACTGCATGCTGCCACACATCACTTAGATTTGATATATTTACATAAAGTGGAAGAAACATCGTATCTTTGAACTGAATGCAGCATGTGAAAGCTCATTGATAAACAGCCTTTATTGACTAGAGTGAAGGCTTTATGGTTAATTCCCCAAAGGGGCACTTTACAGACATCGACAAAGTTCCACTGAAATGTCTGGTATGTTTAATGTAAAAGCTCAGTCTTCATTTATATAAATGAATCTTGTTGACATTTTTAGACTTAAATGGTTCATTTTTAAAAGGATATTTTTGTAAAGTAATTAAGTCACTTAGTTATGAGATATCCAAGTAAAAAACCAGGGCAGTGTTTCTCAAAAGAATGGTAAGCCATAACTAAATTTACAAAACTGATTGTACAGGCTAACATAAAATTATAGGCTGCAAGTTAGTATCCTGACGCATGCACATGCTCTGCTTCCATATCAGCAGCATCACAAGCATGTGTTGTTTATGTGCAGGAAAAGGATGTGTATGCATCGCGTATGCATTAGTTTTCGTTGCACACAAAAATTATTCTCATAACTTTATAGAACTACAGTTGAACCACTGATGTCAAAAGGACCAATTTAACGATGTTCTTGCTGCCTTTTTGGACCTTGATTGTGGCACTACTTTTGTTGTCTATTGAGGGTTCGAAAGCTCTAGGATTTCCTAAAAATATCTTAATTCATTCTCTGAAGATGAATGCGAGTTTGGAATGACATGGTGGTGAGTAATTCATGATAGAATTTTCTTTTTTGGGTGAACTATCCCTTTAAAACAAAGAAGCTGCTGCATAGATGGTTGTAGAATATCTTGGCTATGTATGGAAACCCTTGTCCCTCAATGGAGGTAACGGAGATGTGTCGAAGCTGACACTAGGGGGTTACACTTTGGAAATTAGGAGTTGCACTTATGCTTATGAGGTTAATCATTCTGAACAAGAGCTTCTGAACTGGTTCAGCACCTGCAGGGCCAAGATAGGTCTGAGCCCCCCTCCCTTCTTGAATACACCGAAGTAGGGGCTATAAAACCCTTTCTTCCTCTCGGATGGGGGTGGGGGTTGGGTGTGTTTGACTCTATCACATCCTTCACTAGAAAGGTTACAACTCTGAACAGCGGCATTCACAAACTTCGGCAGATGCCTTCCAAGTCGAAGGGCATAGACAAACCATACAAGGCACCGGGAAAGACTGAGAAACTGCAAATAAAAGTACATTAAACAGAACATAATTGTCACCAATGTTTACAATTTACGCACTGTTGCTATAATATTAATGGTGCAGGTTGTAGCGTTTTATTTGATATTGACGAAATTAACTAAAACTTTTTAAATTTTACAGATAAAAGGCCTCATTTGAAACTGCAAAGGGTCTACTTCTATTTGTGTGCAGTCAACGCTTTTCACAAAAATAAAACAACCTGCATTTCAGTGAATACTTGCATCACAGACATGATTATATATATATATATATATATATATATATATATATATATATATATATATATATATATATATATATATGTATGTAGACATTAAATGTCTATTTGCAGATGACTACACAAATATAAGTCTTGTTGAAAACAAAAATATTCTTTGATAAATTAATCCCTATGAAACCAACTCGAGGCCGGTTTTCCCCATTTGAGCTCTTTATCTCTAATGTGACCATCCTCACAAGCTATTCTTACAATAATCATCCATGTGAGATGTTTATGAAACCATAAACACACACACACACTACCACAACAAAGCAGAAATGAGAGGAATAATGTAAGCCAGAATTTACCTTAGAAGAAGAATGAGTGTGTCACGGCTTGAGCCAAAAATAATTTCTGATGAGTAAGGCATTTTATATTAACTGCGTTCCTATTGTGATGTAACATTTTACAAGTTAGACTTTTCCTAAGCTATAATTCCTATCTACATATATGAAATGAATTGAAACATGTAATTTCTTTGCATATAAATGCTAATAACACCAGGATGTTTTGTAATGTTCTATAAAATATAATATACAATATAAAAGTAAATGTGAATGTTTATACTATATCACTATGAATTTTAGAGTTTGAGAATTTTTATACCAAAGTTTGCTGTGAAATACTTTGTTCACGAATATGTGCAGATGTTTACAATATGCTTAACAATTATTTTTATTTCTCAGATATAAATTGTTTTTGTATTATATAATACAAATACACATCATACATCATGTAATACACATAAGTCTGTTTGTGTTCATTACGTGCTTTGTTTTAGTTATGTGTGGGCAACATTAGTGATTGCAAATGTAATAGTATAGTTGCTCCTGATGTCATGCTAGCAGATATTTGTTTGGTTTTTTTGGTGATCAGATACCTTGAAGACTTCACTGTTTTTCTCTGAGAGTGCTGTATCAACATCAGAGCCTGTGAAGCTGATCAACTACATTAGGCTGATATTCTACACGAATATGGTAAAATAAGCTCCATAAATACTGATGATGGGGCTTATTTTTCTTGAATCCATGGAAAGAAGCAACAAATACTTTGGAAATATCAGGTATTCACTTGTTTCAGGATGATCAGGATCTGTTGTCAACAATGACACAAAAGTGTGTGGCTGTTCAAATCTCTGTGTTTAGATCAGAGTGCTTAGTAATGTGTCTTTGACCTTAACTGTGTATATTTTGATTATACTGTGTTTTAATTAAATGTAAATAATGAACCGCTCATTATTGGAATCTCTTTACATTCTTTCTTACCTGCCTCACAGTCACATTAATGCCCCATTAGGAGAGAGTCCTTTACCTCTCAGGTGTGAAGTATTCATGGACATTGTCACTACTTGGAATATAGCCTTTCTAGCCTTTTTTCCCCTTGGAGTGGACATGCTACCCAGAGGTAATGTATCTCAGGGAAAATGGACACTACATCCTCAGATGGTTCAAATGATTAGGTATGTCTTTGCCTCAGGAGACAACCAGATATTTTTCCTGATTTAGTGCAGCTGTCTGCTGCAGATCAGTGGTTGACTGGTGTTCAGCATGAGGTTCTGGGTTTTTGTGACATGTCCCACATGCTAACTTTTTTTGCTGGAGTTGCTTGACAATGGGCATGCCCATATCCACACTCAAAGTTTATGTGGCAGCTGTCGCAATAAACAAATCTTTCAAAGCAATCAATTAGAAGAAACAACATAATTACATTTTTGAGGTTGAATCCTCGTTGTGCTCATATTAGGCCAACCTGGGACTTGCCCATAATAGGGCCCTACAGTGTCCTCACTTTGAGCCGCTCTACTCAGCCAAACTGCGGCCTTATTGGCGTTAACGTTGGTAAAGTGAAGGTGATTTGCAAGACACTTTCAGTCAGTGTTTCCTAACTTGAATTTGGGCCTAATGACTGTAGAGTTGTTCTCAAGCCAAGACATGGCTATGTACCTTAGGTGCGCTTAACTCCGTTCAAAGCACAGGTTATCACCCTTCTAGTACTCCCTGCTGCAGAAGCTGACCAGGGTCCCAATCCACTCTGCCCAGTAAGAACATTTAGAGTGTATGTTAGTGCTCTAGTCTGTTTAGACACTCAGAACAGCTCTTTGGAGGCTACACTAAAGGGATGCAAGTTACGAAGCAGAGACGTTCTTGCTGTATTGTAGATGCCACAGTCTTGGCTGATGCCTCAGTAGGCTTGCAGTGTGAGGGCCCACTCCTGGCCTCCACCTGGTTGAGGTCTAGAAGAATATCAATCAGTGAGATTTCAATGAGAGTCGCATCTACATTCGCCAAATTCTATAGCTTAGACGTCTCTACCCTGCAAGCACAGATTTTTGTCTGCTTAATTTACCTATTTCTTCCTAAGTGTGGGAAAGCTTACCTCTTGTGGTCCTTAGCCTATTAGTTTGGGTCTCATTAATCTTGGCTGCTCTGAGGCTGGGCTCACAGAACAGGCTTCATTCTGCATATGCTCATAGCATGGCATGATCGGATGCATTCCCCATATGCAGTCTTTGTGTTTTTGAGAAAAATTGGCTCATGCTTGGTTCATCCATTGTAGCAAACTACACACCAGCAGCACATGATTCAACCAGAATCGTCCACACTTCATCGAGTGCTGAGTTTTAAGCCTCTATATAAGTCGGCTCCAAGTGCCATTTCATCAGAATCTTACAATTTAAGCAACAGCCATATTTTTTCTGCTTATAGCACGGCAAGTGAAACCTCAAGCATATATACCTCAAGCATCTCCTCTACCCGAGGCATTACCCCATAGGGTTGGGTCAATAGATGCTACCATCATCCATCACCGATGGCTGAAAGACATCACAATCTTGAGCCTTACTAGATGGACTAGGACAGGAAGTCCTAAGTCTTATCATACATCAGCCTCCTCAGGAGAAGACAGACAAAGCATCGAGCCCTCCCTCTGGTAGAAAGAAACGATAGATCAGACTTCTGATCCCTGAGAGCGAGAACACTAATTCTGGTGTGTGAGGGCAAAGAAAGGGACAAGCCCATCCACTATATCCATTTGCAACTCCCATGACTGCAGTCGCCACTCTGTCACACAAAGTAAATCGCTGTTTGCCAGCTTTCTTGTTTTCTAACATTACACTTGATATGCTTTTTAGCTTCCTGATCTCTTTTCACCCCGCCCATGATGTCTCACCATTCCTTTGGACGGATTTTACCTGTGCTTCAGAGCTTGGTCAAAATGAGCAATATATTATTGCCGGTTATTATTAATGTGATTGATGCATTAACATTGCAATGTATTTATATTTTAAACTCACATTAATTGAATTATTAATATATCGATTTCTCCCATTTTCAATTTCCTAAGGTTAAGCTTAAAAAATTAGGCACTGAGATGCGTGGCTCATTAGATGAATGCAGCACTGCAGGTCTGTATGAATGTTCTTCATGTAGGAGTGAGCACTGACCTCTAAATAGAACAATATGATTCAGCAAACCACACACCAGCAGCACATCATTCAACCAGAATCGGCTACACTTCATCGTAAGTGCTGCATTTTGATTGCAGAACTGAAGACATGTTCCTGTTTTCAGAACATTCCCATGCTTTTTCGTTACCAATCACATGCTGCAATCTCTCCAGTTCATCTTGTTAAATTATTAATGGGTTACCAGTGATTTCACATGAATGCAATCTTCTACTGTAATCTGCCTGTTGTAATTGTAATCATACATATCTACTGCAATTACACATCATATGTGGAAACAGGTGTCTAAATTTTTTTCTTTTACCAACAGAGAGGGCAGCACCAGTATTCTGAATAACCTGCTGTCCAGAATGGAACAATATGCCAATAATCTGGAAAACCTGGTAGAGGAGCGAACGCAAGCCTACCTTGAAGAGAAGCGGAAAGCTGAAAATCTTCTTTACCAAATCCTTCCGCAGTAAGAAAAATGTGTTGTTTAATATTAGCTAAGCAGGTTCAAAACATTTCATTGAAGACTGAGGAAGAAATAGCTGTTAGTTCAAGAGTTCTTTTATTATTAGATAATTTATATAACTAGATAAAGCATATGACGCAACTTCTACCATATTTTCTCATCTAAAACTGGCTTACTGTTGTCCGAGTAACGTTTATTTTTTAATTCGTGAGAACTGTTAAATAACTTGTCAGATAACTAATAGACAACTTGGTTAATAGATAGTTTAGAGTCCTTAACTATCTATAAACCAAGCTCATTCATTCTTTAATTAAATGAATTTGCATACAAATTGATCTCATGATGATCTTGGGTCTTATTAGGAGAAAGCTGCTGTACAAAGCTCCCATGTTTCAATGTCATGTTTTGTTTTGATTTTGTTTTGTTTATACCTTTGTTTAGTTTTGAGATAAGGATTTATTAAATGAAATCATTTTCTGTTTTCATCTATGAATTGCTAATATAACTGATAGTTTGCTGCTGCATGTCTGCTATTGTGTTTGGACTCGTGTATGGAAAACAATTTAATGGTTCACATCATAACCTAATTCTTCTCACAGTTCAGTGGCGGAGCAGCTCAAGCGTGGGGAGACTGTACAGGCCGAAGCCTTTGACAATGTCACCATCTATTTCAGTGACATAGTGGGCTTCACATCAATGTCAGCTGAGAGTACACCATTACAGGTCTGCATATAAAATATCGAATTTGAAATTTTCAGGTTTAAGTTAGATTTTCAATACTTGATTTTCAATTTATCTTCAGTGCTAAATTAATAAAGAAAATGTATATTATATTAAACATTGTAATTTTATTTCTCTTCACTTAAACAAAAATGATAAATATAGTAAAACAAATATATGTTATAATGATATTCATCACCAACACATTTATTATAAACAGCAAGCCTAAAAAAAAAATGAATTGGATTGTGGAAGATCTGGCATGTTTCACTGGGAATGTTTACTCAGCAGAAGCAACTAAATGAATGATCGGTGCGCATATTTCATATTTTGTCTGATCTGTTTATCTGTGGTTGGAGTGAACATAACCATATATAGTATGCAACTATCCTACGATATTTTATGAGCGCTATGCATAATTTATTTTGCAGGCAACATATCTAAACGTCATAATATCAGAGAAACAGAGTGCAGCGTTCTTTTAAACTCCTTTTGAAGGTTTGCCCCAAGATGGTCATCGCTTCTCACTTGATGATCGTGTAATAATACATTTTGTGCAAGACATCCATAATGTTTTTTAATTATGGATGTCTTTGAGATTGCAATTTAATTTGCAGGTGTAAAGGCAGTTGTAATATCCCACATTTAATTAGGGGAAATTAACTTAATTTACTTAATTTCCCATATGCAATAAGATTCTGGATTCAGTGTGAGAAATGAGATTAGGGCCTGAAACATTCCCTTTTTACAACTGACTAAATTTACATTAAAAAACGTTTAAATTATTCTCATCTGAAGTCAAAGTTACTCTGAAATCAGACCACACAACTAAACTGAAGCGTCATGGTGTTTGGAGTACAATGCTGTTCACATATATAAATATAACATTCAGCAATGTTTCTGTGATTAGGCAACTTCATAATGAACTTTCATAACGCCTCCACGGTTAATATATGATATTTTCTGTTCTATGTACGCTCATATGTCTGTGTAAGGCCTCTTTCTGGGCAAACATCCAGGGATGGGATGAGGGAGAAAGTATTTTAATTTGAGGGAACCATTGGGAGTTCAAGCAGAAACACATCACAGCAGTCATTTCTAAGTTAAACTCCGTGAGACATGGCAGCTGCAGACACAATAGACTTTTATTATGCATTCTGTTTGAACAAATTCAATCGGGGGAGAGGGGTGGGGGGCACAGATGTAGAACTATTTCTGTCAGGTTTTCATCACAGCTAAAAAAGGTGGGGATAAAAAAGGATAAAATGCTTCTGGAATAAGAGGAAGCCTCATCTGAATACTCAAACTAATGAAATTTGAAGAACAGAGCAACACGTTTTGTATCTTTCAAAGAAATCCTCTATTCCTTAAATCCTCCAACACTTAGTACTTGGATTTTAATTATAGATAGCGGGTTAGTGGGGTTATTGTCAAGTGTATGGCCTTGAATATCTCAGCGTTTTCTGAGCATTCTTTTCTATAGTTTATTGGTTTAAAAACAAATGCATCAGCTCACCTTTGAAGCAACTGACAGGTGGCAAATCATTCCCCCGTACTATTTATAAGCTCTGTAGAACTATTCTAAGAATTTGACTGCTGTAATAAAAGCAAATGGTGGAAATACTTTAATAAAGATTTATATATGTACAGTTGTGCTCATAAGATTACACGATATGGAAAAAGGTAATTAATTTAAACTAAATAAGAGGGATCATGAAGATTGTATGTTATTGTTCTCCTGAATTAGCTATTTCTAATAACAGATGTCTATATATACTCCTCAAGACTAAATAATAAAACCAAACTCGTAAATAATTACCCCATTCAAAAGTTTACATACCCTTGAATCTTAATAATCTGTGTTGTTACCTGGATTATCCACGACTCTTTCCTGTTTTCCCCTGGTTTTCCAAAATGGTGGAAGCATTTACTGATGACTTTATTTTTCTCCATTCTGTATGGATGGGGTTTTGGTTCCTCTGGCTTGCTTTGTTGGGGACACTTAACTTCTAGTGATTATCGTTGAATTGATTACAGAGAGCCGTCTCTGCATTTAATAAGAAATTGTTCACTCTCGTCATTATACATCCCTGTCATTGTACTCTTCTACCTTATACTGTACAGTGCTTTGATGCAACCTGTGTTGTTAAAAGCGCTATATAAATAAAAATGATTGATTGATTGATGCTTGAGAAACCTTTGAACAGGATGAGGTGTACATTTTTCTTATTTAGTTTAAAGAATTTTTTCATTTGCTACATAAATAAATTTCCAAGAAGACAAAAAAATTATAATTTACATTGATCATTAAATTCAACTTTATTTACATTTTGCATATTCTATAAAGAGCACATAAATTAGTTTATTGATTTTTTTTGTTTGTTTTTTTTTACAATTGTTGTAAATTGCGGTTTTGTATGAAATGCTTTCCTGTCACTCTGTTCAGGTGGTGACGCTGCTGAATGATCTGTACACGTGCTTTGATGCCATTATTGATAATTTTGATGTATATAAGGTGAGCGTCTTTAACAAGCAGTGCATTCACTGCATTTTTCGTAAGTAAATGGGTAACACTTCACAGTAAGGTACATTCTTTAACACGAACTAAGAACGAGCAATACTTCTACGCCATTCAATAATTTCAGCATTTACTAATGCATTTTAAAACAAGTTTGGTTTTTTAACATTAGTTAATGCTCTGTGAACTAAATGAACAGACAGTGAACAACTATTTTTTATTAACGAACATTAATAATAAAGAGTATAATAAATGCAGTGTTTATTGAAAGAAATGACACCTTACTGTAGAGTGTTACCAAAAATGGTATTTCTAACATTTAGCAGCTTTTTTGAAGGCTTTTTAGAATTATGCAAAAAACGTCTTTCATTTTTCAGGTAGAGACAATCGGTGATGCATATATGGTGGTCTCGGGTCTGCCTGTGAGGAACGGGAAGCTACATGCACGTGAGGTAGCCAGCATGTCATTGGCTTTACTGGAACAGGTTAAAACCTTCAAAATCAGACATAGGCCCAACGATCAGCTACGGCTGCGAATAGGAATCCACACAGGTATTACCGTTTCGCAGATTGCATTAATACTGAAGTCTTTATTTATTAGTGTTGAGATAATCGTGGCAAGTGAAGGCCAAGTAATTACTGTGTATAACAAAAGCATGTGAATATTTGACCATTGAGAAAATGTTCAGAGGTGGCTGTCAACTTTGTCTCTTTGTTTGTGAGCAGCCAGAGTTTGTATGTAAGACTATTTGCATTAACATTTTCTGTTTCTGATTCTACTGCAGTATGTCTGTGTGTCTACTGTATAGAAGTAGATATGAAGTTAAAATACAAGGTGCTTATACAGTACACGTGTTCTTATTGCAGCCTCTTGCTTTTGTTCAGCTGATTTTCTAACCATGTCAGAAAGCATTAACATTGTGTATAAGCAGTTTCTGGATTCCAGCAGTGTATTAATTTCTGTCTCTGCATGTGTGTGTGTGTGTGTGTGTGTGTGTGTGTGTGTGAGCAGGCCCTGTATGTGCGGGTGTAGTGGGTCTTAAGATGCCCCGGTACTGTTTATTTGGAGATACTGTGAACACGGCATCCCGTATGGAGTCCACAGGGGAAGGTTCGTGGCTGATCTTTGTTCAGAATGCACAATGATTTTTTTTTTTCTCACACTATTATGACAATGCAACATCGAAATAATCCTTGTTTTGGGATTTCGATATATTGA
The DNA here is from genome assembly GCF_018831695.1 of Puntigrus tetrazona. Lineage (NCBI taxonomy): Eukaryota > Metazoa > Chordata > Actinopteri > Cypriniformes > Cyprinidae > Puntigrus > Puntigrus tetrazona. The sequence goes on along the minus strand of NC_056703.1, from coordinate 24,548,636 downwards.
AATACTATTAGCTTTTTTGTGCATGAAGGGAATGAATACTTTTGATCAAAAGAGACAGTAAAGACTTTTACATTTTTACAAAAAATAAAATAAGTCCCGTCGAAGGTTCTATTCGTTAAAAAGAATCCTGAAAAATATCAAGCAACACTAATTATAATAAGAAACGTTTCTTGAGCATCAGCATATTCAGAGCATACTGAAATAGAGGACAGTTGTTTTAGTTTCAAATAATTATTTACAACCTCACTGTTCGCATAAATGTAGCTTTGGTGAGCTTAAAACACTTTTTTCAAACAAGGGTATTGCATTTTGCTACAAGCTTTTGGACAGTAGTGTACATAAAAATAAATTGCAACGTAGTGCAATATTCGTTCAGCAAAACCTAGTGAGCTGCCTACCTAGACACCATTTTGGTGTGTTCTTGGCATGTAGATGACATGTCTATCAACAGAGATTCATTGTATTTAAGAAAGAGCAGTTATACAGGACCATTCTACAGCTCTGGTCTTCGGTGTCACACGTTGGTTAGTGCGTTGCTATAGAAGGTAGGTGTCTATGTGGACAGCTCACTAGGGTTTGGAACAATGCCGCTTGGTAGTGTTGTATACTTGTACTTTACGTAACAGCTGTGAATCATGAGACTTACAAGTATCGACTTACAGTACACTTCCTGAGGTGGGCTTTATTTATAATTCATTAATTACTGACAAGGAACCAGTATCCGATTTCCAGTTTGATTTATAATATGTGATAATATGTTTACCGCATGTTGGAGCTTAACGCACACTTAGCCTACTGAGGATTAGAAGCAGTATGTTGTCCCTCCTTTAGACAGTTGGTCATTTATTGCTTCATATGTGTATCGTGTCTGTAATTATAATTTTAAGGACTGTATTTCATTACTTTAATTATAATTACGTTCTTATGACCATCTTCTATCACGGTATGATCTCAATCACAGCTGTACATTTATATCAATTAGCTGGTCTTGTTTCGGTCTTCATTTACTCGCCCTCATTTCATTTTAAACTCATAAGGCTTTCTACTAATGAACAGCGAGGTTAGCCTTTAAAATGACAATGTTTTTTATGGAAATGAGCAGCTTTTACATTCTTTCAAATATGTAATTTTATGAGATGTTGAGTAAACGACGGCCATTTTCATCTTCCTATTTATGATGATCATTTCACCTCCACAGCTCTGAGGATACATGTGTCTTCAGCCACCAAAGAGGTGCTGGATGAGTTCGGCTATTTCGATCTCCAGCTGCGAGGAGACGTGGAAATGAAGGTATGAAGCTTAAATGATGCTTGCTTTCTCAAGTGACACACTTTACATAAATAATGAACGAATGACAAAAAGAATAACGACACAGTAACGTTTCTGAAAGCGCTTTAATTATTTTTGTGATTTTTTTGTCTTGTATACGGTTGTGACAGACTCCAAATAATCACCGCTGCACAGTTGCATTTTTCAACTTGCTAAATGGGTTAACGTAGTGATTATTTCTATTTTTGACGCTATGGATGTTGTGTGTTGTCAGAGATGTAAGCGTGTTTCTCTAATGTGTAGGGTCACGCATTGTGTGCAACACATTTCCTCTCCCTCTTCATGTTTTATCCATTTTCTTAACTGCTAAAGAAACTCTTTTAAGTTTCTTAAAAGTCCTCATCCGTACTCCGAACAATTCCGGCGCCTCTTTTAAGAGTTAAGATGCTTTTAAAGGATGCTTTCTTTTCTTTTCTTCATCTTAAAAGGAAACACTGTCACGAGGAGCAACTCTTGTTTTCATGAATTCGGAGCCTGGTCTTTATTACGGTCTTATAATGCTTAGATCACCATAGAGACCTGTCCGCTGTTTGTGTTTGCAGGATTCTTTATATTCTTTAGATTTTTCATTAACAAAGAGCATATAGCTCATTGTTGATTAGTCCCTCCAGCGAGCTGTCTGAGTGCTCATTGATGCAAGCTATTGATCGGTGCTGTTCCTCTCTTTTTAGGGTAAAGGCAAAATGAGAACGTATTGGCTTCTGGGAGAGAAGACAGATGTCTATGTTATCTGAGAGCACTGCTGATGACAGGAAGTCACCAGGATCAGAGCCACTTTCATAAATATATGTTTCATATATTTGTTCTGTGTCTGGCATGGAACAACCCATTATAAAACCTTTTGAGGGAGGTCAATTCAGGTATATTTCATACCTGCTTTAAAACTGCAAAAATTGTATAGTAGTGTTTTTTTTATTTTACGGATATGTTTTCTTGTGGTTACGTACATCTTTCCAGGTGAAAATCTTATTTTTTGTGCTTTCTATACTCAGATTTTTGGAGACTGGTGAAGTGTATTTGAAATTTTCTTAACACGTTTAAGTGCATTGAATGATGGTTATCAAAAATCAGATTGAAGTTTCATCAGAATGTAATATTTGTACATATGTATATCCAAGACATTGTAAAATATTTTGTTCAATAAACTGACATAAAAGCAGGTTCTTGTGTAGTCATTATTAGCTAAATCTCTTAAATATAGTCTCAACAGTTTCCCAATAGACCTTGCAACTTACTAGCACAATATAAAAAGAAAACTGCACACATTTTCCTCATCATAGTATTTTATCTCATAAAGATCATATATATATATAGAGAGAGAGAGAGAGAGCAATGGCTTAATCTAATTAATGACAGAAAGAGCTGCCAGCTGATGGACAACATTTCTATATTGTAAAGCATTAAATTTTACTTTCTATTTGAAACCATACACTGTCTGCCCGTTAAAGAACTCCCTGATCATTACTGCTCACTCAACAGTTTGGTGGTAAATAGGGATGACGTCGTAGTCTCATCATTAAGAATCCATTTGGCATCTGTGCCTTTAGTGGACTGTATCTCTGTGTGTGTGTGTGTGTGTGTGTGTGTGCGCGCACGCTCTCATGTTCACAGCTTCTTCTCGCCCCCATGATTCTTAATTACCGCCCACTAGCAGCTATGTCACACGCAGTCCTGTTGCCAAGAGGTCATCCTCCAAAGCTTTGCGCTGATATACTCAGTAACAAACATGCTTGGCCAGAGCTTTATGAAATATAATTGTAGCATTCAATTTATAATTATGGTTCATTACAACAAAAAAAAAAAAAAAAAAAAAAAAAAAACCACAAAAAACAATTGTTAGTTGCTTAACTAAAAGTCAAAATCACTATTTGATGGCTGCAAATTAAATTGTTTAGAAATTGAGCCGATTCAAAAACTTTCCGTTAAGTTCCTTGAGAAAACAAATTTAGTGAAAACAAGGGGAAACACTGAATTAATGAAGTCTAAAATTACTTGTTGCCATAGTTACCCGATGTTAATCCCTGCTGAAAGCATGAAAGAGGAATGCTCTGACTGACAGCACAGCTGTGTGAAAGTAAGCCATCCTCAACCAAAGAAACAGAGCACCGGCGAATGGTTAGAGCTCTCAACTTTCTGAGAGAAAAAGGCTGCAGTCTTCTCCTTTGGCTGCAAAGACGAGAACATGTATTTTATTAGAAAAGAATTCACACTAGTCACTTGCTCTTCTTCAAAACATCTGTGAAGTCAGAAAGTCATACTTGGCATGGAAAGCAATTACACGACTTTATTGTTAATTATAAACCCGACACAGACGCTGACACGAAAGAAGACCTAATGTTGACATTTTTACCTTCGTCACAAAGCGTCATTTTCTGATGGATACAGCACTCTATTGTCAAGCTGGTCTAGTTGTTCACCGATCGGTGTACTAAAAGCGGCATTTCTTTGAAACGGACGATTCTTGGTTTTAACTGCTGTCACGCCCTGTAAAAAGAAAACATTACTCATAAACCCATTCCAGTGCTGCAAGAAACAAACATCGACGGTATTTTTTAACAGTTGTTGCTGACCTGAATCTTCTGATAGTTATCACTCCAAAATGTGACGGCCTGCTCGGCTTTGTAATCGTGATCCTGAAAGAGACAAGCTGTTTAACGCCGAAAGGCACAGAAATGCACACACACAGCAGTGCCAACACAGACAACAAAACAACGAAAATATTCTATTTAGAGACACAGACCGTGGTCAGTTGTGCACGGACAGACTTAAAACCCTGCGCCTTGTAGTCTGCTTTGGACACAGAGCACAGCTCCGGGGCTGGAGGCTCTGCGTTCATCTCTGCATGTATCTGATCGCTGTAAAACAGAATACAATGTTATTTTAAAAAGCGGCGTGGTTGGTTTATACTTGTAATTCAGTTAAGGAGTTCTAATACACGGGCCGACACACGTAGCCAAGGAGCAAACAAACCGCTGCAATCTTCGCATCAGACCCGAAAGGTTTCAAAAACGGATCCAGTTATCGATTTTAGACGTTTAATAAAGCTCATCTGCTTGAAAGTGCCTTTAAGTATTGCGAAATACACAGTCACCGTGATGTGTGGAGATGATGAATTAATGACTCGTGATTAAGTGAATCAGAAAGAGTCTCTCTGAATCGACAGATGGTGGAAACGAAACAGATTGGAATATATGTATGCACGTCTGTCTAACATTTATTCACTGTGACAGCAATCTGACAGAGGAAGAGCCAGCTCAGCTTTAATGGGTTACTATTACATAAAAGCAAGAAAAGAGTTATGATGCTAAAAATAAGATTCAATAGAGCTACATAAATAAAGTAGTATTCATGTTTATATGGATATAAGTCTTAGTGTAGCTAAGTGTAGCTAAAACGGTTTAATGTGCTTTTGGTGTTTTTCAGAGAGTCTTTGTCTATGGGTATGAGGTACTGTCTCACTCTCTCTCTCTTTCTCCGTCTCTCTTTTCATTTAAAAACAATATTGCAACCACTGGATTTGCGCAGCCGTGGTCTGAGACTTGTTGTCAAGGTTATGTTCAAAAATGGATTACAATGCTGCATGATAAATACGTTGAACTATGAATCTAACCATGACACAAACATCCTTACATCACTCCTCTCCCACCGTTTCCTCTTCTGACACATGAAACAAGATATGTGGGAGGATCGTAAAATGTCATTCGTGTTTTACACACAATGAGGCCTTCAAACATTAAACTTTACAGTTGATGTTTGTTTATTTAGCTACCTTATTCTTTTGATGAGGTCATTTTCCAAAAGTTCAGCCCGGCTTCCTAAAACGAAAACAACAGTGAAGTTTATTAATAAGATTTACGCGGCAGAAAGAACAGAGGGCTTTTATTTGAAAGAACCTCTGTGGAGGACTATGAACGCTGAAGAACGACAAGGAATTTTAATAATTAATAAAACAAATGATGCAAAGTCATTTTTGATCCCTAGGTTGGCCGACATCACCGGCGCCATTCTTTTCGGTGCAGTTTTGTATTTTTATTTTTAAGACTAACGGTTATAGAGTCAGACCTGTAACCCAAAGGTCGCGGGTTCGAGTCCCAGGTCTGGCAGGGATTGTAGGTGGGAAGAGTGGATGTCTTCCCGGTGTGTGTGTGTGTGTGTGTGTGTGTGTGTGTGTACACTGTGTGTGTGTGTGCACTTTGGATGGGTTAAATCAGGGCTGCTAACTCTCAGGCATTCAGCGTGAGACTCACTTGACACAATTCTAATGCTTTCACGCCACACATCCATTTTCTCACACAGAAAAACTCAATTCAATATTCAAATTCAATATTTATTTTCTGTTGTGTTTGTGGTGACGAAACAAGCAAACAGCTCCAGACAGCTCTCCTCAACGCCAGAACGATTTAGATGGCCAGTCAAATCAAAAAAGCTTTACTGTTCCAGCGAGACGCCACAGCATTATTTTTAACACTGAAAGAGTGTGAGATTGAGTAGGAAAACATTTAGCATCTTAGCAAACATTTATCGCTTTTTTTCAACAGAAATGTTAAAATAACCAACAGTAATATTCTTTAATGCAAACTACTAGAAGACTAGGGAGTGATTCACCTCATTCGTAAACGAATGTGACATAAACAAATTGTTTTGTGTATTTTGAAATAAAATATTTTTAGGAATAGTTCAAATTTTTCTAATTCTCAAGTCCAGGTAAGTAACTAATATGCTGCGTGCCCCATCATGTAGAAACAAGTTAGCATTATCAGAGTTATTTGTATTGCAGTAATTGCATTTGTATATTACCTTCGTGGATTGTGCACACCTTTCGTGTCTTTAAAACATTTAAAACATGTTCTGCCGATCGCTAATGTTTATTTATGAATTCATGCACTTTTGCGTACTAGCTGTATCATTTCAACCTACCTTTCTGTCGCACCCCGGGGTTTTTAGGAGAGATAAAAGCAGCTTTGAACGTGCTGATCCGCTGAGCTTTAGCAGTCACGTCCACGGTAAGAATCCCCGTGTGTCCGTGCTTATGAACACGTGATCTAGGCCCGGTCCTGTCCAGCAATGCAGTAGCCCTCTGAAACGCGTGAGAAATGTAGCACGTGGTTGCAAAGGTGTGAGAAGATATAAGCGTTCATAGTGGAACTATAAGCATACCGTGATCTCAAGCAAACCTTTGCTGAACATCGGCCTAAACATGTTGCGTGAAACGTACCTCCTCAACCCAGTTCCCCTGTAAACACCTTCCGCCAGGATTATTTTCCTCATCAAGCTCTGAAGTCATTGCGCTTACTTAAATAGTAAAAAAAGAACGGTTCTGCTCGTCGATGTGGTTTTGCTTACACCTCTCTACTCTCCACAGCGTCTGACAGCTCACCATGGCAACGTCAACAAAGTCGACCTCCATTGGACAATCGAAAAAAAACGTCTTTCTTTTTTTCTTTGTGTGCAATTAGGATACATATAAGGTTATACATGTATATATAGTTTTAATAGACATCGCAAAAGGGAGAAATTATGCTTCACTATAAACCTTCGCCAAGTAGCATGAACAAATAAACCTGAAACAGAGCAGTTGCATTAGGACACGGTCAACTGGATCATTCTCCCCTTGTACTTTAAACTGTAACATTTGTCTATCCTCATCTGCGCTCAATAATCTGTCTCTACGTGCTACATCTGTATGAGACATGAAATCATAGGCGTATGGTAGATCAGTTTTCACATCACTCAGTGGGATGTCACCAGGCATTTCCCCAAAAGATGGATAGGACTTGCATCCAGGAATCTGGAAAAGATTTGGAGAAAGCTGAACTGGTGCATTCTGTTAAGTCGTTTTCAGACAGTAACTTAATGTCGTACACTGTGCTGAACGTATTAGTACTTTCTCTGAACTCGTCCCCAAAACCACAAGCCAGTGGGCTCCAGACTGTTGAACTGAGGTTAGAATAGTGACCAAAGTCTCATGCTTACTGGAGAAATAAGAAAACAAAACACAGAACCTATCAAATTCAGACACTTTTTATGATTAGATGTAGGTTTTATCAATATCTCATTCTGAAAATCTGCACCTGATCTCATTTAAACTTTAAAACAAAGATTTTTTTTTCAATAAATGTAACTGTTATGCTGAAAAAATACAATTAAAATATCATTAAAAGCCATCTCACACACGACTCTATAGATCTTAGCATTACAAAACAGATGACAGGGTATTTGATTCTTGACACTCTAATTAAAACATATAATAGAAACACAAGATGAATTGTAGTGCTATAATTGTTTGCTTTCACTGGTGTTTTGGTTTCTACTTTATCTCCAATATTAAGACACTCATTTGTGATTTTCCTTTCACGAGGATCCTACATAAGACCGTATAAGAATCAAATGAAGTAAAAAGGACACAAAATAAGTCTTTTTCAGTTTAGCCTTATTCAGCATCTCAGCCAATTCTTATTTCATCCCTTTAGTACTGTTCTTATCCGTATAGGCATTTCTAGGAGAAATGCATTGTGAAGCTTTTGATAAAGTATGGTCGTGGAAGATGCTTTGTATGTTGTAATGGAAAGTATTTCCATGAACTTTTTTTTCCCAAGTCTCTCTCACCAAACACCTACGAGCCGTGTTCTCTAAAACTGTCAACACATCACTACCTCTGGGCCGCTGTGCAGCTTCAAAACGTTGATTCTCCCAGTGACAGGGTTCTCCCAAAGCACAACGCCATTACTATTTGCCCTAGTTTAAAAATAGCACATCTATTAGCCAAAGAGTATGTGCAAGGCTTTTCAAACTGCACCATTTCTAACACTCGCTGCTCCAGGAGCTTAAGACAACATTTCTCCACCCAAAAATCACAGAGTGTCCTATGTGTGGTCATTCACACTGGCACGATTGGTCCGGGATCAGATTTAAGCAGCCTTAGTTAATTCTTCCTTTCGCTTTATGAAGAGACAGGTAAGAAGCTCATCACCTGAGCCCCTCCTCTTTTCCTGTTAGATGCTCTGACTGTCAGACACTGAGATGATGCACACATACACAGATATAAATTCACCACTTACTCGTTTTTACTGTCGTTCTTACACTTACATTTACCAGATGCTTTTATCCAAAGTGACTTACAAATATGGACAATAGAAGCAATCAAAACCAACGGTAAAGCAATTACATGTCAGTGCTGTGACAAGTCTCGGTTTGTCTAATGCCTATACATAGCAAGTTTTTGTTGCTAAATAATAAATAAACAGAAAACTTGTAGATAGAACAGACAAAGAATAGATAATGTTAGCATGAGGGTACTTTTTTATAAAGAAAAACACAGACAGCTAGTGTTAGAGCTTTAAAGCAAGTAGTAGAATACACATAGAATACATAAAATAAGAGAGTGTAGATGAAAGAGATTGTTTCTTGAAGATGGGTAAGAGCTTCTCAGAATGAGTTGGGCAGGTCGTTCCACCAGGATGGAACAGTTGAAGTAAATCTGTGAAGGTGATCTATTATTATTATACTTTTATAATAAATTGTGATGGTACTGCAATGCTCTACAAAGGAGTAAACAGTTTGCTGGTTTTAGGCAAACATCAGTGCCGTAAATTTTATACAATGAGCTATTAGTAGCTGTAAATTCATAAATAGATGTATAATGTGCTCCAAGAGTTGAATAAAGTGTTGTGTAGCATGTTCCAAAAGAAAAGGTTTGGTTTTACTAATTTTGCATAAAGCAAACCTTCAGAACAGTTTTAGCAACCTGCTCTGTGAAAGTCAACTAATCATCAATTGCAACTCCAAGGTTGCTGGCTGTCTTTGAAGGAGTTATGGTTGATGTGCCTAGCTGGATGGAGAAATTGTAATGAAATGATGGGTTTTGCTGAAACCACGATACGTTTTAATTCTGTCTAAAAGTAGTCCGACAATCACTTTCTAAAAGATTTTGGAAGCGTGTACAAGGAAAACAGATAAGAAGAAGGTTACTCTTGAGGTTATAAAGCAAGCCAGAGATATATATCAGGGTGAAATATTATTGAGGGTTTTAAAAGAGAGAAGCAGAATATTTCACCATCACTGTAAATCAGATCCCAGCCACTCTGAGGCAAGCCTAACCAACCAACTCTTTCACAGAACAGCCTGCAAAATGAACACAAAAGAACACTTACTGATAATCCCAATTGAGGAAAGGAAAGGAAAGGATGTGACAAGTGGCCAGGTATGGTACTTGGAATTTCTGTATTTATATATGTATGTATTTAACTTACCAAGTCCACACACACACACACACACACACAGCAGTGAGAAGCACGCACACACACCGTGAACACGCGCCCAGAGCAGTGGGCAGCCAATGCTGGCGAACGGGGAGCAGTCGCTTGGTGCCTTGCTCATAGGGTCTTACCTCAGCCGTGGTACTGAGGGTGGAGAGAGCACTGGTTAATCACTTTCCCCACCTACAGTCCCCGCTGGACCAGGGGCTCGAACCCTCGACCACAACCAAATCTTTAAATCCGTCATTATGTCTCAGTCTTGACTCATCCTACTGTGGGATTTTTATAAGAACTTTAGACATTGTATTCATATATTCGTTTTATTCTTTTCATTTTATTCATCGTATCTTTTATCATATGCTGTGTGCCATGAAATGTGCTTGCTACTAGAAGACAAAAGTGATACAGAAGTATAGATTGAGTGTGTGACTTGCTAAATGGAGCAAAATGGGATGTGAGTAGAACTACAAAAGCAGAACTAGTTCTGTGTGTACGTGCAGTAAGAGAGCATGAGATGTTCTGAGAGTTAAACCAAGTCAGCTCTCCCTGAATGAGAATAGCCGAAGAAGTGGAATGTGATGGCATTATTTTAAGAATTTATATGCATTAGTATAACCACGAGTGTGTTGTTTAATGGTTTAAGTAGGCATGATGTTTATTAAGAGTATTAGAATGAGTTGATGTTTTTATGTGTTACGGGTTGCATAATTATGCTTAAGAGAAGTACACCCTGACACTTGTTAATCTCAGGATGCAGCAGATGTGCTGTGTAAAATGTTTTCTGTGCAGATAAGGGGAAAACAAGATGGAGTCAGATAAACGTGGTCTAAGAAGATCGGTGGCTGGTGAGAAGCTTGACCAAGTAACAAAGGAGGAGCCGGAAGATGAGATCGGCGATACATTCTATACAAATATGCATGTCTGAAAAGGATTGGGGTTGTTGGTGTGTGATGTGGTGTGAGGAGTACATCTGACAACCCAGTGCACTGTAACTTTTATATCTGATTAACAAAACTTCAGTTTATTGGAAAAAACCTTTATTCAATTTTTGAACATGCAGGACTGCCTTTAAAGTCCAACACTACTCAGGTCTCAACTCTTGAAACTATTATCAACAGCAGCAATGTGGATTATTCTGTTTCATCCTGCTTCCACTACATCCATGTCAGGACACAAGTCACGCATGTCCTGATTTTGCTGAGTTCGCCTCAGAAACAAGATTTTAATCTAGAATTTTAGTTTTGACCATATCTCTACACCTAAACCTAACCTTACCCATGAGTAATGCCTAAAATCAGATTTAATGATAGATGAATGGCACTGCTGTACAAGCACCAAACACTGATTGTAATCCTAAACTTCATAAAAACTGTAAACTTGTTCTTCAAATCTGATCGGCTAATCACAATGTTGTTCCGGGGACAACAAAGATGTTGACCTCAGAACACGTCGAGCTCAACAAAATTAGGTTCCGCCACAAGTCACAGTTCATATAGTTAGCATTGACTGCTTATAACTAATTTTTTTTCTGGTAACACTTTAAGCTGGTATATTTTTTTGGAACATGGTTAGTTTCTAGCTTATGTTAGCTGATGCCAACATGCAACCAACTTATCCTGGATCACTGTTTGGTCACAGATTTGTGCTAAGTTTACATAATAAAACGCAAGTACATTCTTGTGGACTTTACTTTGTATATATGGGTTTTGAAAGAGAAAATATTTTCGAAATTATATTTAAAATATTAATATAAAATCAAAATGTTACATTTTAACCAAACCATGCAATTAGAAAAACATTAATACATATTTAACAAATTTTGCAAGTTGGTCCAAAGTCTTTTTTTCAGGTTTGTTAGGTTAAATAGGCTCATCAGTTTTTGCTTTTTTTAGTTGTTGACAGAAAAGACCATTAGTCCAATTATCTCTATTCTATTGCGTCAGTATTAAATTGTCAAATTAAGCAGATTCCAATAAACAAAGCATGTGTGATATTTATTTATACTCAAAAAAAATTATTTTTTTTGTGTTTAATCATTTGTACAATAAAACATTCTGGTTCACACTTACTGGCCAATGTGAAACATATGCCCTGAACACAAAAACCCGTTGAGTAGTGAGTTGAGTTTCCATCATGTGAATGACCATTTTACTGTGAATATACCTCCTTTTTGATTTTAGAGTCTGATTCCGCTGATGAAGGTTACACAAACATTATTGAGCAAACTGGAAAAACTGAAACTTGGAAAAGCATTTTATTACTTCACTAAACCGCTGTGGTACATTCTTAGTAATTACTATGTAAATGACTATGGACCGTTTTTACAAGAGTATTTTTACAATTTCATTGTTTCCGTTTTTTATAGGGTATCAATAATGGTCCCTAACCCAGCCGAGGCAGTAAAACATAAGGAGCTGTCAATACACATATACTTCTCGAAATACGTTTGAAATATCTTTTACCCTAAAAAGACACGGTTGTGTATTTCCTCTTCATCAGAGAGTGAATAAAATGTGAACGTAAAAGACTAGCTTTGGCTTTTAGCAAACTCTTAGAACATTATAGAATTTCTGGCTGTTAATATGCACTATTCATCATATAAAGAAGGGAGCTCTATTATTTATCTAGCTGGAATAACACTTCAGCTCGGACGACAGTGCAGCCTGCTTCTTTGTGTTGAAGTTCTGCTGCTGTGGGCTGAGTGGTAGCTCAGGCTATGTGAGAAGCACTGTCTCCTCTCAAAGTGAGGCTAAGTTGCCTTTCCTCCGGCCCCTGAGCCAGGGTCTTGTGTTTTGCTTGGCAGCTACTGATATAGTCAGCTGGTGTGCACATTTCAGAGCAGAGTCTACGACCTCTGAGACTCTTTTCTCTGGTCTGGATGGTGAGGTGTGGCGGTAAGACTGTTAACGGGCAGATTCTATAGCACACAAACACCTTCAGCTGTGGTCTGTGAGTGCTCAGGGTGCCAGTGAAAGCAAAGAGTGAGAAGAACCGAGAGAGACAAACTAGTATTTGCTGAATTTTGCTGAATCCTAAAAACCGGCTGTATTGTAGTTTGGGAAATGTTCTCCATGCCGCTAGTGACACAGATATTGCGGACTATTAAAATCTACAGTAGAATCAGTAACGTGAACTAATCAGATCTCTAAAAAGATTGCAGAGCCCTGCTCCAGTCATGTTCACCAGAGGGAGGGTTACACTCCAGTTGGATATAGGCAAACAGAGCATGGTTAAAATTCTTCAACTGTTCCATCCTCAATTTATAGTTGTAGAAACAGCTCTGTTATGAGCATATGGCCTGCAGCTGTCCTCAAATATCCAAAAACCAACCCACAAACACCTGCCCAGGACACACACACACACACACACACATGAAAAACACTCTTTTAAACATACTGAGAACTGTTGTGACAACAGTAACCATTACATGCCTTGATACACAGGGGTCAGTACCTGTAAACCTCCACAGCCAACAAATCTTTTTGACAAATGAGCCATTTGAACTAGATTATTGCATTTTCGGAAGAAAATGTGAATAGTGTTTTTCCCTGCAAAGCTAAATAGCTGATGCAGTGTTTCTCATTTGGATCTTATTTTGGTGCTAAAAATGTTGTATTTATATTTGAAATTATTGTAACTGATTGTTGTTTGATTTTAAAGTGATTTTCACATTAAAACATGACTGGAAACAATATCTTGAAAGCAATATGAACTATGCAACCGTTTAATATAAACAATTGCTGCTTTAAGAGGTTCCTAGGATCCAGGCCAAAAAAAAAGTAACAGAAAGAGAAACATGTAAAGGAAACCATGTTTTAATTGTAGGCAAAACTCCTCTGTTTGACATACACATATCCAGAATGAGTCATGCACTAAAGCTAAACCCCAATAATAAATAATACTAATGTAGTTTCTTCATGAAATCTAATTTTGTTACATGCATCCGTATGAAGAGATAATATTTGCATTCATATAATGTAAATACAAATGGTGTAAAAAGGACCATGGTTGTGATGTTTGAAAAAACATAGTAAAGTCTGAAATCAGAAATTTTGCTTTATGCATGTATTATACATTTCAGCTGTCATTGATTTGTTGTGCATTAGAAAAATAATAGTGTTGCAGGCCAGTGACAACCTCATCTTCAGAGACATTTTTCTATTTTCTTCAAGTAAATGAAAGTTATATCCTAGTGCTGTTGTTTTGTTTTGTCTATATTGGTGCAAGTTATCTGTCATCATGAGTCTTTTCCAAAATCTCATTGATTTTTCCATCAACAGTCAAGGAAAGACCCATCAAGTTTATCTGGCTTCCTGCTTCCTTTTCCTTTCTCTTCATAATTAGAACTCACATTGAGTCTCATAGAGGGTGCAGTAATATTTGTTTATTGTCAAGATAAATCAAGTGTTAATGTAAAGGGACTTTTTAGAGGAGACGACTGCAAGGGTTTTCACTCTAATTTTCCCCAAATAATCACCATGGCTCCATCAACATCTGCCAGTATAACTTTCATCAGGCTTGCCATTGACTAAGGATCTGAAGTCATTTAATATAATGGTTGTACAAAACTGTGCCCAAACAACAGATCGGTGCACATTCACACAGAGCTCTTAAGTAATGCTTCTGAATAGCATGAAGTAAACGTTACATGATTAAAAAAATGTTTAATAAAGATGTTACAAATGTATGAAACGTGTTTAATAAATAGTTTTTTAAATATCCTGAGAAAAAAGTGAAAAAAGTGAGTAATGATTTTGCCTGTGCAAAACCTGGTGTTAAGGTGTTGTGGGTGGTTGCCAGGTGAACAGCACATTCCAAACCTTTCTTTGACTGCAGCAGTAGAGAAAGGGTTTCTAAATTTTGAAAACTCAAACAAAAATCTAAAATGCCATCAAATAAGAATGCCAGTACAATGGCCAGAAACCTTTTAGAGGGCAAGTAGACTTCTGGTATCAAGATTTCTCATTGGTCCACATGCTTTTTGTGGCTTTCACCCATATATTCCTAAGGTTTTGGCCTGTGGCCGCCATAAAAATTCCTTAGGACCTCAGGATGCAGTAGCAGTGGATGAAACAAAGCAAGGCCACAGTGATGCATTCGAATACATAACTATGCTTTGAAACATTGAAACCAATGCAAACTACAATACATTCAGAACTATTCAGAGAAATAGCCATTCTTGGTGGCAGCTGTATAGGGTAACTTCTTACACAAAATGGCTGTTGCAGAACCTTATTTTGCTGAGTGTGATATGTTCCTGGATCAACATAGTTGTTGACTCTGAAAGAACATTGTAATTAACCAATACAATTTGAGGAACCAGTTTATAGTTTTTGTGAAATTTAGGCTCACAATCAGTGTATGGTGCTTGTACAGCAGTGAAGAGATACGTTCAAGACTAAATCTTTGGATTAAAATGTTGAATCAGGAGAACATGTAACTCAGCAAAACCAATGGCTGTTATTGGACAAATTAATGCACGTATACCAGTTTGATCTTTTTACAAGATGTTTGTCTGTTTGTCTGTTGTTCTCTTACTTTGCCAAATAAAAAAAGGTGATATGAACTAAGAAAGGGTGGAAATGGTCATCCAATACCATAAATTGATATGTGATCCAAAAAACACAATGCCATCATGACGTTTGAAAATGTAAACCAGTAAATGACAAACCTCAATCAAGTTTGGTTACTAAAGCAGAACCTGATTTTACCAAATGCGGCATGTTCCTGGCTTAACATCTTTGCTGACCCTGGAACAATATTGGGATCAACCAATCAGATTTAAAGAACCAGTTTATAATTTTTGTTTTCAACATGCGTCAAAATATTGTCTTTTTATTAAACAGAACAAATGGTGAAATAAACTCATGCATGCTTGGAACAAGGCGTTAGAGCAATAATAATCCATTTAAAGATTTTAAAGCGCAGATGACAAACTGCAGCACTTGCTTAAAATAAATAGATTGTTATTGTGTGTTAGCGTGGGTGTGAAAACAGACTTCATTATCATGCTTTCCTTCCACAAAATAAAGGTACACAATGTGTTTATTTTACTTTTTATTTTTAGTTAATAAGGTGCGTCATCCAGGTGTTTAAAATGAACATTTTTTTGTTGTATGCTACAATTTATACAGCAAAGTGCATAAGTATGCAAGTTTTGTCCAAGAGAACAATGTGTTTCCTGCATGTTAAACAACCAGTAAGTAATATCTCCTCACAGTACATCTGTGCAATCAATCAACTCCAATGTGAATTTTATTTTGAGTGAAAAAGTACATTTCGTCATATTGCCACGCACAGAAACACCCTGTGGGAGAGGAAATGTGGTGGCAAGGAGTCCAGCCTTGTTCAAAATCCCCAAAAAACAAGAGGAAATTTAGACGTTTAGAGCCCACAGACCATCTAGTAGTAAAATCCACCCACCTACTTCCTAATGCTGACCAGATGAGCTTGTTTGCATATTACTAAAACAGTGTAGAATGCTTTCTCATTTTTGGTCTTTTGTTTGAATCCAGCCTTTCTTATCCCAACTGTGATTACACTATTCCCATGGTTTCAAACCCCATTATCGTTTCATCGTTGCTTTCTTTGTTCCACCAGTTGATAATCGAACAATACACTGTGGTCATGCTACAGAGGAGGGAAATTAAGCAGGAACTATACAGTGGTTCACTTTAAATTCACTAGTAGATATAAAAAAAAATATCATTGGGGAGAGCGATGTATTATTAGAAAAATACAAATCATTATACATTATGTGCATTTCAATACTGGAGAGGACACAAATTGTTTACTAAATTAAACATTTTGATGTTTTCTGGTGGTGTGGGATATTTTGTAATATAACTTATTTGTTTCTGTAGTCCATGATATTAAGGATTTGCCTTAAAAATGCATATTTATTATTTTGTAATTTGTGCTTTTGTACTTTAATCTTCTCAATAAGAAGAGTCCAAGACTTTGCACAGCTGAATAATCTCTTACTTTAGATTCTCTTATTCTCTTAGATGTCCTTTTAGAGGCCTTGCTTCCAATTATTTTTGACATTTCTGCTTACACTGTACGTATTCAACGTGACATGGCCTTTGATTATAGAAAATGACTAAGCCAGTCACAGGGCCAGAAGAAGGTCTTCTGTCTTTAAATCCAAAGCGGAATTCAACTGACACAAAAAAAGCTATTATCCTATTGAGAACAATTCTGAGGCTGCTGTGTTTTTAAATGAGAGATATAAACATAGAAGTTTTAAAAATCCTCCATTTTGGAGACATAGACATAGAAGAGGAAATTCTGACAGACTAGAAGTTATCGAAATATAAATCTTTTGGCTATTGGTTTTGATTTTGGAATTGCGTTTTTTAGTTTGTGATGTAAGCAGGCAAACATTAATCCTAAAGAAAAATATCTCAGTCTTATGTTGTTTAGCAAGGCTAAACTATCACTATGTTAATTATTCAATCACCTGCTCTGCTGTGACGAAAGTGTTCAATGAAAAACCAATGCGGTTCATTTAGTACAATGAATGTGTCTTCTGTTCTTCTTCTGTATGTTCCGTGTATCTGTGTAGCATTTACCAGCAGGAGCCTCATTGAAACACCTGCTACGTTATCATGAATCAGCAGCACTTTCCCGAAATATAATAAGAATTCACACCATGCTGTGTGTTGATCTTTATTTTGAGCTACTAGGGCTAGGGGCTCTTTTGATGACTTTGTCGTGTGAATCTAAGGAGAAAACAGTTATTATTAACTTGGACTCTTCAACGGGTCTGTAATCCTCTCATATTGTTTCAGAGTATGAGGATTGTGGAATTACATCCCCTCTTCGATGCTCACTCAGTGGAACCCTGCAGTCTGCGTGCTGAACACAAGCCACGTCACTGGAAATCTTAATTAACTTTCCACCAAACAAAACACTTGAGCTCTGTCAGCGGTCTCATCAGGTTCTCGATGAGATTCAGCGTTTTTGTTAATAGCCACATACTCACGGGAATCCAAGACAATGGTGAATCTAAGGACAACGTGGCACATCGCAGACTATGGCCGGTAGGCCTATAAAAATGGACCGAGTTGCCACCATCATCAGACGAGCTTGCAAGACATCACGGAAGACAGCAGCTAAACCACTGAAGAAACACTCAGCATCAAGCATGAAGCTTTCCGTTGGTACCATCCTCACCACCGTTGCACTTTTGTCCGAGTGCTGCTTCAGAACCGCTGCCATCCCCATGACCAAAGCCGAAGACATGGAGCCAGATCTGCAAGGTTTGAGCGAGAGCTTGGAGGAGAATGTTCTGAGATCCGCGTCAGGCAACTCCAGGATCATCGTGGTGGCCGACTCCAATCTGCTGAGGACCCTAACATCTCTGAACAGAGGACTCCCTCATCTCGGTCTCTCCGAGAGCACGGAGCGCAGAGATGTCGGAACGGACCTGAACCCGAGCTCCGCCATCATCAAAAGGGACACCATGAGGTGCATGGTGGGAAGAGTGTATCGGCCATGCTGGGAGGTGTAGGTCTTCTGGGGCGACGGGAAGAAAGCGACTGGATTCACCTTCTCTAATCTAGTGTTGCTTGTAAAGAAAATGTTTCATCTGATGCTGTTTAATGACGCTGATGCTATTAAACGCTGAAAAGATTATTCTACTAAGGTCTTATCTGTTCTCATCTAGTTTAACATTTTCCTTTTTCATGCTTCTCTTTCATTTGTGTTCCTTTTAAATATGGGCTCTGGGAGTTTTTTGATCAATGTCTTTTGATCATTGATTAGGTAAAAGTGATTAAGTTTAGCATTGAGTATTTTTTTTTATTTTTTTATTGAAATATTTTCTACAATTTTCTATAATGCAGCTCTCTGTCATGGATATAAGTCATGGATGCAGAACGACATAGTTCAGTCAAGAATAGATCGATATTTTGTCATGGCATATTCATTAACCTTAGTCAGTTTTACCCTGATTTAAATGGCATCAAATTTTAACTGATGAGAAAGTGTAAAATGAAACCAAACATTTTTTTTTATTTTACGACAAGTATCAACGTTTAACAAAAACATTCAGAAAACGTCCTTTGAAAGTAGTACATAACTTCAATGAATTTATCCATAATAGTAATTAAAGATTCTTCTGATTAATCTCAATCTGAAGCGGATTAAAGGCTGACATTATTGACTTTGATTATATTTTATGAAACGATTGCATTTTCCATCTTGATTTCATTATCACTGATGAAAGAAAAAGCGTCAAGTTCCATCAGTAATATATGTGGTTCTGAGCAAACATTTTTAAAGCAATGCTTTGCCTGTCTTGTTAGCAAGAACAATGAACGATGGCGAGTGTTCGATTTTTTATTGTTTCAATTTCATATTGTAGTCAATGACAAGTGAATGAAATCTCTCTGTGAGTAAACCTTTTGATAGGGAACAAAAGGGAAGCAAACTATACAACGTCATTTTCTCATTGTAAGGAAAGTATTATCCTTTTTGGCAGCATTTGTTCAGACTTTCCCTTCCCTCACACATTCTTGGCTAACCACTTTAACCTTATGGCTTTGATTAGTGCCACGCTTCTGTCCATCCAATTACTTTTCCTCCAGCCCTTACAACTCTTTAGTTGATTTGTGACCCGTTTAATCCGCGCTTCCTGTCTTCCTGTTAGCGGTCAAACACAACAGTGGAGGTGAAGAATATAATTCTTCAACTGATTAATAAGCCACGGGACATATCATGGGGGAGGTGTTGTTTAGTACAGGATAACAAGAAAGGCACATTAACAATAACAACAATAACAACAACAGCCAGTATTAGTTGTTCAGTAGCTCTAGATCTCAGCCAGTAAAATGTGCTTTCACTTTTCAGATCATCAACATCCCACACTAGACAACGGAGGGCAGAAAGTGCTCTTTGTTTTAAAAGGAGTAGGCTATACCCTTTGCGTGGCTTTTGGGATTTTGTCAGAAAAAGTCTCTTTGGTTAAAGAATGGAAAAATGTATACAATTGCACTTTCAGTCTGAAAGGGACAAATGATAACCCTTAAAATGTTCTCCTCGGACTCAGAGAATATGTGAATATTATGTCTGGTGATCCTTTTATTTACATTTTTGCTTTTTTTATTATTTAAATCAAAACTCAGTCCAATCTTGCTGGTTGGATATTTACATGTGACCATACGAAGCGCATTTTTTATATTAACCGCAAAATATTTTCACAATATTTGGCTTTTTTTTTTTTAAATAATGCTACTTGTGGTTAAACCGAAACAAATACAGCAGATAGAACATTTGAATTGTGCTTCACCTTCAATGTGAGGCGGTTCACTGAGAGGGGAATTAACCTTCTGCATCTTTCTAATTAAAATGTCTGCCATTGAGCAGACGAGGGTGACCCTTATCTGCATACTGGGCTAAAATGCTAATCCTGTCAAATGCAGACGGCAAAAGAGATAACAGGCAACTTGGAATGGAGCTTCAGCATGCCGACTAAGAGAAAACATACTTTTCTGTCATACATATATATATATTGTGCAATAAAAATAGATAAGTAATGAGTGGTGGATGATGGAAATTCTTACTTTGGGTATGAAGACTTGCGTTGTTCACTGAAGATAAACAGGCACTTTTTCTAATAATTTCTAATAATTGGATAATTTCAAAATGAAGTCAGATGCAAATAAAATGTTCACTTGGAAATTTATCATGAAAGATGCTGCTGCTTAGTTGTACGGCCTAAATGGTTTAGCTTCGGTGTGTTTAACACATCCATCTGTTCTAACAGATGCTCTTTAAAGATAGAAGGACATTCATGTCTAATATAAAGAAGAAGGAGGATTTTTACATTTGCCTCTTAAATCCCTAAAACTGGAATATCCTTCCAATTGATGCATATATAGTATTAGCTTATACATATGTTTGTATGTTTTGCAATAGGTCTCTGACAACTCAGCGTGAAATTCTCAGATCTCTGAAAGAAATCTCTGAAGATTTTCTTTGTTGAAGAAAAAACACCTAGAATAAATAAGCGAGTTTAAAAGTAAATTACTGCTTTACAAGAATGCCATAACAGCAAGGGTTTGTGTATGGAGATATTCTAAATACCAGTGCATGTAAAATAACTGAAAATGACGTGGGAAAAGACCCCACATTTCTCAAGCAATTATACCCTTTTTGCCGTATAAAACAGAAAATCTGACATCTGGAAACATTTTATTCTTCTGTTATTCATCTGTCTCCTTGAAGGAAAATGTAGAACTTTCTAGGAAAGCAATAATAAACAATTGCTAAAATCCGGCTAATGTTAAGTGAACACTAAGTGCAAATGATTCTAATTGGGATGGCTTTGTGCCATACCAATAACTTTGATATTTAGCAGCTTAGAGCTGTGCCCAACGTGGAAACTTTCTGATATGCTGGCACTATATAGGCTGTAATGATACTGTAAACATATTCATTTATAATGACGAACACTGTATTTGGTCTAAATAAAAAAAAAAACTAAACCAAACTATACATTTGAGATTAAATTCACTAAAATGAGCATGTTCTCTGTTTAAAACGATCTTGATTTGTAATGTAATTGTACTAACACTATTTAAAACCCATTAAACAATAACATCACCATCTATACAGCTTCCTTAGGCATATGGCGCCACAGTATTGAGCAACAGCCTGCAATCGAATATCCAGATTTTCTTCTAATCTATCTAATATTTTACTAACATTCCTTCTTATATGAATTTTAAAAAGGACACACCACTACAGAAAATGGTGCGTTTGTCTAAATGAAATCAGCATTGTGTACTCCACGGCTGCTTGGGTTTCAACAGGCTTTTCTGATTTGCTGTGCAGGTTGCAGCTCATTTGAACTGTATGAAAGACAACGAGACTTAAGCAATCAACAGAAATTGTTACATTTTTAATAAACCACTGGGATAGACTCCATGCGGGATGCACATAAAACGGAACAACGCAAAAGATTTTCCAGGGTTTCCCGGTGATTATAAAGAACAAGAACACGGATCACTGCTCAAGCCAATAATTTGGAGGTTCTGAGCTCTTAATATCTGCCTGGCGATCCAGGAGCCCTCTGATTCAGTGGCAAAAGCTCCTGGCAAAATATTAGTCTTTTCTATGTTGATTTTCCATGTCCAAGAAGAATACTTTCAGCTGACTTCCCAGAACTCCAAGCAGACCGACAGATACAATTCATTCGGCTCTGCTTCTGTTAACTGTTCACGCTACCATCTGACAGTCGGACTTCCTTGCGAGATCTGTTGAACGACGGTGCTCTTTGTGTAATATGTTGTGCAAAAGTATAGAGTGATACACATTTCGTTACGAATACTGAGCCAGGACAAATCACAACAACTAACCATAGATTACAAAAAAGTAAAAAAGTAAAAAAAACCCCGCCTGACAAGACTATAACTATAAAAGCTATAGCAGGCTCCGGGTCCTATAGATCAGCACCCCCACAGCAGCAGTGTCACGGGACGGTGTCTGGCTCCACGGGGTTGGGTGACATCATTAATGGAGGCCTGGGCAGAAGCACAGCTCCTGAATAATTTATGTGCTCTGCATTCAGCTCTGTTATAACCTGGCAGCATTCATGCAGGCAGGGACCTTCTCCCTAAGTGCATTAGGATCAGAATAGAGGAAACTAGCCTTTATTGACTGAATTCAATCAATAAGTGCTGCTGCTGCTGCTGCGTGCGTGAGGGGAAAACAAGACGTTTTGGGAAATGAAGTCAAGGCTGGGGTATAACCGAATTGGATTAGCACCCATCTGTCAAACGTTTGACATGCTCATTTGAGTTTGGTGTATTATTCGAACTGCTTTAATTAAATCACATTGGTTTGAGAGACAGAAGCTCCTGCATCAGGTTTCGAGGCACATATGTCTAAAATAAGACGATGGGGGTGTATAGTAACGAAATACAGTAGAGAGGAAATTTGATTATTTTATTATGGTGTCTATTTTGAGATGGGGGTTTCACAACGAGACCGATTTTTTATGGCTTATGAGAACAAAACCTTAAGTCGCGTCTTTCAGAAAATCATTTAATGGATTGCAGCATTCACGCTGACAGCATTAGAATATCCATTGATAAATAATGAATAGATCTTTCGTTTATAGGAGACAATAATTATTTTGATGCTGAGAATCATGTCTGAAACAGCCAATGGCAACGTATTTTCCGAGGTGGTTCATTTGTAGACCTCACTTGTACGTTAGTTTTTTCTGATTTGTCTAGACCCTAGACCCTAGTGACTGAGAGGTTTCGTGGTGGGGTTAGGGGAAGGTCGTTCTTGAATTCATGAATTCAATCATATTGTCAACCCATTAAATAAACATACAATTTAGCAAAAATGTCTTATTTTTGCTAAATCGAGTTTTATGATTTTTAGGCAGCCCTTAAAATGTTTACTAATTGCCATGAGATTGCGTTGGAAATAGCACACGACTCTCAGGACAGAAAGGGTTACAAAGTAAACGCACAAACGGAAAAAGCTTCTTACTAAAGATTGATGAAAAATGTTTTAAACAACAACAACAACAACTCTACTTTGCTTTTCAGCAATCATGAATATATCAAGAGGAATTTGTGAGAACTTTGCTTTTCTGTTTTTGCTTTGGCAGTCATTAATACTAAATACATTTTGATCTAGAATACATCTCGACTCACACTGAGGAAGAGGTGCCAGACATCTGTGTTTATATATAAAGATTTCAGCGAAATGATTCAAGCCACGATTCAACAATACATCTGTGATTGCACAACTCCCCATGAGGTCATTGCAGAGTCACCCGTTTAGGTCTATAGTGCTGTCCTTCCCCCAGATGAAGGTTTTGGAACTGCTTACTCGTTAACTAGTTAACGTTGGCAAATCGCAGTTAATCATGTACGTTGCAGTGCTATTCTCTTGTGCATGACACTAAGATGCTGCTGTGCAGTTGATAAGGCGGTTATACGTGTTGCTACGCAGCTGCTTCTGGGTGTTGCTAGGTGATTATATACTGGTTCAAATCAAAAGCCCACCTTTCACTCTCTTTTATCATCTGGCAAGTGAAAAGGTCTGATAAAGTAAACGCACACCTCGGTAGCCTGCACTATCTTTAACAGCGCACGACAAGTAACTGACACCCAGTGTTCTGAAGCATCCTCGTGTTATGTTCTTATGTTTATGTTTTTTTAATTTTAACTCTGCTCTTCTCTTGGTCAACGTCTTGACTCATTTTGGGCACCAACAGCTCTGCCGACTAGTTGTTTCGTTAGTGGACTAACTGATACTTTGCCGCCTGTGGCTGGTTTCTACATATTATCTGGCGCAGTGGAGTAGAATGTTATACATAATACATAAATAAATATTAAAGTTCAAATTGTACTTTTTGCACAGTCACGAGTCTTTTGAACACAGCAGTCTTAATGTCTGTTGACACCCGAATGGAACCAAAAACTGAGGCTTGGACACAAAAGAACACTTTATTCCATTCATGTGCCATCGAACAGCAGAGGTCTGTAAAGTTCAGGAAGAACATTGGGCTTTTACTTGAAAATCTATAAATTGTGAAAATGAATGCCTCTGTGTTTATTTATGCATGGAGTTCCAGGCTCTGAGAGACTGCGGCCCAGATGCCAGCTGTGCTCTTATTAGTGTCTCTCCGTCCGCTCCACATGGTTGTGTCAGCACCTCATTCAAATGGGTTCCTGAGGTCTGTTTATAGATTGAGAGAAAAGAGGCACAGGTAATCAATCTCACCTGGAGACTGCGTTTTCTTGTTCACTGAAAAGAAATCCCTTTCTTAATCCATTTTTTCGTTTTTCTGTTTAAGAGTCTTAAAAAGTCACAATTACATGAAATGAACATGTCACAGTTTTGAAAAGCAAAGCTGTATTTTTGAAACATCCAGTCAGACAGAGAGATACAAAATTCACAATTACTTCGAGTGCTTGTGCGAATTTCCTTTATATGTTCTCTTTGCTTTGGGATAGTTTAATGCAGACAAACAATGGTGCACAATAAGATATCAATTTTAGTCTTAGAGCTAAATTGTTGAACTGCAGCCCTATGGCTCTTCTTTTCACGAGGAATCCGTCTTGTAAACCGATCTCACTGGCCAGTCATGACCTCAGCGTGCAAGTATGAGTTCTCAGCCCAGACCTGCATTTACCAGCGCAGCCTGCCAGAGAAACTGAGACTCATTATCACCCGTCCCAGAGGAGCACAACCACTGAGGGTGGAGCAAAGGAGATAAGCCCTTCCCTCTCAAAGAACGAAGCATTATAGTCAATAGGGGAAGTAACAGCTGCGCACATCCTAGGGTCTGAATAGGGGAGATGTTGATGAGCGGCCATACGCTGTTTGCCATGTGTAATGTTTTATCTAAGCACCTATGTGGTTTTGAGCCAAAAAATCCAAGACAGCTAGCTATATAAAGATGGTAGATTTTACTTAGTTTTAGGAACAAGGGTATTTTTCATAAACGTACGGCCAGGGCAAGTTTGTAAGGATTTGTAATACAATTGATTTGCGACATCATTTGGCCAAACTAATGATTTGATTTACGTTTTAATTTTGACAGAGAAACAACTCAATTTTGCCATGTGCATTTAATTATGCAAAATTTACTTTTGGGCCAAAACACAGGATACTAAATCTGGTATGAATAACATGCTCACAGGTCTAAATGGGATGTGTCGAGTCACAAAAATATAATTTAAGATCAAAGCAATTAAGAAAATGCTTAGCTCTTTTAAACCCAGACCAAAAAAAAAAAAAAAAAAAAAAAAAAAAAAAGTTCATATAGGTCTTAAGTTGCTTCATAGCATTACACACACAACTTTTTAGGGCTTCCAACAAAGACTTGATCATGCAATAAAGGTATATATGGACTTAGTATCAGTCTACTTAAGTTGAATGTAGCCCCATGTAGATTGCAGGTTTCTCATAGCTCATTCAATAACGAGACTCGGGTAGGTCAGCTGTAGGTTGAATAGTTTTAAAATAGAAAGAGCAAAATGAGGAAACTTAAGACCTAAAGGCAATAAGGGGTTTTTAATATACCCAAAAAAAAAAAAAAAAAAAAAAAAAAAAAGCCCCTTGTTTACGTCTGCGAAGAGCATCTCACGATTGAAAGTGAGAGGTCGCCACCTACTGGCGAGTAAGGGGACTATGGAAATTGTTCCTTTCACCTGAAGTTGAAATCATGTAGTAGCTTGCACTTAAGGATCTTGACAAACAGCATGCTAAGTGGAGGTTTAAGCACTTGACATTTAAACAGCAATGTGTTTAAGTATCGCTCTGCCTAAAAATGGTCTGCAGTTGAACTGCTTGCAGAGACTAGTTTCTGGGCCCAACAAGTGTTACCTGAAAGGTGAACTTACAGGCTAGAGAGTTTAGATAAATTGGCATTACAAAAGCCACTAAAAATGTAATTAAGACACTGCTTGAGTTTAAAATGTTTATTTGAAAGTGTACAGTTGCATAAACACTTTGAATCATCTTAAAAAGGGTTCTTTACTCAAATGGCAGTGTAGATGAAATCTGTAAAAAGGATAAAAAGAGAAGTAAAAGCATGCATAAGTTACAATTTTTACAAAGCAGCACATAGTGCTTAAGTCTCTTCAACAATCCCACACTATGAGATCTGCTTGGCCAGGTCCTTGATCAATGACGACTTCAGTTGAGAAATTGAGGCAATTCTCATCTGCTTCTGACTGGAGTACTTGTTCTTCACAGCCTGGAGAAGAACACACTCTTCAGTGGGTTGCATTAAGAATGAGAAACAGCTACTTGAGCCAAGCAGTCCAGCTTTGGGTCAGGCCAAATCCACTTACCAGATGCTTTGAAAGCCCCTCATTGACCCTCACAACATTTTTGGCAATATGCTGCATCACAGGAACCAGCGTGTCTTCAGTGTAGCCCATATAGTGTTGAAGAGTAGGTGTCTGCAAAATGTCAGGAAATGGTCAGGGGGAGGGAAAAAAAAAAAAAAACCCCATGATTTTCCCCCAATCCACAGAAGTTACCCAACAACTCACCCAGTCACCACAGTTGAACACCTTCAGTGTAAGGGCATAAGCTGCGCTAGCCACCTGGGAGGGAGGAAAGTGGACCATATCATAGTCAACCATGGTGAGCTCCAGGAAGTACTTGGCCAGTGTGTGATGCTCTGCGGTAACCTGCAAAATAAAGGGAGTTAATGCTATGAAACCATGCAAGTTAATAGAACTGGAAACAGACAGGCCAACTAGCTTACATCTCCAATCTTGGAGGCTCTCCTAAGGAACTGTAGAGGCAGGGGTCTCCCAAAGCTGAAGTTCAGGACTCTGAGGATTTTCATCTCCATCTCCCGGATCTGACCAGTAGTATAGGCACGGTCAGTTACAAAGGCGAAGTCTGCAATCTCTGGTGGGTACATCTCTTCATACTTCGATGCAATGAACATGGCTGTTACGCCAACAAGCTGGAGCTGCTTCTTTGGAACTGGATGATCCTGATTGAGGAACAAATAAGGCCAAAATTAAAAGTGCTCAATATTAGATGGTGACCCAAAACAGAACGAGGACTCACCTGAAGGAAGCGATCAATGATTGCAACGGTCATGTACATGGTCTCCTGAAGCAGCCTGAACTTAATTTGGACTTGCACAAGCCAGTCAATAAGAATTGCACGCATATTTCCCGTAACCTCCTTTCCGTCAAGATATTTTGGCTTAACTGCTTGCTCAGTCTACAAGAGAAGTGGAAAACCCTCAATACCTTGCAGAAAAAGCCCAAGACAGAACAATCTGAAGCAGCATTTCTCTTCAAACCTCAAGCTGGCGTAGATACAAGTAGATGTCCTTGACGTATTCACTGCAGAGCATGGGATTATCATAGTCATCTGCATCCACATCCTTGATATTAAGCAGAACATCAGAGAATGCCTGACACAGATCATCTGAAGCACAGCCAGAGGTCTCCATGGGAACAGGAGATGAGGGCTCAGACACAAGCTGCAACAGAACACAAGTTAATCCTCATGCAAAAAAGGTAAAAACTTGTTTTAAACAGTGTAGCACCACAAGAGCAGCCATTGACCCCTGCTGGTTTACAGTAGAACTACAGTGAGCAGGTTTTCCCAGTGACATGGAGGATGACACTTGAAGCAGTTCATTCTAATAAAAAGCAGACTTACCAGTAACTGTTTAGTTTGACTACCATTTTGTTTTGTGACTGGTTTGCAGTTTGAGTGAACTGCTGCAGTTTTAGAGTACTAAAAAACAAGGAACTTTGGGCACTAGAAGCCGAGTTTAAAGTCTGTACACGCCTTGAAATATGTACTAGTCCTACCCATTGCAATATGCTAGAAGGCTTGAGTACAGATACACCACTTAAAAAAAAATGGCCTGAAACCACGAATGAGACCCCAGATCACAAGTCAGTTGTAAAGTAGCAAACAATGGGTCAACATTAACACGTTACAGAAGAGTCAGTGCATCTGCTCCTCACCTGAACATCAGGTTGAATTTTAGGGGAATCCTTTTTGGGCTGCTGAACCACAGGCGCCTTCTCAGCCACAACCTCCACCTTGGGTGCAACCTTCACCTCCTGCTTCAAGAGCACAACGACATGGGTTAGACAAGTCACAAGTCAAGTCTCTTTTGCCTTGAAGAGACAGAGCGTGTACCTTCTTCCTCAAAGCCTGTCGTGTCTGGGGATTGTTGCCGATCTCCCCCAGCGCAGCCCGGGGTCGGAGTCCGGGCTTGTTGGCTACAGCTGCTTTTCCGGGCAGAGCGCTCTGATTCTCGCTGCTGGCCAGGCGTGTGTTCTGCAAAAAGAGGACCACAAGTCAGTCTTGCGCAGAGGAAGTTGATTTAACCGATCACAAATTCGCCATTTAAGATTTAGTGGAGCCATGTTTGAATTCTTAGAAGTGCTTAGTCTTGAGCTCGCACCTACACGAGGACGGAAACTACACTAGCAAACGAAACACGAGAAAAACATGCCATTTAGACACGTACGTTTATACAAAGTACGTACAAAAATAACGTTCGAGTTACAGGTAATGAACTATAACAAACAAGCCATATTAACGTACGCGATAGGCAACACATTTCCGGGATTACACCGATTAAAATCCGCAAAGCACTTCACGGAAGAAATGCATCGCGTTAAACGCAAACACACAAAACCATTCTTAAAAACAACTTACCCTTGTGACACGGAGAGCCATTATTTCTTTGGAAGCTTATCGCTGCGTCTCGATGAACAAACTGGTTGATTGTACTCAAGCGAGCTAGATGTAACACTATTTCTACACCGTGGTTTAAATTGTCGCTCTTTCGAACGTGATTCGCTGGGTTCGAAAATCACTGAGATATGATTGGCTCAGTCGCAGCTGCTATCAATGCGTTTCCAGGACAACTAATGTGCACGTGACGCCCAGGGGCGGGGACGCAGTAGTACGCGTTCTTCTTGTAGTGTACTAAGAGCTGGTGTGCTTTCCACTGCCATCTTTTGATATGGAGAGCGTGACTGCACCTTCACTGCCGAAATAGCTCACTTGAGAACCCAATTTATACTTCTCTTATGTTTGTTCTACTTGATACTTATTACCACTCTTAAGATTCTATTAAGAATATAATTTGCTGTTGTGAATATACTATTTGCTACTATTACTAATAGAATACAATTTGCATGCACCTAATAAATAACTGCACACAAACTCTATTTAGCTTATACTGAAACACTTTATTGACTATAACTGTTCATATGTTGTTGCACATTAGACTGATAAACATGGACATTTAGCTTTCTGACCAGTTCATTTGTCATGTATTATTTTAATACTTGGAGCCCTGTAAACTACAAAATGTGGCTGATAAAACAATGTGTATTCATCTCATTATAGTATATTGTGGGGTTTTTAGACAGTGTCAGACAGAGTTTGCTTCATGCTATTAGAATATTGTGATAACGAGTGATGTCCTAATGCCTTTGGTTACCAAGACCCTAAAATAAATGGGTATTATGGAAGGTTTTTGTTTCTACTTTTATCTCCGATATGAAACTTTTGAATTAAATTCAATTTTATAGTTATGTATAATGTAAAAATAAAAACAATAGAAATAATTGGAATGCGACTAGAATGCAATATAAAATTTTAATTTTCATAAAAAAAAGAAAAGCAAATTTGTGTTCGTAATATAATATTTTATTGTGTTTGTAACAGTAAGGAACAAGACTGTCGAAGATGTTATAAAATAAGTCCATTTAAAAGAAAAAAAAGAGGAGAGTAAAATTACAACTTCAATCAGTTTATTTCTGAATATTTATGTGCTAAAAAAAAGCAGTTTACATGATACATGTGCCATCTTTATAATATTTCATGGACTCCATCTGTTGTGTCATAGTTAGAACTTCGTGGAATCCGGTGCTTAGACCTGACATGTGCTGGAAGTAGGCTTCTTTTTCCAACTGAATAGTCAGATTATTAACACCGGCATCTTTTAACACGGCAGACACCTGAGAAGAATTTCAGTCGAAACAATAGGAATTGGTCAGATATTTTTGTCCACAAAAATAACAGAACAAAAGTCATTAATTCTAAGTATTATATATAATAAAATAAAAAGGAAAGGAACATTTCCTCGGAATAAATGTCTAATCCATGGCAAAATGGTAATGTAAGCCCAAACAATTGCAGTGTATGTAAACAGACAATGTTAAGGATGCAATGTATACCTGCTGAATAACACGCTGTTCCACTACATCAGACATGAGCTGGAGATGGATGGTTCCAGCAATGACACTGGCGGAATGTCTCCAGAAGTGTGGATCACGGTAGGATAAAACTCCTTCGATTTTCTGAATCTGTGACAGACAAGCTAGCATTACATAATATGTAATGAACGGCAGAATAAGGATTTCTGATTTCAAAACTGATAATATTAGTCAAGTCTGAAGTAAAGGCTGCTTTGCCATCACAGGAATCAATGTCATTTTAAAATATACTACAATAGAAAACAATTATTTTGAATTGCAATACCATTTCACAGAATTTTTTTCACAGAGTTTTGACCGGTAGTGCATTTTAGAGTTTTCTTTTATTTATACCTTTTCGAGTGCAAAGTTAAACTCCTTTTCATGCTGAGGTGGTGTTCTCAGGAGAAGAACCTCACAGGCATCCTTTATTAAAGGAATGACACTGAGGAAAATTAATGTGGCAATAAAAAGCGAACAAATGGGATCTGCAATCAGCCATCCAAACTGTCTGATGAGAATAGTGGATATAATCACACCAACACTGCCCAGCGTGTCAGCAAGCACATGTAGAAACACTCCTGCAAACAGGAAATGGGAAATGTCATTCCCAAATGTCAGAAAATCAACAGGATTAATAAACAATTTTCATATTAGACTTCTGATATCTGGATGGACGTAACTCATCATGTATGTAAGACCCACCTCGCATATTAGCATTCATTCCCCCTCCAGCAGACCCATGGGAATGCCCGTGGCCGTGAGAGTGGCCGTGGCCTCCATGACTATGTCCATGTCCTCCATGGCTGTGTTCTGCACTTCCATGCCCGTGCCCGTGCCCATGGTGTGAGTGGCCGTGGTCATGTCCGGAGCAGCTACCTTTGGAGGCCCCGTGGGAGTGTGCATGACTGAAGGCACAGATGCCCACCAGATTAACGATGAGTCCGCCAACCGACACCGGCTTTATTGGAACAAATGGATTAAAAACATGCATAAGCATGAGGTGGCTTCACATTAGAAACTTTACTTTGTCTCATTTTTGTTTGTTGAACTTCGAATAAAATCCATTTATGCAACTCAGCAATATCTTTGTCAATCCTGGCAACAACATCTTCTTGGAGGTTAGCTGTACATACTGTTAACATGTCTGTGTTGATGTTTGGTGGATCGATGAGTCTGGTGACGGACTCCACAAACACAAAAAAAGCTATGACCATGAGGAACAGGCCATTGATAAACCCAGAGAGGATCTCCACACGACCATACCTGAAACACAGTCGTCACGTTCAGTCATTCCTGCACCAATGAGTTTCCATCAAACATGATTACTGGACAATTTCTGATTCAGAATAATTTGTTAACGAATCTTTCATGCTGATATGTGAACTAAATTCATTGTAAAGATCAGAATCAGAACTACCACTTCCTTGTGCATACATTAAACAGTCACGACCATATATATTTATAGATTACTTATTCGACCGCTCCAGATATGTTGACGTGTCTGCTATTTTGTTACAGTCAAGGTGAAGTCATTCACTATAATAATCAATGAATATTTAAAGATATAAATGCTACAACTTGCTTCTGTAGATGCACACAGTCAACTACCGCTCAAGGGTTCACAGAACATAAAAAAAAAATGGTTGATGGCAAATATTTTTTATGATCCTAAAGTGATCCAAAACCCCACAGTGTGGTTACCTCTGCTACTGCTAAGTGTTCTGAGAGGGTTTGAGCACATTACAGTGCGGTTGCTGACGTGTTCTAGGTGCCTAGGAGGAGTCTTTATTACTATCTATTCTCGTACTCCTTCAATATAATATCCTCTACACAATAAACAAAGCTGTTTTGCCCCGAGTCTGTACTAGTTGCAGAAGGTCATAGCAAGTCTGCAGATTTTGCACAAATTTCACAGAATTTTTGGTGGTGTACAGCATTAAAACAAATGCGATATATTCCCCGCCCTAATGTGGTGATCCTCATTCATTTCAATATTCTGTGTAACCATTTAAAAAAAGTCTACAATTGCTTGTATTATAAAATCGGCTCAGTTTCCAGAAGTCACTTTTAATGATTTTGTATGTGAAATTTCACAGAGCAATAGTAAATGTAGTTGCACCTTTGAGTCTATGGTATCGCCCACAAGATAAAAGTCTAATTGGTTACAAATAAGTGCTATTATGGAATTCTAGCACAACCTTACCCATAAGAATATATCCTGGTTGCTTTCCATCTGGTCATGAGGGCAGCAAACAACCCCAGAACCAAAGCCGAGCAGTCAAACAGCATGTGGAAGCCATCAGAGATCAGCCCCAGACTGTTGGTCCACACACCATAGAAGAGCTCCACAAATGTGAAGGCCTGAACCGGTATTAAAATAGGTCATTAATTAAATCTGTGCAAGTTAAAGCTGATAGACAGTTTCATACATTTCAGATCCACAATGCTCTGTAGGCTAATACATTTGAATCATACAATAATGTCCTATAAATATGACTTGTTTTAAAGAAATAAAAATATTCAACATTAAATGACTTCAGCTGAGTGTCTCCTACACTAAATAAAAACATGAGCTAACGTACCAGGTTGAGACACAGAAAGTAGAAGATCTGCCGTGAATCATATTCCTCCAGGATCTGTTTAAGCGATTCTTTGATGAAGCGAGGCAGAGACTGGGATGTGTGCTGGAGCGCATCTCCCATGAAGTTGTACAGAGGAGTTCCTTCAGGTGAATAGCCCACCAATGTTCCTTTCTGACCCTTTGAAGACGGGGCTGACAGAATGCTGTCAGCTGAAAAGATCAAATGGTTAATTCAGTTCGGAAAAAGTATCGTGAATGTGTGTAAACGATTTAACACTCACATCACTGTTATAAGAATGTTTACTTCAATTTTTGCAGCACAAACTCAGATGATGGGAGAAATTCTGTACATTAAGAGATATTGACTTACCCATGATGAAGAAGCAGGCACTGACTAGCACTCCACCAGACAGCACATGCTCAGTGCTACTCTGCTGGACAGTGCTGCTCTTACTAATGGCTCTGAGCTGGTGGGTGAGCGGGTGGGTCCAGAAGTTTGCCAGCAGCAAGCCACTGAGAAACAAGAAGATGGAGCCATATCGTGCGCAGCGTGAGGTCTCCAGCTTTGCTGTGCAGATGGACTCCACGTAAAAGTCCAGTATCATCACAGAGAAGATGATCATTGCGAACGGCAAGATGAGGCCAGACCAGGATTCCACCTTACTCTGAGAATTTTTATTTTTGAAAACATCCACAATTTATAGTACTGTCTGAAAATGCTCACAGTGGCATAAACAAATTTGTCTAATAAAAGGCTTTGTAACAAGCGGGAAATTACTTCCTTGGAACAATAATGATAAGACTCATTTTAATTGGACATTTTCTGTCCAGTATGTTGGTCATCACACTTATCCTACCACGTAGGTCTGGGTGATATATCGCATTCTATAGTCATGGGCTTCTAGTCAGTAAAGCCGGTTCCTTGATTAGAGCCAAATCACCTGTTTTCAAGCGAAACAGCAATTACTTCACAGAGCCGTAGATCACCGACAAAGCTACGCAATATCGCTTTCAGTTTCCCTGGCAGTTTTATTAGATTTACAGCTAATCAAGAAACCAGCTTTACTGACTACATGCTTATGACTACAGCATGCAATATATATCGCCCAGCCCTACCACCACGCAGAGAACCAATGGATTATAAAGAAAGCTTCTGGTGGTCCTTACCTCAGTGGTTGCAGACAGCACTATGACCCAGGGCAGTAGGACTACAGCGGACACCAGGTTAGATAATGCATATAGACGTTTCGCGCCCCCAATCTCCACCGATAATTTTCTAGATGCCGTGTTAAAGGCCACCTTCAGGCACAGAGCTAGAACCAGAAGAACCACTCCACCCTGCTCAGAAAATAACAGTTCATCACCATATCATCTTGCTGATTCTTCATCTGAGCAAATATCAGTAAATGAGTCTGCACTACAGTAAACAATGACAAAACACAAGCTTAAAAATAGTGATAGAAAAAAAAACACCTTGTGGTCCGCCACACCTAAAAATGCAATTCCTGTGTACAGTGCATGGGTAAGAGCACTGTCATGGTGTCCCTCGGCTGTAGGAAATGGAGAGTTAAGGAGTATACAGTGTAAATAATACCACATAAATCAAAACTGCAAAATAGTAGAGGTGTAACAATGTAATGCAACACAAAAATGCAACCGTATATACTGTGAAGCGTCACTCTCTCTATATTGTGTGAAGTCCCTTTGGACGAAAGACCAGGATGCAGGCATATTCACCCTTGGTGTAATGTTGTTATCTTATATATAGTAATACTTTAAAAGGAACCACTTTAACTCTATATTGGCTTGGTTTGAAAAGTATTATGAAAGCAATGTACCGTGAGATCAGTATCGTGTATTGAACCAAGACTAGAGAGGATTGTTACCCAACTTGTTTGAGCTCTGAAATAACTTTCATTTTAATCTAAAAACAACTATTAATTTTGATATTTTGCCTGCATGGTGTCATAAAATTACACATTTCACCTTGATGTAACAATTTCAAGGTCCTTAAAAGATACGATGCTCTGCCATCTTTGCCATGAGATCATCATTATCAAAGAGCAAAAGGCAGATCACAGCAATTATAAAGAAAGCAGCACCCCTTGTCTGTAAAAAAAGAAAAAAGAAAGAAAAAAGGAAAAAAGTGTGTGAGCTGGAACATATGAATCACTTTATAAGATTTACATTTAATGAGGTTAGGTGCTGACATAAGTTTCCAGTTGATTGTTCTGATATAAGCTAATGATTTTGTGAAGGTTCTGACCTTAGAAGGCCCTCCTCCAGAGCTGGTGAAGAGAACACTGAGGAGAGAGATCACCACCACATCACTGTGCTCAAACAGCAAAAGGGTCCTGAAAGAAATCGCATGCGTTTAGTCCAACAGAACAGAGGGAGGAAAAATATATTTAGCATAAAGACGTACCTGAGTGGTCCACAGAGTGTCAACCCAAAGAAACCCAACAGGGAGATGACACAGCTCATGACAGCGTGCTTGAGGATTTTAATCCACTGAAATCAGAAGTACAAAATCCGCATGAAACATGAAAAGCTTTTTCAGAGGCTGAGGAAGGTATTTCATGATATTTTTCTTCTTTGGAACAACCAAAACGGACACTTTTTGTAACACTGTGAAAGAAATCCCAATCAATCACATTTATATAGCACATTTGAAAAGTGCTGCTGTTATTTAAAAAAAAGGAAAATGCAAGTGAGAAAGGATTTAAGTGAGATTTATCACTCAGAACATGTAAAATGGAACATGTTAAATGTGCGTGCTTAGTGTTTTATACACTTTTTAAAACTGCACGAATATAATTTATTCTTGTACGTCAATCAAGTATGGTGCGCTATATGAATATTAAAGCTCTCATTTAATCATTTCATCATGCAAAGTGATCATATTTATTCATACGACTTGGTTTATACTCTACATCTTATGATGTATTTTGTACTTTTTAATGTGTAAATGTTTGGGTTTTGTGTACTTTAAATGGATTGACTAAAAGTATGAAAGCATTTTCACTTGTAATTCAGAGATGAAGGAAGAGCTAAATGATGACAACATATACATTTGACTGAACTAACCCTTAACTTAATTAACACAGAATGAGAAGTGCATTCTACCTGTCTCTTGGGGATCATTTTTCCAGATGAAAACGGCTTTTGAAAGAAAACCAGTATCATCGCACACCTAAGCAGAAAAGATGAGGTTTTTTAAATGACCAAATACCATGAATAAACAATCAGGACATTTACGTTCTTTAACATATTCATTATGTGGTGTCATCGCTTACCCCATTTTCAAAATAAA
Source organism: Puntigrus tetrazona (assembly GCF_018831695.1). Lineage (NCBI taxonomy): Eukaryota > Metazoa > Chordata > Actinopteri > Cypriniformes > Cyprinidae > Puntigrus > Puntigrus tetrazona. The sequence continues at coordinate 24,512,414 of NC_056703.1, read as the reverse complement.
AAGAAACTGTACAATGTGCACAACTTTGAGGAGATCATATGACTCAAATATCCCAAAAGCCTTCAGCAGCTTGGTAAAGTAGAGTAATACTATGTATCGGGTCAGTCTGGAAAAAACCAAAAAAACCAAGACATTTAGTTAAAAAAGAAAGATAAAAACAGACAAACAAAATTGTGCAGCTTTTACCAAAAACGTCAACAGTATTACCACAGAAACGGCACAAAAACAGCAGCATACCACTGACTTTGTACACTAACATCATCATGACACTCTGAATAATCCTCTGAAAGGCCACGGCTGTCAATCCTGTATTTGAGATCTTAATACGGTTACGTTCACACACAGTTGTGTGACAATTGCATTCAGTAAATGGAAATGTTTACATTTAGAGTATCTTTTATTATTTGATATATAATCATTAGAAAATTTAACATGCCCATAAAATGTAAACATCTGTAAAAATTTCAATCAGTGTGAATTTACCAACACGCATACCATGAAGAAATATCAAAAACTTTAAGAGTCAGCAGTCATTAAGATATCAGTACGTTAACAAACTAATCTAACGGCCGTTATTAATAAAATCACCGAATTTCTTTTGTCAATAGCGCACAACCTTAATATGTATTTATATAGATAAAGTAAGTGACGTTACTGTAAACGTAATCCAGGAAACACTACATTCTGATGGTACAGTCACGCTATCTTTGAGGTAACTTGGCGTATAAAAACAGTTACCATACAGGACAGTGCTATAATATTGATCAAAGTGAACTGGTATCCCTGCCTCATAACATCAGTGTAACACAGTACTTGCTGTTTAGAAATATTTATGATGATATTTACAGAATCTTGACTTACCTGGCATTTGGAACCTCAACTCGTCCCAGCTTCCCACCTGAGATGACATTACTACTATATTTTTCATCCATACTTCTTATGTATCCGTTTTTATGTCTTTGTGAGTGTTATAGTGTTTCACTGGTGTTCCATTTGGAAACTCATCGCTGATAAACAAAAGCTGTGATATGTCTTTCTATGCTAGCCTGTTTAGACAGCTGAAAACGATAATAACCGAACAACTGAAGGCTCTTTGGTAGTGCTAAAATCGCTCATGTACCGCCGACCCACAACGCCGAAGCCTCAAATAAAAACCGTTGATTTTCGAAATACATATTTAATAAAAATCTGTTTTCACTAGCTAGCAGCTACATTATGAAGTGAGGTGGTAGTTCAAGTGACGTGAACGTTTCCCTATAAATGGCTTCCATCTGTGACGCTTTTCAAAATAAAAGTCACGCTCCGTGTACCGTTTAGCAAAATGGATTAGCAGAACCTCAGCAAGACAAAACAATATTTACCTTTCATATATTCTATTACTATTTATGTTATACATAAAATATGTTTCTAATTAAGTTTTATGTAAAGTGAACCTTTAATTAACAATTATATGCCCTTAAATAATAGTGTTGTGCTATTACACAACACTACTATTATGTTAATTTACTTTTTGCATGAGTTAGAGAAGAGTTGAATTGTATTTTTGAGTGGCTCACATTTTTCTAAATGAATGAATTAATTTGCTCGTTTACGTTGTTATTAAGAATTCAATATAAAAATTCCAAAACATCTTTCAATTGGTTTGTCTGTGTTCTCTGTGTTCAAAAAGTTGTGTGTAAATGTAAGTCACTTCTTTTGTTTATCAAACCTTTGTATAAAAGCATGCTCACAATCCAGCTGTTGGCTTAAATCACAGCACTGCTGTGATGACTTTATAAGATGTATGTCATGCCAAATATTTATTAGGCTATGAATTATCTATTGTATTTGTTCATTTATTTAAAATTTCTTTATAAATGACCTTTGGACTAATTTATAGTTTCGACAGTCAGGTTTCTAAACATAGTGCAAGATCATGGTACAGGTATTAGCTGAAGTCTAATCAGTTTAAAAGGTAGGCCTACTTAAACCTTCCGTCCACATTCTAACTGCCAAATCATTTAAAACAAAAAAGTTTTTTATATGACTTTTTATAAGGTGAATCGTGTGTTGAGTGTGCTCCAGATGGAAGTCATGACGTTAAAAGAGTACGTAATTTGCCATGACCTTCGCATCGCTGTTGTCCTGCTCATATATTTCTATAATGTTCTCCACAAAAAAGGTCAAGTGAACAGACTGTCCCGGTAATGTCTGTAATTGGCTCCTGCATTTGTTGCCATGAGCAGTGGCCTTTTAGATTTGCATTAAGGTTTTGCGCAGGAAGACATTTGCAGTTTTCTTCTTATCTTAAATTATCTGAAGATGTAAAATGCATGGGAATGCACTGAAAGACATGGAAATTAAATACAGTAAATATAGAAGAGTTAGGATGGCCCTAGGAGATCCTCAGTGTGCTCTCAGTTGAGAAACAGTGGGATGACATGATTATTTTTTCAATACAGTCTTTTACATAACAGTTTGATTTCTTAAAGGCATAGTGTTGGTGCGTAAAGGCCTTTGGCTAATAATACAATGAGCAATGATGCCTTTGCATTTCTCAAAAAGATGCCCAATGTCTCATCAACTTTTATGCTTCTTATATGAAAAACGTTCAGGAAGATGTGTAGTATTTAACATAAATTGTTGGCTTTTAATATATTTGAATAGCTGTTTTTTTTTGTATAATAAAAATATATGTTTTTAAAGTTATCATGTCCCCTCAAAATGGGTTTATGTAATCATTTTCAAAACACAACCTCTAGGTGGCACTATGGTGCTTTTTAGATACCAAACCAGGCTTCAAACCCCTCTCAAGAGAGCCACGTGTCAATCTATGAAGAACATGAGGCAAGCATGAGGCATAGTCTTAAAATTAAAATCTATTCTGTAGATAAGGAAATGCCTTGATACATTTTTATGTCACATGTTAACGTTTGTGTAAGCGACTGCAATATTTGCTTAGCATGAATGAGATTATTTCGTTTGGTGAAATGAATGTCCTGCAGCTTTTATTTATTCAGGGTGTATTCAGAGGTTATACCATCATTAGCTCATGTCCCCCCCAGTCAACCCTCTTTATGCATTCTTGAATGATGTGACCACAGAATTATATAATATTGCAGTAAAACCGGTTTCTCCTGCCAGAACTGCAAGAAAAGGGACGCTGGGTGGAGCAGCAATGACATCACCGAGTCACTCGGCATTCAGCATGCATGTCGAGAAAACAGAAAGGCAAAGCGCACTAGAGTTTGTCAGAGGAAATTAGTCATTTATGGGGAGAACAGCTATATTAAGTGCACGGCAAGACTCTGCACTGTGTGACCATTCATGCTTCACACACATTAGCTGTATTTGGCAAGAGCCACAGCTTTGAGTGCCAAGATGGAAAAGGAAAGGAAGAAAAGAGGGAAAGCTGGGGTTGAATATGTAGTAATTAAGTTTTTCTTCCTCCCTTACCCGCTTTTTCCCAGTGCTGTGCTCTTTGATTGACTTTTGAACAAACTGTTCAAGGAACAGGCAAGGCCTTTGAAGGCTGGAGACCGCTAAGACAGAGCAACTGTATCAACACATTTCTCCTGCTTAGAACAACACAGAACACATGACAGTCAACTATGTTTGCTTTCCCTTACTAGGTAAACATTTTCCAGCGTACCAGTCTTGCAGCGATCAAACCAGATAACTGTTTAAAAAAAAACAGGCTGGTTTCGAAATAAGGCATGCATCATTATTACTATTGCTCAGGCTCATTTTTTATTTTTTTTTAACTCATAACTAAACTTTGGCAATTAACTTATATGCCACACCAATCATTCTGAAGAAATCAACCATATGGTGGACGATGAAACAAGACCTAAATAGACTGGGCTCTTTTTACTGACCAAGCAACCATGTGAAGAACAGAGCAACTACCCAGAATGCTAAATAAATGCAAAGCAACATGCAACAAAACCACACAGAACATCTTATTAATTGCATAACAATGCCCTGCAGCCACACACAACACACAGCATAGTGGTGGCAAGTAAAAGCTAGATAAATCTGATGCTCATGGTGCAGCTACGTTTTGACTGCTGGGACGCTGACTGTCACAGGACTTTTATTTTCCTTGATTTATGTTATTTTTTCTGTTTACAAAGATGCGTGAAATCCTGCATAATGATTGACAATGAGCTGATGCTTTCAGTGGAAAGAGGTGGAAGATTTTGATGTTGTCTGGTTCCAGTTCTGTGATAGTTTACGGAAGTGACTAAAGATGGCCTTAATCTGGATCCTGCTTTCACTGGTCATCTAGTGAACTTCTCTCCAGAGAAAGAACATAAACGGTTCACACAGTAGACTACGATATGATTTCTCACAGAAACTTTGGAAAGATCAGAGAAAAAAAGATAAAACGCTCATAAACCTTAATCAATATTTGCTTAAAATTTGGTCCTTCGTAATTGAAGAATCTGAGAAATATGATTGTTCATTAAAAATATGAATTATTTCTACACACTGACCTACAAAACTGATGAGAAACATTCAACCCAATCTCATGAGATCTGGCAAACTCAACACAAACATGGAGGTCCACCCCTCAACCTAACCTTTGAGTGACACTGTGTCTGAGTTCACACGACTGTAAAGTGTGCTATGAAAGTATGTTGAAAATATTTGCATTCAAATTTTTGATTGCAGTTTTTTATATCTTGCATGTATCTAAATAGTGTGAAACATTGTTAAGACGTCTTCTAAGAAGCTCTAAAGTAGACATAAAATATTATTGTAAGGTCATTTTGTTTCTTGAGAAAAATCAGAGTGGGAGGAGACTTCAGTAAAGTCTCCATTTGTTTTTATCTTATTGCAAAATACCTGAAGACATTGCCAGAAGCTAAAAAATGTGTGTCACTAGAAGAGTCAAAGTTCACTTCTTCAGAACCATTTGGATCATCAGCAGCTGAGGGCAAAGTCAAGTAAGAAAATCTATGCGCCAAGTGTCATGCTGTTAAAGTAATCATTATTATAATAAAGTAATGACTATTTACTCATTGTGACGAGCTTCTTGTTTTTCTTGATGCCAAGAGAAAATTACAAGTAATGCACTCCTTAGTCCACCAAGGCACAGAATGATGTCAGGATACTTTTAGAAAATGAAATAATGCAAAAAATAAGTGACGCTTATATGTGCAAACGAGTATTAGCAAGGTATTCAGTAAGGATGCTTCCTTATGTGACTTGGTCAGTCAAAAATGGCCACTCTATTGGCCTTCAGATATGGCTTGGTCATTTTATAATTTATGAGGGGAAAATTGTAAGTCACAACAGCACACTCATTTGTGTCATAGCATCATTTACGTCTGTACCACAAACCATGTAGGACAAGGCTTACCTAGCACTAAGTATGAGTAACAGCCAAAGAGATCCTTGCACTAGCAAGTGTGATAATTACATGTTATTCTTGAACGGAGGTATGATTGGTCTGTACAATGTCATTTTTGTAAACAATAATTTGTATTTCAAATAGGCATTTTTTTTATATATATAATATTTTAATGAAATGTTCCAAATACTAAATCCAATAATGTCTTGTTGACAATATCTACAGATTTGAGGATTAGTGTTAATACAGATATTCTACACACACACAAACACAGTATTAACAAAACCAGTTGAATTTTGCCAAGATTATTTTAATATAAACTGTGATTATATCTGTGTGTGTTGTGAATAAGGGGCCTTAGAACTGGAAAGCTTTGGTTACTACCACACAATGGTTTAAAACAGTTGTGCCGTTTTTTTAATAGATATGTACTTTTTGTATGTTGGTTTTATATGATTAAAAAAAAAAACAACCTGGAAGGTGCTCGAGACAGATCTGATCGGTCACACTGTACATAGAATGGAGAGGTAAGGTTAGTTCTCTCTCTCATGGAGAAATGTCTTACCCTTAGTTGGTGCTCAAGCAGCTTGATGATCTGCAGCTGTGGCCAAACCATCCATGATGAGGGTGTGCAGGTGCTCCACATGTGCTTCCAGGGCAGCGCTGAAGAGAACTTGGGACACTTATCACACTCCAAGGGCTTGTAGGACTGGCTTGGAGGTGAGCTCCAGCTTCTCATTTAGTAGTGCCTATTCATCCTCTGGGGTTCAGGAGACTTTCTCTGGCTTCCCCTTCCTGGTAAGGTCTGTTAAAGGGGTGGCTAAAGAGGAGAAGTTAGGAATGAAGCAGTGATAATACTCCGTCAACACTAAAAAAACTTGGACATGGAACTTGTGGGGGATCGTAAGGCCTCCACCTTTTTCTCCTGGGAACTGATGAGGCTGGAACCCCAGGTACTTTAACTCGGAGAGGACCAGGTGACACTTAAGAGGGTTGGCGGTGAGTCAAACCCTTCATAGTTCCTTCAGCACCCTCCAGAGATTGTCTAGGTGGTCCTCCCAATGCTCAGAGTGGATCTCCATGTAGGACGGGTGTGGCCGCAGCAAGATGTCCATTTTCTACTGGAATGTGGCAGGTGCCCCATGTAACCCGAAGGGAAGGGTCCAGTACTGCCAGTGGCTACTAGGGGTCAAGAAAATAGTTTTAGGTTTTACATCTTCAGTGTGAGGTACCTGCCAGTAGCTTTTGAGGTCCAAGGTGGAAATGACCTGGTTCATCCACCTGAGGCATTTGGTAGCCGTCAAAATCAGAGACTTCTTTGAGGTGCTGGAAGTCACTGTTCAGTAGTGGTGAGGGAGACCACTCCCTATCCATTTTTTCAACAGGTTAATGTGGTACAGTTGATCTGTTCTTCTCCTTCCTGGCTGGCGTATGCATTAAGTAATGGGGCCGATTCTCTCCAGAACGGCCAGGAACTTACAAGCCGCGTTAAGGACTATCACACAGTCTCCGGGTTGGAACTCCCATGGCAGGGCTGCACGGTTATAGTGCCACTGTTGAACTTTCTACACTTGAGTGAGCTGATACTGGACTAATGGCATAAACTGGTCAATCCTTCCCTCAGACTCCTGACATGTTCTAGCACAGAACGATGTGTCACCTGAAGAGTAGCTCAAAAGGAGTGAATCCAGTTGATGCTTGAATTGTCGACCAAACCATCAGTCTGGGGATTGTAGATGGTGGTCCTCAAATGCTTCACCCTCTGTAAGCAGCAGAGGTCAGCCATTAGCAGGGACATAAAGAGGGCTCCCCAATCGGACAGAATCTTGGCTATCAGAGCAAAAACAACTTGTGGGCAATGGCCCTTCTGAGTACCAGGTGGCATAGTCAATAATTAGCAGGATGTGTTCATGTCCCCGGGCAGAGTGATGATACAATTGGAAACTTTTTTTTGAGCAATGTTGCTCGGGCACATTTTAATTGAGAATGGTTAACAAATTTCTGGATAATTTAGATCAGTCTTGGGCCCTGTGTCTCACCTGTGTACAGCAACATTTCCTAAAGTTGCCTTAGGCAACGGCACCACTAGGTCCATCCCGATGCTTTCAAAGGGATAACTCTTAATAATAATTCTTAACGTTTTTTGCAGTGTAAAATGTGTCTTTTCCTTTTTCCACAATTTTCTTTGACTCTGCTGACCCAATGAGCATTCTGATGCCCAATAGTCATTCCTTAACTTTGCCAATTCTATTATTGCATTAATATTGCATTCCTCTCATGGGAATTTAACCATTTTTAACTTTTAGTTCAGTCTCTTTGTTTGACTCATTTTATCCAGAAAAAGAAAACATAATAATAATTTGCCTTAGCCTTTCAGCCTTCCTGGACAAATAAATATCACTTATATATAAATAAATACAAAATCAATAGTAGTTATTAATATTGATGTGGTTTGGGATAATATATATATATATATATATATATATATATATATATATATATATATATATATATATATAAAATTTACTCAGATAAGATTGTAGGTTGCACCATTTTTGAAAAAGAAAATGAGCTGATCCAGCGTCAAATGTCAAATTCTTCTGTTAGCTGATTTAGTGACTCAGCAGAAATTGATTTCTTCCCAGAAGTCATAGAGTTTAAGAGAAACCCCTAACATTACGTATGATCAGTGATAACAGATATGCTTGCTTAGCATGCACCACTAAATAAATTGATAAGCTCCACCCTTCCACCATTTGTCCAAAATAGCAGCTGATTCATCGAATCATCAGCACACAGCATTACAGCTGCCAGTGTTTGCTGTCAAATGTTATGTAATTATTTGCTCATTGAGTTTCATCCACTTTCGCCATTCTGTACTCCCGTAATGTTAACACCGCTGTGGTCACCGGAACTATGCCCTTAAGTGTTTGAAGATCAGAGCCAGTCTTGCCTGTGGGACTGAGAACACTGAGCATAGTTTGCTCACCAATCAAGATGTCAGTTGCATTGACAAATGAGAAGTAAAGAGCAAAAGCAAATCAATTAGGAAAAGATTTTATATGTCATGGTTTACTGATGATGTAACCACATATTGGTACATTTCCGAGTGGGATGCAATAAGGACTGGATCAAACTATTTCACCACACAAAATGTACTCCTGTACAAAGGTTGTGCAGTTACCTTTTAATGATAACTAATGCCATTCTGATAATTATATATATTACATATGATAATTATAATAACCATATTAGTGTGCATAGCAATGCACAGTAATATTCAGTTTATTATTAGCAATGATGAAAATGTTATCACTGAAAGTCATTTTGTGTGACTTCCATGTTCTCATAAAACTAGAACAGATATTAAACTCTGCAGTTATACTTTATAATTACTGTCTTTGATGTGAAAATGTCTGGTCTAGTCAATTTGAAGACTCTGATCTTTTTTTTTTCCAAATGAAATAAAAACCCAAGAATCAAACTGAATATTATATAACAGCTGGACTTTTCTAGTGTGTTTACTGTCAGTTGTGGTGGGCTAAGCAAAGTGTGAATGTATTTTTGATAAAAAAAATTGCTGTTGAAGGAAAACAAAAGTCAATTCAATTTACTCTTAGCTGCATAAGGTTTAACATAATGTTCTGGCAGCACTTTACTGGTCCCAGTTAAATTTATATGTTTTTATGATGCTTATTTTACTTATTTGATTTCTTTTACTGTTTGCATGGGCTAGCATTCTACTGTACTGTACAGGCTAAATTGGCCCATTTTCAATATATAAAAGTATACTATTAATTATACTTTAAGTATAATGGTAGCAAAATTTTAAGTGTTGAAATCCTAGTGTTAAGGGCTTTTAGGACTGTGTAAATACTAGGGCAGCACAGTAATTACTGGCACCGTAAAGGGTAAGATTAAGACTACTGTACATTTTTATTTATTTTTTTTCATATTGACGTATTTTCCAAGCAAATTAAGTGCACGTTTTTATTATGTGTAAAATAACTGATTAACACTGTGGATAAAAGCCATTTTTTTGTAGATGTTTTACAAAAATAATATATTAGGGGCATACTAATTACAAAACTGAGCTGATTTTTCTGATTTTTATTGATGTGCTGTTGTGGTAGGCCAGTTTCAAATCACATATTTGGCACACTGCCTTTTTGTCCACACTCAGTTTAAAGTGCGTCCACACAACTTTTTTCCACATTTTAGTCTAGTTCAGATGACATTTTGGTGCAAGACAAAATATTTACAATGTTTAAATAATAATGATAATAATAATGATAATAAAACATGTAAATGTATATTGTTGAGGGTTTATTTACGTACACCGGTGCAGTGTTAACCAGACTGAACACCAACTTTGGTGTTTTCATCATCCATTCTGGTGTAAATTTACAGTTTTTGTTAGTAGTCTGAATAAATTAGTAGGTTTATACTGCAAGTACACTCGTAAGTAAGCTTAACTTTATAGTACTACTACATTCCTGCTTAGCTATAGGAAAGAACGGCATATATATTCTATTCCGTAACGTTACACAGTTTTGATGCTGTTACATGTTTGATCATTGTGTTAGATTACACGTGAAAGCATCTCTTCTTCACTTGTTTTTTTAGTACAGACGATCTGTACACCCCCTATCCTATAACACAAAGCACAAACCATATTAAACATACACAATGCCTTGACTTACTGACAAACCTTTAAGAAATTCAGTTTATAATAGGCTCTTGAGTTTGCATTCATTGATTTGATTCTACAAAAGACTTTTTATAAAAAACTCGAGAACCAGCATCTTAACCTATACAGTCCAGCTTCTCATTAATTGTGTGCGCTGTAGAATTCAGTTCTTTGAAAGGATACAGTAGAAAACTTTAAGGAATATTGACGAGGGTAACAAAGCTGATGAAGGTGACGAGTAAAGCGCTTAGGGAACCGAAACCTGGTACCAGTATGGCACCGGTACCGAAGTAACCGGTCGAACGATACATTGTTCAAAATATCATATCTCATATATTCAAAACTTTATATCTTCTGCTTAATCAGGGCGTGTCTCAATCAGCTTCCTTGGGGAGTCAGATCAAATGATACCCAACACTAAAAGCACTTGGTCAGCGTCTGTGGTTCAAAACATAAAAATGAAAGTGCGTGTTATGGGGACTGTTCCCGACTGTACCAGACTATACTGGCTTCATCAAAGGTAGCCAAGCTGGTTTTTGGAATGTGGTTTCTGGTTGATTCTTATCTTAGTTTTCTTATTTTTAGTTTTGGCACCAGCTCTAACTCAGCTTGACTACCAGACTCAGTCCAGTTTGACGATATCTAGATCCTAGGTCCAAGAGATAAGAAAGAAGTAGCCAGAGTATCTAAGAAATGCCAAAGTCATTCTAGCCCAAACGAACATACATTACACATTTTACATAAGCATTCGTCAAAGCGGTGAGGTTCTGATTTCCTGGTTATTATTTTAATCTCAACATGAGAGAGTGGACAGGTCTGTGTGCAAATAAAGAGCTCTTAAAAGCTCTAAAAGTGGCTAGGCACCTTAATTGTAGTCCAAAGTAACATTTGTGCATTTGCTAATGCATTATTAAATTAAATGCTAAAAATACCTACATCTATGTGATAGGAATTAGAACTTCCAGCCGTAATTAGTAAAAATGAGCTCACAAAGCAAGTGAGCATGACACTCAAAACACTTCCAATTAGTAGTGTTGGTATTAGATGACATCACCGGGACCCGCGTGGAAATCTGTACAGAAGTATATATGAGCTTCTGCGTTAATTAGATGAAATGTGCAAAGTCGTTTTCACGACAAGGAATAAAATACCAATAATTTTGCACATGCTTTTTCTCTGTTATGGTGTCATTTTAGTCATTTTGATTGATACACTTTAATGGCTTTCATGGAATCACTTCAGAGTTATGGTACCGCTTATTTAGTTAATTGCTCTCATCAAATGTATGGATTCCACTTCTATTGTTTCTCACACCAAAAAGGAAAGCAATTTGCACACTACATTAACAGGATTTATTAAAGGGTGTGCTCACAAGAGTAAAACCAGCCAGACAGAGATCGATTTAACTTCATGACATTTAAAGTCATTTGTGTTATACAATGTTGACTCTTCTTTTTTGCAATCTGTCTTTCTTTTTTATTTCAATACAAGACCTGTGGTTTCAAGCTTTTTTTTGGTGCCACAAAACAAAAACATACACATATATGACAAAAGCAATGAATAAGGCATTCAGTAAAAATTCTAATTTCACTACTAGAGATAAGGTAATGTCGTAACATTTTAGTATGGGGACCGGTTTATTAGCATGCTTATTATTAACATATGGGTTGTTTATAAAGCACATATGACCATATTCTAAATCTATAACCCTATACCTAAATTTAACAGCTACCTTACTATTTATAAGCAGCAAATTAGTTCAATGGGGCAAGAGTCGTAGCTAATGGTTTGTTAGAGAAAATAAATTGTGAGTGATAACACATAATAGTGTTTGCTTTAAATTAGTGTGCTATTACTTTTCTAAATTGTCTCACTTATGAAAAATCTCATACAATGTGTCTGAAATCTCATACTGTCTGAGCAGGTACTACATTTGAATTTAAACTTGCTCTGTGACCATTAAAATGTATCTTCTACAACGATCACTGATAACATTATGACTACGTTCCTAATATTGTGTTCGTTCCCCTTTTATTGCCAAAACTGCCATGCTTTGGCATAGACTGCACTTCTAGAAGATGATCTTGGCTCTTCCAGCAACATCCTAGTATTACGCTAATAGCCTCCAACAACAGCCAGGCATCAGTGACTTTTCTCTTTAGAAAATGTAAAATTGTATGTAAATGTATATAACATGTTTAAAAATCTTATGTCACAGTTATATGGTAATCCAAACGCTGTGAATTGTTTTTTAATCTGACATAAGTGCTGTGACATCATCCAATGGACCAGTCTGTGTAGTGGGACACTTGGATTAAAACTCATCGCATAGCGAGTTTATTTTGGAGCTACCAATGGATAAAAAAAAGGATTAGAGCTCAATAAATCTCTGAGAACTCTAAGTGCTAAGGTTCTTCAAAGCCTGCTTCTGTGACATCTTATATACTCGAATCTCCATCTGGGAGCGATAGTCTTCTGCTATACATAGATTTGACATTCTATCTGATGAGAAGATTTGCTGTTTTAGGTGTGCTCCTCAACTACACTGGCATCCCGTGTGGAAATCTCTAAGAACAGAGTGTTCTGCCTGTTGAAGCGCTTTAGATGTTTGGGAGATGGGGAGAAGGAGGTTACTAAAAATAAGCTGATAGGCGAAGACTGTAAATGTTGATCTTCAAATTACACCTCATTAACTTGAATACACTGAATTTCGATTACATAAACAATGTTCCCAGCAAAGTGACTTTAAATATACCATTTATTCGTGACTTGCAGTAACAAATGGGACCAGGTGACCTTGAAGACGGTCATTTCCATTGCGATTGAGTGAAGAGCCTTCTCTGTCCTTAAAAGTTTGGCGTAACAATCATGCGAACAGCTCAAGTTACAACAGAAAACATGCTTAAGGCGCATGCTTCAAATGTTAAGCTGCGGAGCTTCTGCAGAGGACACAACTTTGACCTGCAAGCTTTTCAGTTGACTTTCCCTCTTTCATTTTTTTGTCCTCTTTATTATTTCTAATATTATGAAATTAAATATTTATTCACGAAAATATGAAAAGGCAAATAGGCAAACATTCAGAAAATATAATAAGGAGTGAATAATCAGTCTCGTTTCCTTGAGCACTCAGGGTCCATATTCAGATGGTAGAGATGTCCTTGTGACGACATACACTCAATTATTCATTGCTTTTAGTGATCTCTGATAGGCTGCACTTTTTCAATTAGGCACAATAGCCTAGTGCTCTGAGTAATTTCTTCTGTTTAAGTGAATTAAGAGCCCTACAACCTCATCTCCAGGGATATTAATCTCACAATCTCTGGAGAGCATTAATCTTGATACACCTTTTTCTGAGTCTGCTTGCCCGTGTAATAAACATAGATTGAACTTTGAAATAATTGACCTGGTTTAACTTTTTGACCATATTGCCACAATGATGAGATTCAGAACTGAAATTCAGAGGCAATTACAGGAGGGTATAAAAAAAGCAAGCTTCAATATGCTATATTTACTACCTAGATTGGTAGGTCAATTAGTAAAATTTTACTTATTTTACTTATTCCTTAGACATTCCCGTTGAATACAACGCGTATCAGCAGTACACAAAGTGACCAAATGCGAAATATTCAACAATCTGCTTCAACAATCTGAAAGCTGCATTGCGATGCCCATGTCTCTGGGACTGAATGACGTAAGGCCTTAAAATGAAAATTTTTACATAGTTCTGGCATGAAACTCTAGATAGCTCTGCAGATCTATCTCAGTCTGACCTAATGGCATCATTATCACATGACAGAGTGGACTGGTTCTCTCCTGTATTGGTACAACCCTCCACCTTCCCCAGCTCTACCTATAGATCAGCTACGAGGTGATTGGTGTTCGATCTGCAGCAGCAGTATTTCTTACATGCTCAGCAGCAGCATGTTGAGGATGTATTGGCAGAAGCAAATCTCGCTACTTGCTCTGCCGCAGTTTTCCGCCAAGACCAAATACATTAACGCCGTCACGTTTGAAAACATTCCAATCCCTCCGAGAGCTGTCATGAAAGAAGGTCACGTCACAGGCATGACAATTTTGGAAAAAGAATATTAACGGCATATAGAAGTATGTACAATACAGTTGTTTTCACAGAAGGAACGAGATACATCTTCAACATTATTCGTTCTGGAGCCTGGAGCCATAATGGAATTCCAACATCTCTGGAACCGTAATACATAAAGATGCCAAAACGAAAGTTTGTCAAGACCCAAAATCTAAGAGTAACATAGCGTTTATAGGGCCTGAGGGATCATAGGCATTTGACACTTGTAGGACAAGACCTGGAAATGATTTAGCATTTCAATTGAACAATTTAGCACTTTCATTTTCAATTAATTTTGTTTTTGGTTTAATACCTTGTAATTTGTATATACTTAAGTTTTCTTATTGTTCAGCCTCAGACATTAAATAACTCCAGTCACAAATCTTTTAGGATGATGTATCAAAACTTTTCATTATGCATAAAAAAATGAAGGCTGCGTCTTATGTTATCATATCACATACAGACAAGGCACATTGCCAAAGATAAGATGAATCATTAATCTTGAAAGGAATTACCATGACAGATAGCAGCAGGGTTACTAAAGGGCATGACTAATAGAAAAAGGAAAGAGAATCCTTTTTGAGCACTTTCTTTTTCTACTAACACTGAAGTTTTTGCACTCGTATTATATTTGGAAGTGCATAACCTCGCAGGCTAAGCAAGATTAGTGCCTTGCTCAAGTCTTGCTTAAATCCTTTTCCTAGAATCTAACTTCACCGGTTGCACTGGTGTAATGACACGTAGAGCAGGCCATGGAATGATAATCACGGCTTATTATATGAGCTGCTGGAAATACTTGACATCAGCTTATAACCTGCGTAACCTAAACAGAACAGTCGATCTGTTAGAAACAAAATAAGAAGATATTCCTGATGTGTCATTTTTTTTCATTTACTGAAAGACGCTTTTAGGCTCAGATAGTATGCCATTTAATAATTCATGATTATGTTGTGTTGATGATTTTGGGTTAGTTCACAGAAAATGTTTTTGTTTTTTGAAACACCTCAAGGGAGAATTGATGATGAATGTTATTTTACATCCAAAATGACAAATAAGCACCACAGATGATATAATGTGGTCAATAGGATAAATATCCTATTTAATAATCCTTTAAAGCCAAATTATGGCGCTTTATTTTTTACAGAAAAATAACATTGGCCTTTAGAAAGGATTTTTTTTGTCACCTTTCATTTCATAGATTTATATGAAAAATACCAGATAGGACTAAATATCGAATTACTTCTTTGACTATGTTATTTATTCCTTTAAGGTTATTTTTGCTCATTAAGCCCTAAATATAAATAAACCTGCTTCATCAAGTGGTTTTAAATAATTCTTCTTAGAGATACATTGAAGGAGCAATATTCCAATATCATAGATATGCCTGGCAAACCATTAACAGCTTATTGCATAAGAGTAAACTAATGGTCTGAGCTCTTTTAGGTGTGCACTTTAAACCTTTATCTTATCTTCATAACACACATAGGAACCTCAGGACCCTCAGTCGAGTCAAAAGCACCCAATCCATTCGATGCCAGTAAGAGTCAATATTATAAAATACAGGGGCGAAAGGATAAAAATATATAAACTAATGCATATTGGAAAATAAAGCAAAAGTTTAGCTGATTTGACATTAATTGGTAAATTGTGTTTAAAGTAACTGACAAGCAGTTAGCTCCATTTGGGACGAGCAGAAATTTGAAAACGTGAGTTGCTTTTTGGAATATAAATATTGTTATAAACGCTGTTCTCAGCATCAGATTTGTATTTTAACAAAGTCAAAAGCGTATTACTTGTGAACCCATAGCAGGGCTATGTAGAAGATTAGAATGTATCTAGGCCAACAGGTGGAACAGCCAGGACTGGTCTGACCTACAGGGAACATGTGTAGCTGCCTGGGGCCCCAAAGTGTCTGGGGGCCCCTTAGGGAGATGTAAATGTAACTGTTTTAGTGTGGTTACTGCCAAGTCAATATAATGACAAATAACTGACAAGTAAGTCAGTTGAAGAGACAGATAACAAACAGTCAAACAAAAAAAAAGTAATTTCCAGAAATGACTTCATTAAAACTGTTAAAAAGTTGGTGATAATGTACAAACTAGGTCACAGATGCGATTACGGACAATTGGGATGCTTTCTGTGGCACAAGCATGTTTTGAATGGAGGACACAGCCTTTCTGTCGTGAAAGACTTGAAGAATATTCTGGGCAACAAATTCAAAAACTGTCAAGACAAGCAATTAGTTAATTCATTACTGATCTAATACTAATGTACCTGTCACACCACCACTTCCACCTTCCACCGAACTCACCACCTGGACACGATCTCAATCACCTGAGTATTAATCACCAACACCTGCAACCACTCGTCTGCCACCCTTTATAACCCACGCTCAGCGCTTCTTCTACGGCTGTTCTCAAGGTTTCCAACCCAGAACTCTGGTCGTCCTCTCATCTGTCTGCCTGCCAGTATCTGGTCCCACGATCACGATCCTGAGAAAGAAAAGAACTATTACTTACCTTACCTCATTTGAGTTTTCTCCTGTGTTCGAATTTGAGTCTTAACTCCGATGTTTACTTTGTTTCGTTAAACAACTCTATTTGGATCTTACTCTGCGTTTGCTTCCTTGGCCAGAGCGTGACACTACCAAATATCTGGGTCCTTATTCATGAAAAATCTTAGTCCAAAGAGTTAATAAATGATCCTTGTAAAGAACAAAAATAATTCAGAAAGCATCTTAAGGTTCTAAACTGTTAGGAGTATGGGTGAGGTCTCTTAGGAGGATTGAGAGTTTCTTTAGCAGTCGAGAAAATAAATTAGTTTGAGTTAATAAGACATGAAACATTCGATTGTGTGTGTAAATCTATGTTAAACGATGTATTAAAAAAAATAAACTATGCAGCAGTGATGATTTGGGTACGTCACAACCTTCTGTAAGAAAAGTGTTACTATTTATTTCCCATAAGTGTAACAGCATGGTAAATAATAATAATAATAATAATAATAATAATAATAATAAAAAAAGAATATACACATATATAATGTGTGTGTGTGTGTGTGTGTGTGTGTGAGAGAAAAGCTAAATTAGGAGCTTTCTTAAAGGAAGCTTAAAAGATTTTAACTTCACGTTGAATAGACGTACATGTTATTTTCAACAAATTCATACAATTCATAGTTCCATTCCTGGATGCTGATTGAAATACATTTTATAGTTACATCTAAAACAACTGATATCTGAAATGTCTTCACTTGCAACTGTGTATATTTAAAGCACATCACTCAATAGTAACCGTGAATGTTCTTATTCAGGTTTTTATCACTTAACTTCAGTGTACATGTACAGTCATTGCATCCAAGAGCAGCCTCAGGCAAGTCCAATGCTTTTCTGCAAACTGGTACTTTTTGACAGTTCATTTCCTGTTCACACTGTTGTTTATGTAATCACACAATGATGTAACATACACGATTATTTGATATAATAATAATAATGTGAAATGTGGATGTTTTGTATCTAAAGCATGTAGAGTGAATAAACTTGTGAATAAACTTGTAAAGACTTAAAAGTTCTCAGTGGATACAATACAGAGCTGGATGGAAGCGATGAGCAGTGATTAGTTGGGGGAAAAAAGCATTATAGAATCGCAGATGCCGGTATTCGGCTTGGAATGACTGTCAGGTACTCATGAAAGGAGTTTTGAGCCATTTGTAGAATTAAATTAATGATTTGTTTCCAAACCAGACATTTGATTGAGGCTGTAGACTACAGGTAATGATTTTTTGTAAATAATGTTCGGTTTCTTTCATAGACTGATCATTTCACTGCACATTTATATATATATATATATATATATATATATATATAATATATATATATATATATATATATATATATATTAATTATCAAAACCAGTAGTTACTGGATTGCATTTTCTGAATCATTAACAGCCATGGTTTGAGCTTAACTCTTTCACTTCCAGTGATAAGATACGGTAGGGAAAGCCCTGTCGCATATCCTTAACAAGTTATGGGACTTCCCGGGTCTAACGGCCTCTAAAAACGACCATCATCATAAACGGAAGGATCAGAGACAATGTTGATCATAATACAGATCACATATATAGATCATGCATGCTTTCACCATTTTAAATTTGATTGGGACAAAGTAGGCTAGCCAGTGATGAAGATGCCTTTACAGACAAATATCTCTGGATTACTTTTATTACTATGTCACTTTTTATTATTATTATTTAATATATAATATTAAGTATATCCAATATAGGTATGTGTGGATTAAGGTACATGTGTATGTATGTATGTGTGTGTGTGTATGTGTAAACATATGCATAAAGGTGTGTGTGTGTGTGTGCATAAACTTGTGCATGTGTGGCCGTCGAATTTAGGTGAAAGTCATCAAAAATTGGAACTTTTAAAAAAAACTTTGGTGGCGAATGTGTTAAAATCTACTTTACTCTTTTACTGAAGAAAAAAGTGACCTACATCTTGAAAAGCATGAGGGTGGTTTTTGTAAACTATCCCTTTAAGAGGCCTCATTCACATCAGCTGCAAAAATACATTTGTTTCAGAGTTGGAGCTACATTTTGATCAAAAACTTCAAAAGATATTTAAAAAAAATTGATTTAATTATGTTTGCTGACACTAGATGGTGTGTTGATAAAATGAAACAGTTGAATTAGTATTTAAAAGTTTTATACGCTCTGGATTGATCAGGTCTTTTCAAGCTGTGTGTCAAGAGCCTGCCTTCTGAAAGTAGGTTGAGAGTTACCAGGAAGTGCAAAGTCTCTAATGAATATTTAACAGTGAGAGATTACAGCCCTTCACCGCACTCGTGCAGATCTGAGCCTCTCAGCCTTACTGACAGATCAACAGCTTAGTATAAGATACATTAGCAAACCACCCCTATAAATAAGATGTAGAATGAGCTCCAAAGACATTGAGACGGCCATTTTATTTTAGATTTCATTAATTCAGTCCAATTTTGTGTGCAAGCTGATGATCATGTTCTCCAGCATTTTCTGAGAATGACCCAAAGAACATCTGTGCAAAAAGGTTTATTTAATACATGTATTTATTTTTAAGTTAGACTGAAAGAACATAGGCTTTGTTCATGAAAGGTACTGGGTATGCAGGGTGCCAATAATAATGATAATATCATAAAAATAACAATTAAAAAGAATTGTATTAACTGTAATATTATTTAAAGATTTATTGAGGCAAAATATATTTACTTCACGGGTTACACTTATTTTAGTGCATTACAGGAAGTCTATTTACAATATAATACTAATTATCAGATAGATTTCTTTCATTTTGACATTATTTTCTGTATTCAAAACACATCTGAAATGTGCAAGCTGTTATCCTCTGTAATCATGTGTAAAATGCACTATATAGATGTATTATACACTACACATTTCTTAATCAAATGAATGTCTTCCATGCTTCAGATGCAGTGGCTACTTCAAACAGTGTTATACTCTCAGTGGACTTTTTATATGGACCTAGTTTTGTGCACAGGGCTATTGTCATGCCAAAACAAAAAAGGCACAGTGTTTTCGAAAGTCATAGTTAAATGTAGCATCGACATTACGATTATTTATTTTTCAGAAGTGGGAATCCACATTTTTGTGGATGTTGTAGTCTATATGCTAAGAATGTTGTTGCAAAGAAACGATATAAAGACACCACCCTGTTGCTTCACAGTGAAAAAAAGAGCTACATCTCCTGCACTGAGGAACACAGTCAAACGGCCTCGGTGTGCATGTTTCACGACCGAAGATTTCAGTCTTTCAGTCATACTCTAGTTTTTTTTCTGCATGCTATCCTGAACCCGTTACTATCTAAACGCACGGTATGCATGTATATCAGGCGACTTTGTAGCTGTGGCCTTTTTTAATGATGTGAGAAGACGGTTTTACACTCTTCCCTTTTCCTGAGAACAGTGCATTTTGACACTGCTCATGACTGTGGTTTACTGTTTCCGTCTTCTCTTGCTTCAGAGTGGCGTAGTAAAAGAACTGCATGGTCAACCAAATCCTATAATACGACAGAAAATAGGTCACAACTTTAAGAGCCACTTCTCAAGTCTTGAATTTTCGATGCTGTTTTGATGTCAGTCGCATTTGATATTAGGGTTTAGAAGAGCCACATTAGAGGGGCACAAATGCAGTGTGTGGTATATAAAGATCCCCTCTTTCAGCAATTCATCAATATGACTGCTGACTTCTAAATACATCAGTTTATGCAGGAAGTTATGCAAAGCCATTTCTATTGGGTGTGATAGCTTTTGTATATTCGGAGAATGTGGTAGTCATTGACATTCTTAGCACTGATTAAAATCAGTGTTTATTGACGACTGTTTGGTTTCCGACATTCTTTTAAAATTTACATTCAGCTCAGTGATCGATCGATCAATCAATACTGATCGGACTGATCGGTCACACGCCATTAATTCTCAATCTCATGGAAGCAAGGTTCTCCCTGCAGCATGTCTCACGTGGTTTATAAAGCCGTCTCTCAACGAGCTGCAGGTGTGGACGATCAGCCTGTGATGGGTGCGGCCAGGCGCTGGTTGCCAGGGTGACGCTTATTTTTTTTTTTTTAAATTCATTAAATATTTTAATATCAGCCATATTAGCCATGGAAATAATTATTAGGGTTTCCAACCAGAATTTAAATATCGTGCATCCATGCAAAGTCATTTAATTATGTAAATGTTTTTACTTTTAAACAAATATGTGGTTACACTATTGTACATACTACTAAAAGCAGGGACCCATTTTAGGTCTATCAAGTCAAGTCACATTTATTTATATAGCGTTTTGAACCTTACAGATTGCGTCAAAGAATCTTTACAGTATTAAAAATGAAAATAGTGCATCAATAATGTAAAAGAACAACAGTAACTCATTTTTCAGCAAAAGGCAGTTCTGTATCATGTGCCACAAACATTAATAGAGTACTTACTAGGTGAAGGAAAGGTTCTTTTGCTTTGTCCTTTATTACTGACTTTGCTGAGACTGTCTGAGATCAAACTCTCAAGTTCATATATTTGAAGCTAGTTAATTTTCTTATTCAAATTACCATTATAACAGTTCAGCATATTATTGGGCCCATGCAAGACATTGTAACGTCAATACATTTTAAATACATATGAAAATTGTTATTAGTACATTAGTATTGCATTGGATTAACACCCTTGAAATGTTGGGTTCTGAAGTTAGGCCCTTGTTTAATAAAATGTCTTCACAATATGTTAGCCAGGAAAAAATAAAGTAAAAGCAACTAACTAATCAAGTAAACGTGTTGCATTTCTCGATGCGAGAACATAAAGTTCTTTAACCTTCAGCCCGTTTAGTGACTGATGACATCAATGCCGTGCCATCATATCACACCACAACATTTGCATAACCTCAAAAGTCTCTGTAACGGTACACAGAGTTCAACAGTCAACTGTCAAATTAAAAGACCAGAAAAAACCCCAAAGACTTTTAGTTTCTAAAACATCATTTTATTTAACTTTAAAAAAAAAAAAAGAAAAGCCAATACAGATCTGAAGCATTTTTAGAACTGGAACACACTTGTTAATCTCAATTTCAGTATTCTGGTAACAGTATCTGTAAACCAATGCTATACAATTTCGAAAAAAGAGGGGAAGAACAAAAACTGGATTCACAAAATACAAGAAATTCTGAGAACAGGGGCTGCAGAAAGAAGACTACCACGGTAATGTGAAACACGGAAGTTTGTGGCGAGAGGTGAAAAGAGTACAATGCAGAAGGTGAGACAAAAGAAAGAAAGAAAGAAAGAAAAAGCCCCAGATAAATTACCGTGAAAGTTTGGTTTCTTTCATTGTAATTAAGTATAGGTTTAGAGTGAAATTTGCAGAGAATCAATTAAAAAAAAAGAATCTCAGAATTAGAACGTGTAAGCTTCCTTAATTCTCAGACTTTCAGAATCACAAACAGTAAAAGTTTGAAACGAATCGGCCTGTGAAGTTCAAATATTTACTTCAAACCACGTGCTAGTTAACTCTGTATAAGGGGACTCAGAGAAAGTCCGTCCTATCCTTGAAGAAACGCGGCCAAACCATGAGTGTAGGACAATTGTGCGTATAGACGTGGTTGAAAAACGCTAGAGATACCATTCCTCTTGAAAATCTTACATCGAAGACCTTCAAATGCTTACAAAACAATGGTGAAATTCAGCAGTACTCTCCACTTAAAAAAAATACATAACTGACTTATTTTAAGGCAATCAGGCCTAGTTAAACAAGGAGTCAAATAAATTCAAAATATAGGAACAGAGTTGACCAACAAAAGCGACGTGAAAAATAACATGAATTAATGGTGTCACGTTTACGCGTTTTTTTTTTATGTGGAACATCAAATGCAAATTTGCATTCGTCAATGCAGATGAGAGGGGAAGGCGAAAACTATACTGATGTCAGCGATGATAAAATCAGAAATACTGAAGCGAGCTTTGAATGTTAATCTGGTAGGTTCCCCTAACTTTGTCGCATCCAAGTGATAAACTTTTAGAGAATGTGGTCGCAAAGTTGATCCATCCATGTAAACACTATTAAGGATTTTCTGATACAGAAAAAATACTATGTTGACAAGGAACGAGAGGGAGTTATGTCATCGAAATGAATGTTTTTTTTGTTTTCCATCATTCCAGAGGATCAAATCAATACGCTCTCGATTATGGGTAAGATATCAAAAAATAAACCTCTATATTGGATTAGGAACCTGCGGTATTCTGCTGTTGTGACAATCATTCAGTTGCAGTTATTTCAAACGTCATGGTTTATTCGTTTATGTCTGCTCTAGTGAAAATGTTCAGATATATCACCATTACTGTAGACAGAAGCAGCACTAATGTCCTCCAGGCTCTGCCCAAAGAGAAAATTAGCTCCAAGTGAAAAAGACTAATAAAATACTCTCTCTTTAATTTTTACCAGCGGCTGATAAAGAAATATGTAATAAAGTACTTTTTCCACACTTCTTCTGTAAAACTGAAGCCACCACTCTTGGCGCTTTGACACTTAAAATATCCTCTTAGATACATTAAAAAAAGACTTTAAGCAATAAAAACAAGTTTATATTATGGGTAGCAACATGTAAAATAAAATCACAACTCTGCAGAGAAGATGGAAAATACAGAATTTGCATAGCAGATTAGAATACAACTGAGAAGGAACTGCGTTTTTGGTACAATATGGTTTTGTCACATAGCTTTTGATGCTATCTGTATGTACAGCTTGACGTCCGTTTCGGTTCCTTTCTTGCTAGTCCATAAAGCAGAAATGGATTTAGAGTCTGTCACTATAATGCTCACAAAAGAAATGCCAAGCATCTTGTTTGCTTCTCGTCACGCTGCTCCTTTCAGGCGAGACATGTCATATCAATGTTTGTGTAGGAGTCTCTTACAGGAAAACAAGTAGATACTGTTTCGAAAGTGCCATCTTGCTACATTTGATCAGCTGATTCCATGGTCTGTTCGTGAAAATTAAACATCATGTTGAACATCCCGATAGCTTTCAGATACTGTGAGTTTTGGTCACATTCTCTCGTACACACGTACACACACACGTACACACACACACACACACACACACACACACACACACACACACACACACACACACACACACACACACACACACACACACACACACACACACACACACGTACACACGTACACACGTAACACAAACACAAATGGGAACCTGCACCAAGCAGGCAGGGGGGTAGAGGAGGTAAAAAAGATGCACTCTAGAGGTTTAATCAATGTTCCACATTCCAGCAGCGGGTAAAGCTTTGAAATGAACAAGCACCATTTGGAAAAGGCCTCCGAAGTCCTCCATTTTGGGAGAGAGAGTTACATTTTTAGCAGTTTCCGCTCGATAAAGAAAACTACATTCAGACTGGCAAAAGTCTCAGTGGCTGAAATGTTCGTTTTGGATTTTGCTTTCTTGGCTTTCCGACATGGTCGTTTCAAGGCAAAAGGCAGCCCTCGGTAGCAGCCTTTCTGGAGGTATCTCCATTCCAGGGGAGGCCCTTTCTCAACTCCCGTGTTTGTAACGAGTCCCAAGGGTGTGTTCATGAGTCCTCACCGCCTCTGGTGTGCGTAGACTGGGTATGCTAACGTGACATTCAAAGAGTCATTGTGCTGAACCAGGGAAGTATGCTGGTAGTGCAAGACCAGTTCTTTCAGAGAGCTGTAAAGATTGTAGGGCTCAGCAAAGCCATATCCCGTGGGTGTCTTGTTGATGACGCAGTGCTTGACCTCACCATCCACACTGTGAGACGAGAAAGAGATGGTTTTAGTCATCAGTGCCTTTTGCAATTTCCCATTTCAACATGCAACTGATCTAGCAGTCAATGAATTGCACAAAATGTCGAGCTATGTCTACGTAAAAACAATCAACATGTGAACTGAGGCAGAGTTACAAGCACAAAAAAAGTGGTACGTACACAACACTACAGGCATAACATCCGGTTTTGCTGCTGTCCCTGACCAGGAATGTTCCGTCTCTTTTGCCCCGCAGCAGGGCCTCTGCCTGGATGCGGTTAATGTTACCCAGCTTCCAGGAGCGTTCGTCATGGTGTGGCAAATCCTCATCGTCATCCACCATTGAGTATTGACTAGCGCAGAAGTTGAGAGTTTGATTTAGCAACCAGAAAAAAAAAAAAACACTTTTAAATGTCAAGTGGCTATAATGAGAAAAGCAGAATACTCACTCGTCCTGGTTGTCGTTTTTGATTCCCAACCATTCGTTGAGTTTCTTCTGTCGGACGCCTTTCTGTGTCAACCACCTGTGCAGAAAAAAAGAGCGTCATTTATTACATTACATTATGCTCATTGCATACATTTATGAATGTAAGATTGTGTGTTAAAATTTGATGCACAGAACCTATGGAATATGAGCTACTTACATGAGGTACTGATCCCTGGTCTTTCTGAGCTGGATGAGGTCAGGCTTAATGCTGTTCATCCGCTTGTCAATCTCTCTGTAGTCTGCAGCTTGCTTCTTCAGATCTTCTTCGAGACGCCGTTTGCTGTCGACAATTTCACTGATGCGCGATTTCAACTTCTCATAGTTGACCATTATCCTGCATTGAAAAATTGCAGAGAAGTTGCATTACACTTTGGAAATGCTCTCCAGAAGACTATATTGGAAATTCTCAGCTTCAGGACTCACCTTTGGATTTCCTTCTCATTGCCTTCTCTCCTGAACTTCTCAATATATTCTTTGCTGTACCGTTCTTGTGTCTGACACTGCTCTTCAAAGATCTTTATGGTCTCATTAAAAGCTTCAATAGCAGTCCTTTTCATTTGTATTTCCTAGTGAGCAGAAAAAATAAATGTCAGCATTCGCTGAAGAGCTTTTTCTTGAGCTCTGTGTGTAATACAAAGTCAGTCATCTACTATGAGCACATTTAAGAGCACACCTGTGATGTTCTAGTGTATTCCTCATAGAGTCGGTCGTACTCTCTGTTCTTTTCTTGGTACTGCTGGTGGTATTCGTGCAACTTCTTCCCAACAGCTTCAATATTATCCTCCTTTACCACCTGATCCTGTAAACACACAAAAAAACATTCATCCAATAAAATGTTTCCAATTGAAACATGATGATCTAAAATGAAGTTCTTTAAGAGACTCTATATTCCAATGAATTGAGAGGATGATTACCTGTTGGTGCTTGGACACAGGATACAGTAGTTTCACATCTAGTTTGGGGTTGTACTGGGCGAGAGACTCGTGCCGATAGTGGTTGATCAACTCAACCACAGAGTTGAAGGTCAGGGGGTCTGAAAAGCCGTATTTTCCATCACGATGGAAGATTTTGATCAACTTGTTGTTACCTCCTTTCCTGTAGGGCCAATAAAAAAAATTGTTTTAGATCAATCCTTCAAGTCAAGGCAAGTATCGTCTATATAAAAAAAGAAGAAAAAAAAAGAATGCAGACACACATGGGTTTTACAAAAGGAGAACGTACCTCAGTGTCAGTGTGTAATCCCCGTGCATTTTAGTGGAGGCATCTCGGACCAAAAATGTACCATCAGCAGTGTCCCTAAGCTTTTCGTTGACCTCCTCCCTGCAACAGAAAGAGAGTCAAACTTTTGCAAGAAGAAACCTCAATAAAACAATAAAAAAAAGCATGCTTGTACTCATCAAACATAATGTTTGGTCAGACTTGCCTGGAGATGTCCCCCCAGTACCATTCAGCGTCTTGCAGAGCCATGTTGTTGTTCATACCGTTGTTAGTGACAGACGTTGGTTTTGGTGGCTTGGGAGGTAGTGCTATAAAGAGAGAGAGAGAGAAAAAAAGACTGGTTGATACCAGAACTGCTGATGAACTAGTAGCACTCAAAGTCATTTACACAAGCAACATGTGCAGGCATGCTCAAACCTATTTGTCAATATGAAATACCAGTATCACTAAAGGATGCTTTAATCTGATGAGGACAAAGGAAAACCCCTAAAACATCCTTTAGTGTTTTTCTGTCAAGTTAGCGATGAATATTTCCTTCCAACTAAGACAGTCATGTTTGGAAAAAAAAGCATGCAAAGGGTACTGCAGTTTTCTCTAATTTTGGCCTCCTCCCTTTCCAGAGTTTTCCATTTCATTAAATGCAGCTGAGCACATGCCTCACAAGCACTCAGCAGGGAGTCAGATTCTTTACTCAGTGAGAATGCATTTCATTGACCCTTCCAAAAAATCTTTTCATCACCATTTCTGGATCAGGCCAGTATGATACCACATATACCACATAAGCTGTTCCTGAGATGCACAATCACACATGAGTCATGGAGATACAAGATGAAAATAGGGAGTTTTCACTTGGATTTGACAATATACATTTTTTTGAAGCATCTATTGACCTTTCCAACAAGTATTTCAGAACAGAATTAGCACAGTTTCTAGAAGAAGTGACATCTGACAGCATTCAGAAACCCACTCGTAGGCTTTTTTCAAGCATTGCAATATGCACATTCATGCAAGAATCCTTAACCATTGAGAACATGTTGCTTTGCTGGATAGAGAAAAGGTAGCATTTGATTGGCTGCTGGGCCGAGTGACGGGAAGCAGCGGGGGCAGTGCAGTCTCCGTGGAGCATGAGGCAGAGCTGAAGCGGTGGGCTATTTTTATCTTCCAACTCCCCCCCCCCCAATGCACACTCACTGTCTCTCTCCTTTGTTCACTTCAGTCACTATATCGTCACTAAGCATTTTCTGCCTAACTCAATCACGCAAGGACATTAAACCAGATACACCTACGAGATTATATCTGCCAAATCACCCATTGGTCAACAGTACCTAAAGCAGATGCATTTTTCATATAACGAGAGAGACACAACAATCTATGTGACAACATCAATCTTAAAACTGTTTTGAGACCAATAAATGTATCTAAGACCACAGATAGAGCTGTCGTTTATCAAATTAAGCCTCAGGAATGACTTGTTTGTAATGCACCAACTTCAACAGTTACCTGGCGCATCTATCTCTATGTAAAACAGCAGGTCTGATCCAGCTCCTGATCCAGAGTCGGGTCTCAGGCTCTCTAGATCTGCCATGCTTAATGGTGTGTTGCTTATCTGGAAGGATTCGCATACAGTTTTCTTGGCATACCTCCTCTGAATAGATACTTTAATTTCCAGGTTCTTCTTTCTCATCGCTTTCAAGACTAATTTTTAAAAAGCGGGGTCAGTGAAAACCATTACATCACTTACCCCAGCCAATGGTGCAGCAGGACTGTTGCTGGCCACTCCTGCCTCATCACCTGCCTCTATTTCTTCCAAGTCCTGAGTGCAGTGATGTCATTGCAACAGTGCTTTGTCCGTTCAAAAGTAGGCAATGAAACACGTAGCAAAGAAAGATGTATTTGTCCCAAAGTACGTGATCCAGCAATTTCCTTTATCCGTGCGGAACATACGAGCTGTCTAAGCCGTTTCAATGCTGCCAAACGCAGGGACTTAAATCACTGATAAGGTGCACTGCAGCACAGCATCTTTCGAATGAGGAAAGGAACTGAAGCCTCACACTGTCTTTCTCTGTCACCCCCTCCCTTCCTGTATCTATGATGCAGCTTTGCTATGCCCCGCCTCCCTCTGAGCAGAAGTGATCTGGTAGGCAGACAAAAGCAGAGCCCTGATCGCTGCTGCAGCGGCACGTAGGCAGTCCCTACGTCAAAGACAAGGCCGGGTCAGGAGGCAGGCAGGCACGGCTTGCAAATACTTCTTATAATCCTCAAATGCGACTCACGATGGACTGCAGGAGGGGAAAGATCAGCTATTTGAGCTTGAGGAGGTACCTGAAATAGTCGCAGTTCTAAGTAGGGTTAAAAATGGGTCCAGGAACGTGGTCTATTGTCATGCTCAGCACTCTAATGACAGGTCAGACAGGCACTTCAGCTGGGGGCTTAACAGCAATGCAGTAGGTCAAGTGTAACTGCTTGCTTCTGGGTACAGCAGCAAAACTTTAGTTTTTAAATGCAAGTAGACACTTTTTAAAAGACAAAATATACTATAACTTTTTTTTTTTGAGGCAATGAATAATACCACACGTTCAGACATGTCAGTGTCAGTCAAACAGGTTAACCCACTTTTCGTAGCAGGTTGCACTTATGCTAGTCTTGATACACAAGCAATCGCACAGTGGAGAAGCATGGATATTTAAGTTTGTGAAAGAGTTGAGAAAAACCGGGTAACTTCCCAAAGCAATGAAACGCTGCATTGATTTGATGCACTTCTAAAAGTACCCAATCATTACACCAAACTTCCTGAGACACCAAAACCACATACTTACATTGCAAGTTGTGCATATTCAGCAAAAGTCAAGCAGCCTTTTGTTCAGTAAGTCCGTCCGGTAAGCATTTCTTGTGATTCTTGGTAAATCCAAGTGACAATCCTTTTGAAAAAAATATTTCCACTTGGCAGGCGCAGGAGTCTAAAAGTCACTGTAGCAGTTAAAGAGTTGATAAAGAGTTGCTGAGTGCGACAGGTTGAGACCGTAAAGCCCGAGGAACTAAAGCAAGTCTGAGAGGGGTGGAGAATGATGCCTGCTCTGGGACGGCTAGGTTAATGATTGCTGGGGTCGCAATGCTGCTAACCAACTCTCTCTCTCTCTCTCTCTCTGCTCATTCACTCTGTCTGGCTCCAAGGGTTCAGTCTCATGATTAACTTGCTCAGGTTCAAATATTTGCTGAGCTGTGCACCCTTATGTTTGGGAGGGGAATGTGGCACAGGCAGGAGGGGGCCAGTGGGTGGAGTAAACTCCTCGGAAGTGAACGTTTGCAAGCGTGTGAGAATGCATGCAAGACAGAACAGCCGCCGTTGCAAAGGAACAAGAGAGCTCTGTGGAGCAGACCACAGTTCAATCCAACCCAATCCAAGTGGGCCCTTTGCCACCAGCTTAAAATAGCCACCCAGTAACTAGGAACATGCGCGCACACGCACCCTTGCACTCAAATTAACACACACATCCGCAGCTACGCACCGCCACATGTGCAGGAATCATGTATGGGCAGGTTGGTAAGGCAACAAGTAGCAGTTAAAAGCTGGCACTTGTGTGATTTGTGTTTGTGTAAAAGCTTGCACATAAGGTACAGGAAGAAATCGAGCTGCCCGAGCAGAAAGGAGGCAAGTGTGCTTTTGAGTCTGGGCTCGCCCAACCCAGTCTCCTGCAGGTGCAAATTACTGACAGCTGAGCCCGCTCCATGCCAGGGCAAGGTATAAATAGGCCCTAACAGGTAATAAAACATTTAAACAGTCACACAGCCAGACTCGGGGCCCCTGGCAGCCTGAGAGAGATAGACGGATAAAGACAGGGAGAGAGACTTTACTGCTGCTATAAAAGCCCAACTAGACAACTGGTCTGTGTTCAGGGCAGCATACACACAGCAAAAGTGTCTCTGTGGTCTGTCCCATCTCTCAATGAACCTGACCCACAAAAGCAAAGGAGTGGAACGAAGATTTCTGAGCACTCCCATCCATTAAACATTCATATCAAAGTGCTAAACTGCACCCAAGACTACACACTGATGAAGCAAAGGTGCATAGCTATGTCATTTAAGATTGAAAAACATCTATGCTATTGTCTTTTGAGGCATAAAACAAATCAGAACTGGACATCTCCCTGTTTTTTTCTTTTTTTGTCCATTTTAGCAAAACGCTGAAAAATCAGTAAAACGTATAATGACCGCACTATGCAACGCCACAGAACAGTGTTTAGTGCATGTTTTTATACACACATTTTTTATTTGTTAACATAGTGAAATTTCAGTCAATTAGTAAAAGTACTAGTTGAGAATCAATGGTTTGTAATTTGTGGTTTTTATGCAAAAAAAAAAAAAAAAAAAAAAAAAAAAAAAAAAAAAAAAAAGATATTTACCTGGAGCCGCCTGACTGTCACTCCATTCGCTGGTCACCAGGACTTCAATTATCCGGATGTGTGCCTCTGGGCTGGGCTCACAGCTGAGAAGGGAAATGAAACCTCAAGGTTTTCTGCTAGCTGGAAACAATGTGATTCATCAGCATGTGTGTGTGAGGGTGTGTACCTGGTGGGCTGTTGTCTGAAGAGTGCCGGGCTAAAGATCTCAGCAAGGGCACGAGCACTAAGCAGGTTGGCAGCTGAGGCCTGGCATACACGGGAGAAATGGCGCAGCAAGCTCTGCAGGGTCAGCCAGTACTGCGGAGGAAGTGCAGAGGAGCTGGCCACCAGCCGCAGGTGATGTGCGCAATCGTCTGTACCCTGCACTTCTGAAGAGACAGAGAGACAAAAGAGTGTTAAAAAAAAAAATAATAAAAAAAATAGGGCTCTCCCACCCACTTTAATACACTTAGCGTGTCGTCAGAACATGTCCCTTAACCTCTCTCTCAAGGGTTATGTATTTATAGTGAGCTAAACATAATCAGTGAGGACGTATGCAAAAAGTGTACATGCAGTCATGTGGAAAATTGTGCTCAGTACGCAGTGTGCAACTAACCGCACAAGATCTTAAGAGAGACAATGACAGAGTGAGTAAGGTACACTGAGAGGTGATTGGTTGACAGCGCTGATGTCGCAGATAAGTTTTCAGGTTTGCTTTAGGTCTATTAACCACAGATATCCTGTTTCCAGCCACGTGAACGTATACTACCCAAAAGAGAACTGAAAAAAAAATTATAATAAAAAAAAAAAGAAATACAAAAAAAGAAACACAGTGTTCTCTCTGAAACTGGATACATGCTAGTTTACAGCATTAAAAGTTTGCTCTGCACACAGACAGAATGTTCAGTCACACAGCGGGGGCAGATAAAGTTAACACCCTTAAGCCAACCACCAATACAACACCTGGAATACTTTTCACTGTCGAATTGTATGGAGTTTGTAGACACAAAATCAGATAAGTGTTGGAACATGTGTACTCAAAAGGCACACGATGTGATGATACAACCACATGATCTTGCTAGATAAGACTGCACGGCCGCTTTCAGAAGTTCATAGGAGTGTGCAAAACTCCTTGTGTTACTTTATGACCATTGTAGGAGGCTTACCATCTGGCTATCACACATCAGAACAATAGCACCACCCTGTGGCTCTAATAATAAATTGAGATCAATGAAAATCGAGCTCAATATAAATGCATTCTTTGGTTTTAAGTCTTTAGAGTTTAATTTTGATGGACTGCAGTAGTTCACATCAGAGAGACCATTTAATGAACCAGACTACTATTGAACACGAGATATCGGAAGTCTGAACACGACAGCTGAAAGGAAGTTCTACATTTCAAATAAAATAACTGAAAGCCTATATTCTAAAATGTGCGTTAGCATAGTCAACTTGATTAAAATTATTTTAAAATACATATTTTAGCCTGATTTTAGCTAAAGAAGTGACTCAATACGTTACCAAAATCTGATCCAGTAACATAGCTGTACTCCCATAGCTAGAACATAGCATAGTAATGGTACTACGCTGACCAATGAATCGATTAACTGATTTTTCGGACTTTCCACGGCATTTCAGAAAATGTAAACATTTGGCAAACTGAGAATTGGCATCTCATCCCACTGTAAATCCAATGATTCATATAAATGAATCATAATATAGATGATTATTACATCATAGAAACCCTCTAAGAATTGTAGGACTGTTAATGTAATTCTTATATGCTGTAATACTTTGGAAACCCACCTTGAGCAAGGCGTATCATCTCACTGTAGACCACAGAGGGGATTACAGGCTGAGGTAGATCTTGAAGATACCTCCTCAGACCATCGCACAACATCTGAAGGTCCATCTGCTCCAGATCCACCGAGGCAGGATCTAATTCAAAAACACAAACATAAAAATCATTGCTTTAGTTGAATATATGAATGTTGCTCAATGTAACAATGCTTGTTCAGGATGCTTGCCAAGACGTGGATGTGGTTTCTCAAAGTATTTGGAGTAGCTGTTTGTGTTTGCTAGGGTGTCCTGGGTCAAAATCCACTGGCAAGTCTGTGACAAACTGGTCTTCAGATACGTTCAAAGTACCTCCAGTGTAAAGGTCCTTGCACATCATGTCTGGAATATTTGTATGCCCTTTTCCTTTTATTCGTCATTGCTTCCTATCAAAATGTTTGCCACAGATGTGAAAGCAGAAAATCAATCCTGGTCTGATTTTCTTACTTTTTGGACGCAGTATGTAAACGTGATTGACACAACGTGAGGTTGTATTTAATTTTTGTTGTGCAAAGATTTCGGACTCAAGTTTGCAAACATCTTAAGTCTACGAAATTTTATCCGTTTAGTTTGCTGGTGAGAATTGAAAATCTGACTGCTTAGACAACTGAAAGAAAACGTTACCTAAAGAAACCACACGTCTGTAGCACCAATTGTGCAAAAGTTATAAATGTTATTAAATCAGGTTGAGGTTTTTAAAAAGATGCAATAGTAATAGTAAACTGTGCTGGTTAAGGCTGTGTTTCACGTTCAGAGTGGACTGAAAGCTTTAGTTACATTGCACTAGTTTATGACAGTTAACCGCCGTAGCAACACCTAATGCAATGCGTCACTCACCACTATCAAAGCACTGTCTGACATCCAGCCCTCCTCCAGCAGTGAAGTTTCTGTAGAGCGTAGGGTTGTCTAGACCTGTACAGAGTTTATATGCGAGTTAATACATGTAGAAAATGCAATAATTACGGAGTGCGCGTACATGTGACAAAGAAATATGCGTGATGGATTCTACTCGCCTTTCCTCTCGATGGCCTCAAGGAGCTTGAGCAGCATGGGCGGTGCTACCTCTGGAGGTGCGAACTGCTCCGTCAGGTCTACCAGAGAGCTGAAGCCTAGAGGAAAGAAAGTTGAACATCAAAAAGCCGCCATGTACCTTTGAACAACTACTAGCTTTTCATTAAGCACCGAACGCCATCATTTCAAAGCCTCCAAGGAAAACAAGAATTTTACACCATGGCCCACTCTAGAGACACGGCACGCTTAGATCAATAACGGCCCTCATGTATTTATGTGGTGCAGCAAGAAGCACATTTGGACGGCACATCTAAGCGTTGCCGGGGGTGGGGGGGGGTTTTAGGGCTTGCGCTGACCGGTAGGATATGATTAAGTGTGCAGCGAAGGTGGACGAATAAGCTAAAGCAAACAGACCGCAATATGCAGCCACTGTTGAAGGGTGGAGGGTTACTGAGATCTACATGTCCAGGTGCGGGCATGAAAGGGCTGCGGGACTGGCTTGAGCTTTATTTGGATTCACTGCACAGCATTTTAAATGGCTTGGATTTCTAAAAGACCTGACTGTTAGCAGCGTCCGAGGCCGCCGATTCAAACACAGCATATTATGAATGGATTCCCTTTACACAGTCTTTTTTATAGAGGTATCAAGAGGATCTTTGCAGTTTCTTAGAAGGAATGGCTCAAATTAAAAGTTTGGAGGCTGCCTAAATTGGGGAAGAAAAAAAAACCACCACACATGAGGAAATGGGGGTTTAGGCCATTAGAAATAATAGTCTTGTTTAGTCCCAAGGCTCTGGGACTTTTTTCGCTAGCCTGGGAGATAAGCAAGGAAAGTTGTAGATATCACACCGCTTCTCTTGAACTTTACTTTGAAAGACAACAGCCATCTGGAGTCCATTACTGCCAAGGCAACATCGAGCATAAGAAGAGTTATTCATTTTCTGAGAACTGCTGAACTCGAGGCAGGGAGAGTGAATGACAGATTCCTCATATAGAAATTTGGAGCGTAGTGTCACTTTGGTACGCTGCTCTGAGTGGTAACCTTGTGCCCAGACGGACACCTTATCCAGCTCACTGCTTCTTAGAATCCAAATTCAAAGTGCTGGGCTAATTTTACCATAGCTCAAAATGTTCTGGTCAAAAGGTGACAAATATGGTCTTTGAAATTAACGGATCCATACATTTCCTATAAATGTTTGGTGAAATAACTTAAATCACTATGTCATTGTGATATTGAAACTGGCTAAGTGAATAACACTGTGGTGGTCTGGAATCTCAAAATAAATAAATTATAATGCACACCCCTCTGTAGGGTAGAACTGTATATTCCAAGAGCCTTGTGTTTATTTACATGTGTTGGACGAGCATTTCCACGGAGACGCGAGACTGAGAGGGAAGGGGGGGATTGAGTTGCTTCTAAGTAACGTGGGGTGACCTGATAGCACTGGCCTTCTACACTGCTAGATTGAATGACATTCGGGATTGATGATAGTAGAATAGTCTAAATGTTTTGGTTCAAGGTTCCACTATGTCCCTGAGACACCTTGGAGTGACTAAAGAGGAAACAGACATTGGTTTCATGCAGAACACATCAGAATGGGTCTGAGTCTGTTCTTCAGTGCAATTCAATGGATTTTTTGGGCTATTTATTGTTCATTGAAAACTTAGTTTGACTACTCTCCAAAGTAAGTTACGTGACGTGTTACATGCCAAGTATAAGCAAGCGTCACTAGGAACTGGGCAATCCAGCAAGATTGGATGCACTGCACCGTGAACTCACGCAATATTACACTCATGCCAAGCTCGTCAACCCACTAAGAGTAGCAATAGTGGAAATTTAGTGAGTAAGTGTTCCCTGTGAACAATGCTCCAGAAAGATCCAGATGAAAACATCCTCTGTTTTCAACTACTAGGCTTAATTTATCCAAGCTGTGAGGTTGAGATCACACAATCAACCAGGCAATGGAAACAATTAAAGATGCATTCACGGTGAAGTCCAAGTGCTGTAAGACTTTATGGGTAAAGGGTAAACATTAGTAACATTTGTGTGTAAAAAAACAGCTTAAAATGCCTCTAGTTCTCTGCAAATTATACAAACAGAAAAAAGGCAGAAAGCAGACCAGCTCAGATTCAGACAACCAATCAAAGCGGCCTGCAGATTCCGGTTGCCGTAGCAACTCTTGGAAGAGGGAGTCAATGTGCAAGTCTGAACATGCGTAGTGTCTCAATGTGTGGCAGTCCTGTTGTATCTATGGCACGGGACCCCAGGTTAGGGAAAGGAAAGCAGCTGCCTGGGTTTGTAGAACAAACTCAGCACATATGAACCACAGACTAAGATCAGAGAAAGTACACATGGTGCTAAAGACCTTAAGTTTCCTAAGCAGCTAATTTTAGGGGTGTACTCATGTACCTGGTGTTTCTATTACTGACTATTTCTTCTTCGAAATGCCATTTTAGCAAACCACTAAATGATCACCACATTTCCCACAGGCATCAATAAGGGATGTTTAAGTGCCTTAACCTACTTTTGAGGAACCAAGCTGTCAAGGTGTAGCAAAAAACAGCATTTCCATTAAGTCGAGTCACCTTTATTTATATAGCGGTTATAGATTGTGTCAAAGCAGCTCTACAATATTAAACAGGAAAATAGTATGCCAATAATACAAGAGGACAACAGTAAACAATATTTCAGTTAAAATCAGTTCATCATTAATTCAGTGATGTCATCGTTCAGTGCACTAATAAACAGCCAAGAGAGAGAGAGAGAAAGAGAGAGAGAGATGGGATACACAAGCACAGGGCTCCATGTTGAGCGTGCAAACCTTTAAAGTATCAGCACATGGTCACTGTCTTGTGGGCTTTGTTTTCTAGTGCCAAACTCACGGTATTCGCTGTTCTTTTGCTGGCAGTTATCAAACAGCGTTACATTGCTATGCGCGCCTGTAGGATGGAGTGTGAATTGCCTGTATTTGTTGTAAGGCTTCGTGCACCGAACTGAGATGCCTGTACTTTTCCAGAAATAAATACTTTAAGCGAGAACTTTGCAACAAAAAAGGGCATTAAACAGCCATTAAAACTTATATGGAAAAAGGGTACAGATTTTTAGGAAAGTCTTCCTTTTTTAAAACGAACAATCCAAAGGAACTGAATTAGTAAAATCAACTTGAAGCTGGATTTCAACTACTGCACGGGCTTTGAAAAGGGCTCTACATCTGCTGTGTTCTCGCTCACCACTGGTGTTTAGTTTGCATTATATACAAACACTTCCATGTCTCTTCACATAACCAACATGCGCGCCAAGGATAAATGGGGGATGGGATAGCACCAACACTCAGATATCCCTTTGTGCATATATCAGTTCTGCTTTTTTCTTCTGCTCTTGCTCCACCTCTTGCAACGTGTTTCTAATCCGCCGAGCAGACATGCTTGTCCTTCAGTAAGAAGATTTGCCAATTCAGCCCCGTGTCTCTGGAGGCGATCATTAATGAAGACCACATGTACACACTCTCACGCACATCCCAATAAACACCAGCTTTCACCACGGTACCACCTCCATTGCAACAACCCTCTACTAAAGTCCAGTCCTTTCATTTTGCCAAATTTCTTTCCCAGGTTTTGCATGTTACCGCTGGGAAACTTATAGAATTTCAATACACTTTTGACCCAGTGGCTCAAAAAGATATGATCTCTCTTTTTTTTTTTTGGTTTGGCTGTTATGCAACGCAGCACTATATGCTACAGAAAGAGGCACAAAGTTTTTCTTGCTTTATCTGGCATCAGTGAACAAGTCGTTTTAAAACATAGTGGATGTGTAATGGCCATTCCATACCCTGCCAAACGCAGTCAACTGGACCAGCACAAGCTTTCGGTTTTCGCAAGAGCACTTTTCTGCCGCCTACTGAACCAGCACTTAGAGACGATTGTACTGATTCGTCATGATACTAAATGTGGCGACTGGGCACAAGCTGTTCAAGCTAAGCCACAGGAACGTGCACCATTACGCCCACAGCCACAAACCAATCCTGCCCCGGTTACAACCACCATAATCTAATGAGTGCCATTACTCTGCATAAGAACGATGTCTTTAGCAGGGAAAGAAACTTGAAAAAGCAGGATGCTCGCAAAATTCTTTCAGAAAATGTCTTGTGCATCATTCTAGACAAATCTGTTGTTTAAACATTGAAGATGTTTAAATTAGTGATTTTATTTAAATACATTGTCAATTTATACTTTTGATGACTATAATACTATGTAAAGAATCCATCCACTGTTTTATAAGGGACCTAAAATGAGATTTAAAAGTATCTAAAATACATGTATTATTTTAATATAATTTACATATTCTTCTTTAGGTACCTTGTCATATGTATTGGTTTACTGCTTGGTTAGGCGAAAGTGCACATTCTTTACAAACCCCAGCAACAATTCTCCCTCAAAGAGATGCTCCATGCAACAGATGTTCAATCAAGAACTGAAGAGGCCCCAAAAAGGAGAGCAGCACATTATCTCAAACACCAGCAATGCCTTGACACAACTAGCTCACACTTTCAGTTAACTGCCACAGTTCTCTCTGGCAGTTTTCACATGTACTTTCTTACAATATGCATTTCATGTGAATGTGTGTCTCAAGTCCACTCTTTAAATAAATGCACACGAACTGCACAACAACTGCAAGAGATAAGACGGTGATAAAATTGTGAGAACAAATAAGGAGATAGCATCACAGCATCACCATATCTCATGAAGCACAGGAATGTGGGCCTAGCATGTACTAACCAGTTTTGGTCCAACCACGCACAAAGTTTGATCACATCTATTTTAAATAGCCATGGAAATAGAAAATCCTGAACTCTAGAATACCGTAACAAAGAGCATTTAGTGGCCTTACTGAATGTTTTGTTTCTAAAGCATGCTATACATAAACTTAAAAAAATGTTTTAAAAAAAAAGTTTGATGTGCATTGATGAATTATTTTATATTATTAAAAATGGTCAAGTACTCATGTTTATCAGCTCAGCCCCATCATTCTCCACGCAATAAAACAGAACAGTTGGATAAAGAGGAACTCTGATTTCCATAGAACAGAAGAAGTTCAAGCCATAAAAGATCTCATTGCCTGTTTATAGTCACGTACAGAAGAGGGGGAGAAAACACTAAAATCTAAATCAACGTCCAACTTGGAACCCAAGTGAAGGAAAAACTGAGCAATAGTTTTTGTGGACCCAGAATGCAACTTTAGCAAGAATGGGTTAAGAAATAAAACAAGAAAGCTGGGCACATACGGATACTCTCATTCCAGAGGCCCACAGAAAGGAGCATGTTAGTGTTATAATATATAAAAAAAAAAAAGCCTGGGAGCCGGAACGGACTGGAATTCCACATCTGCTGTTCTCTGAAGTGAGCCCCTGTGGCTGAGAGAGAGAGAGAGAGAGAGAGAGAGACCCAACACTCCCCCTTAATCCCCTTCGTCAGGTCTGAACCCAGAAGAATAATCCAAATATTCAAAGAGCAGGATGGAGAAATAAGAGAGCTAGGGAGGAGAGAGAATAAGAACAATCTGGAAGAGCATTCAGTGGCAGCTAATAAATCTGAAACACAGCGAGGCAATGAGAAGTGAAACCTGGGTGTCTTAAATGCACAATACATTCACTCTCAGTACTGCAGTGTAACCGTAACACAAATTATTTAGAGAATGGCATTTGAAGTAAAAAAATTATATAAGGCAGCTGTGGTAGCCAAAACTTTACCGTACTATTATGGTAACATAATGAAATTTAAACATGGACTGTCACTCAAAGAATTCTGGTCGATGTATGGGTTTTCAACTATGAATGATGATTTGTTTACTTATGATTTAATGCCATGCCACTGTAAGTTATGAAACTAAGATGACTTGTACAGGTTTTGGACTTGAAAAGAACATTTAACAGTTTCTGTGAGTCAAGATGCAAGAGTTCCCATCCCACATTAAATCACAGCCTAAGTTATTACTAGTTTTTATGCATAATTTTTGAGTTGTGGAAACCTTTTTTTCTAAATGAGCTGAGGCTCTGGCGTTTCACTAACATTAACAATTGTCTCAATGACAAATACCTCAATCATCAATATTGTGAATCATTATCTGGCATTTCACTTCTTTCTGCACTGATTCTTTTTGCAACAGTAATGCACACGGACTAAGGGAATTTCAAGAGAGAAAAAAAAAAGTACAAGTTAGTCATTTCAAAAGAGGAAGAAAAAAAAAATATTTTCTAGTAAGACTAAAAAAGTCTACAGTGTAAAACGGCCTCAAGTTTTAGTCCTATAAATTATTACTGCCAAGTCAAGAGTGTTTAGGCTTTAAAGCATAAAATTGATTCAGTTTTAGTGGTGGCGGGTTCAGGGTTTGAGTCCTGATTCAACTGTGTGAGAAGCATAATGCCAAGAGCTCTGGCCTTCATCCAGATCTGCTTCTGGTTCACATTCCGCAAAACTCAGTTCTCTGTCTCTCTCTTTAGTTAACATGGACACAAATCAGAAAAACCACTCAGAACAGAAAGAAGTCGCTTTAACCACAGTCACGCTGCTTAAGCAATCTTGACCAGCGGGAAAAGTTAGGT
Source organism: Puntigrus tetrazona (assembly GCF_018831695.1). Taxonomy (NCBI): domain Eukaryota; kingdom Metazoa; phylum Chordata; class Actinopteri; order Cypriniformes; family Cyprinidae; genus Puntigrus; species Puntigrus tetrazona. Next base: position 24,472,461 of record NC_056703.1, on the reverse strand, counting down.
GGGTTTTATCAAACAAAAATAGCTCACGTCAAAGATCAAGACGAGGTATGTACTCATGTTTTTATGCATCAAACCACACATGACAAGGAAGTAGCAAACAAGTTTGTCACTGCTTTTCAACAGCAATGATTCTGAGTGGCATATCTCGCTTATGATCTATGTTTCATAACCTGATAAACAGATCAAAATTTGTTGTCACCATGACAACTGAGGCGAACGAGGGTTAATCAGAATACTGGCTTTGAAACTGGGTTACATTTAACACACCGTTTAAAACTTAAATACTTTCTCTACCATTAGCATCCTAAACAGGAGATCAAAGCCAAATGGAAACTCATCAAACGGATTTGGGTCCACAAAAGTTCAAAAATGAAATCAGCCTTCATCATAAATCTGTATTTTATGATGTACAATAAATACACAAACAAAGCCTTTTTAGACATTGCTGGTCACATAACTAGAGAATAAATGTAACGGTTGGCACAAGAAGGGCCAAAGCTACAGATTAAGAGATCTGGGTGATATGTTAAAGGAGCCGTAGGGGGCTCTAAATGCTCATACTGTGGCAGTGCAAAAGATGCAGCCCCGCCAGACAATTACAAACTACTGTGTGCAGGCCTTCATCCAGATCTGGGCTTCCTGCCATGTTTGCAATTACGAATCATAGCCCAGCGCAAACCTAAAACAGCCTTAAATATTCAGGGGACATTTGTGTGCTACGGCTATAAATCCAATCTCTTGATGAAATGGTGGTGCAAAATCTGGTCACTAGTTACGAAAATGGAAAAAGTGGTGAGTGGGTATTTAGAGACAGGCACGTGGGTTTGGCATCAGCATGAATAGATCTAGTTAAGAGGAAAGAGAATTCGTTAAAATTATGCACCCCAAATCCAACGAAACTGAGCTAAAACGGTTGAAGACAATTTTGAAACTGTATATAAAAAAAGACTTGCTTTATAACCACTGGTTAAGGTCACCTCTGGTGACCAAATATTAATCTAAAGGTTAACTATAGACAGCTTCCGTGGAATTAGGCAACTATCTAAACAGAAGCTCAAAATGGCACATGTAGAGGGTTTGAGACAGAAGTATTTTGAATTCACATGCTCATTCGTATCATGGTGCACCAAGTTGCGGTGCTTATGCAGCTAATGCAGCTAATGCAGGATTGAGCCCAGTTAGCAACATTTCATGAGGACATTATGTGATTAAAAAAAAAAAAAACAGCTTACTCACTTTGCTCAGAGTCCGAGTCTGGCCTTGCAGGCCCTGGGGCCACAGGTAGAGGCCTTGGGGGTCTTGGTTTGGGAGTTGGTGGAGATATCTTTTTCTTGCCGATGAACTCCACATACGTACCAGGAAAGTCCCCCTTTTCCTGAGTGGTTTCATTAAAGCCAGGCAGCCATCCGATTTCATCCGGTCTCTCTTCCATCCCCTCAGTGTAACCAACGGCGAGTAGTGCACCTTTATTGACCGTAAGAATGTCCCCTACATGCAGGTCAATATCCTCCTCCCTCTCTTTCTTATAGTCATACAGCGCTCTATACTGATAACCTTCTGCACTCATTTTGATGGTGTCGTCTCCAACTCCTGATGATCGACAAAAATGATGATCGCTCACAAAGGTTCTTCGAACCAATATTTGGATGATACAAGAGTCGAAAAGTTTTTTTGTTTTTCTCCCTAAGACTTTAAGCCTTCATTAACATCATCCACTTCCTAGTCTCTAAGGATGAGTGGATTATGTAAAACTAATAGTCCAATGATTGGGTGCACCTTCAAGGTGCTTTATACACACTCTTCCCATCTGTGTGAGGCCTTATCCTGTGAATCTCACAGAGTAACTAGAACCTGAAACACAGAAGAGAAGCCATTTTACACACGCCACACAAAAAGCACATTGACTACAGACTCAACTACCATGAGGAAAACACGGTAAATGTACTTTTTCCACATCGTACTCGAATAAAAACAAACAATACAGCACGTAATAAGAAAAAATAAGTGTTCAGCTGTTTATTTTCTGTAGCAGCTTGTGTTAAAAATGTGATTATGATGCAGCTTTAGAGTAAACGCTTGATCGTCTTTAACACAATTTTAGCTACGTTTAATTGAATTAGCATTTTTCATTTCCTTCACGAAAAAAAAAAACGTCTTTCAAAATTGTAAACACCGCGTGCCTAAAAACTGACTGAGAAAGGGGTCAAAAGAATAACAATACACACACACACACACACACACACACACAGATACACACTTTTTCGGACAAGTGCAAATAAAAGAACAAACGGCGCTAAAGAAGCCGCAAAGAGTCGCAATGCTGACCGGGCAAAACTTTCCACTGAGATTACAGATTGCGATTAATAATCGGCGCTATTTTAAGAGTAAACGTTTGATTTAAGCATAAACTGACCCGTTGCGAATTATTAAAATGAAAAGACAATTAAAGTCCAACTTTGCGGTTTTCGGTCTTAATAACGCACTTTAATACCACGGTCACATAATACACAAACTCTCACCACAAGTGCAATGAAATGAAACTGACTGCAACGTCAATCTCATGACCTGCGGCTTTACTTTATTTACAAAATTATATTAATCTTGCGTGGTCGGGGTTAGCATATTTGCTAACTCTTAGCCTTAATTAATATAAGATTATTATTAGAGCGAAACACTTCAAGGTACACGCAAAACAACTTTAATAAGGCAGTATCCTCAATCACGAAGCTAAAAGGCTCGGTCGAGGTAGAAAATAAATCACCAGACTGAAGTGCAGTAAGCGCGTAGAGCCTGTAATAGGATGCAGTTGGGACACACTGTACTGGAACAATCGACACAGTAAAGCGATCCTATTAAACCTCCCGTAATCTCAACATTACAATACACACCGATCCTAAATGCGCTGCATAGCTCATAAAACAAGCATACGTACCGCGGAAATGTGAAAATAGAGAGCAGCTGAAGTATATCTGCGAACTTTAGTAAGTTGTAAGGGGCCCGTTCATGAAAGCCAGGGCCGAGAAAATCTCCTTCGCTTCCCGTAACTCCAGTTCACGCAGCTCTCCAACAAATCCCCACACCACAACCGCTATAAAACACACCTCATACGACGCGTCTTCGGGGAAATAACATCCAGAGGTAAGATCAATTTCAACACGCTAACTGAGTGTGTGTGTTTTTTTTTAAATACTTTAACTTAATGATTGAGCTCGTTTCCCGACAGTACAGCCGACTCCGCCCGAGTCACCGCACACTGAATCCTCTCAATGGCAGAACACCAGAATACAAGCCACGCCTTCCGCGTTGCGTCACCGACAGTCCCCCTCTCACGCCCCGCCCCTCTAGTTAATATGTATGTTCGCATAATACTATGCCAAACGGCTGGACATGCCTGTTTGCGCCCGCTCCGGTCGGTTATAGTAGAGTTACATAACTTCCACATGTGGGGTGTTTCTAGAGCAAGAATTTAGCCCCGATAAATATTAGAATATAAACAATAGCTGTTATTCTAATGAAAATCTGGCCAGTTATCAACTCTGTTGTGATTTTACGTTAATATGTAAATTAAATAAACTGTATAGACAACGTGCTTAGTGTGAAAACAAGATTAGGGAAATTTGTACACATATATTGCATAAAACAAAACAGTATATTTTATAACATAGTTGAGAATCAGCCTTAAACAAAGTCTGGCATAAAATAAATCTTAAAGAAACCTAAAAACTAATCAGTGATTTGAAAAAAAATCACATTGGTTTTGCCTTTTTGATGTCTATTCATGCCATTTTAAGTTTTAGAAAGTCATAGTGTCCTCTACAGAGCACAAGAATAAAATAAAAATAAAAAAATCCCATTATGCTCCAAACCATGTAGTGATATGAAAAAATAAAAAAATGTCTGAGGTTATGCTATTTCAACATAATTTCATAATCACAGTACCACAGTAGCATGACATTATCATCTGCTGCATCACTAATTTGCTGATTTATTATATTTAGTAACTTTTGCAAGAAGATCCACATGGGCTAAAGTATTATTGCTATAATAATATTTAATATTTCCATAAAAAATGGACACATTGGACATGAATGATATGGTGTCCTGTTTCATAACAGGGAGTCATATATGGATTGAAATCCCGTTAACATTTTCCTAAGATAAATTAGAAAATTATTTTGGGTACAAGTTTCTTAAAATAAAAAAAATGTTCTTGATAATGAGTAATAAAAAAGTAATAATAAAAAAAACTTTTCTGAGTATTATTAAAAAAAAATTCTACATGATTTACTTTTTTAAATTGTTTATTTTCAGACAGTTTTTTGTAGAACGTGTCTTTGCATTCTTGCAGAGGGTGCATAAAGCATAAAGAAAGATTGTAAGCATAAGAGTCTCATGCAACATTTTCTCTCTAACTCCCCGTTCCGTTTGGCTAATTAAATCAAGCTGAATTTCTTCCACAGTCACCCTGTTTCTCAGTACTGGAAAACTTAGCCTTCTCAGAATAGAGAAGAAAATGTCCTCAGTGTATCACTGTGTGGATGCTGAAGCAGTGATACTGCAAAAAAAAGAAAAAGAAGAAGAACTGGGGCACATTCATCTTGATTTTGTCACATTTTCCTCATAAAATACACAGTAATGAATTTCAAGGAAAAGACAAGAAATTGAATTAAAGGGCAATAAAATGTAATATACCATGCTGTGTCTGTGAACGCTGATAAGTGCAATGTGATCTGGTCACCTGATTTCAACTTTACATCCTAAGAAAATACTTCTTTCTTTCTTTTTATTCTTTCTTTCTTTCTTTTGCTTTGCAGCTTTACATTTATAATCCATAACTGATAAATAGTTCCTTTCTTTTTTATTGTTTTATGAATTAATGTCTTTATAAAGCTAACTTTCACAATTTCTCACATTAAAATTTACACAACTGATGTTAAGTTTTCTTTTTTTCAGAAGCATAAAAAAAAATTAGATTTACTTCAGTCTTTTGTGGACAGGTTTCATGATATTTTCAAGATACGTTCAGTGGTCAAATCAAAGCAGGGGCCGTTTCCTGTGCTCCATTATTCCCTGTCAGTCAGGATTCAATATGGAGTACACTGGACTCATTTAGAATGGCCAATCCCAGCCACATGACTGTGAATGTGGGTGGCCTGATCATGGGGGAGGTTAACTTGCAGAAATCCCCTGTTGTGAGTACCATCCAAAGGATACAGAGAGAGCTTACAGCATTCTGTGCTAGAGAATAATTGAATAAAGCTATGCTGTGAAAGAATTGCAATCGACGTTACGGTGACATTAGAATGAAAAGCAACATATTAATGTATGACATTCTTTCAGTAGCCATTCAGATCTTCTAGGTGGAGTTTGGCAAACCTCAGACAGGCAGTAGTGTTTGGATAGCTGTGGTTTCCTCCTTGCTGCATTCCCATGCATACCACCTTTTGCAGTGTTTTCTGAATGATAAATTCAGTAAAGCCAGTACAATCTATTGGATTATTATACCGCTTATTCTAATTGAGTTACTTAGATGCACATATGAGAAGATTAGCAATGGTTTTGAATGACTTTAAACAGCAGATACTGCGTGGCACGGTTGTATGGAACACACACAACAAGCATATATGCTTTCCACCAAGTTCTTCAGAATGTGCTTCTTGATGGTCTTAAACACACAGCTGTCACCAATCACACGCTCACCTGAAGGACATCTGCGTGAATCCAAGTTTTGTCTTGGATCTTGTTGATTCCCTGTTTTGATTTTTGCCATTGTGTTTGGATTATTGGTCCTATTACAATTACAAGCTGCACATTTTGAAACTGAAATGAAGTGTTTTGCAGTCCTTTAAGGACTGTTAAGTGACCTTTTGTAGAAGGATATTTTTTGGTCTGATTAATCACACAGTGCTTTTCAAATCCAGTGCACAGCTAGACAAGACACCTAGCTCACCCTGCGAGATCATAACATAGCCGAACTCATTGGGACATATGAGTAGCGCTCAGAAGCTGACAAAAAAGTAAAGCTTTCTCCCTAATGGAAGTGTGCTGATGTTGGCTGTGTTCCAGTCCATCAGCTGCAGGCTCTCAGTTCAACATTACAAATCCAGACCTTGGGTCGCCCAGAAACATCTTTCCACTGATAGAAGCTGTTTATGACTTACTGCGGAACGGTTTGTCCTGAAATACTGCCACTGTCACCTATAGCACTCTATAGAGATGAATTAAGCAACCTTAGATAGCAAGGAGTTACTGTAGTTCACAGTAATTTGAGCAACAACATTCACTCGCAATTCCTGAACTTTAGAGCCGAGCAGACAGACCTACAGGCAATATACAGTTGCAGGTAATTACACCACTATCATCCCATCCTCAGCTCTGAGCTTCAGGGTTGTAGCATAATGATTTGAATTCTTTCTGTTTATTAGCTTTATAACCTGTTCTACTACCAGCTTACTTTTTCATGATTTATGCACCAAACATGTTCTTGCAAGTACTGTGGTGGATTGTTTTACCATATCACTGATAATTATGCTTTTTATGGTCCTCCAAGGTACTTGTAAACGATACCATACAGGTTGTACCATATGTTCATAATGGCATACCTTAGTGCTATTATGTGCAGAATTACTTTGAGTATTGTCAACCACCCTGTCTTGCATTTGTCTGTCTTTTTTTCAATTTGTTACATTTCATAGTTTTTTAATACAAGCAAGTTACCACAATTTACTGACTTCCAAAATGTTCTTAAGAGCCCAATGGCCCTCCATGGTTGAGAACCACTGTTATAAAAGAAGGAGAATAAAAGTTGACAAAATTATTTATTTTTTTTGTTCAACTATTATTGTTATTACTTTTATTGCCTAATAGTCTAAACTTAGATATTTGTAATATTTGTATCCTCATGAATCCCCCCAAAAAGTCTTGAAACACTCTTGTATAAAAAAACAAGTTCAGACATGTCTGAAAAAGAAAACCCTCATCATGCTGCTAACTGCAGTGCCTCTTTCTTTCTATATCCTGATGAATTTCTACATAAAATGCATCATTTACAGTTTTGGAAAGTGAATCTCATTATTAAAATACATGCAGAAGAACCTTCCCATGCCTTCCAAACTAAGGAACACATTCCCCAATTCGCCCATCTTTTTCTCACAGGCTGAAAGCAAAGCAAATCTGTCCTCTCCGCAGACTGTTGCTTTTGGCTCTTGTGAGTTATAGTGTCGTTTAAAATGTGTTTTATTAAATCCTGTACATGACCACAGAAGGGTGTACCATAACATTCAGTGTATGCATGTTTGACACTTAAATAATACACAGAATATACAATGTACTTTGACAGGATTTTGGATAGAGTGAACTGTTCCAAAGCCTAACCAATTTTGACTGGAACTGTCGGCTGGTCTTTTGTTCTTGCTGTAGATTAGTTATGCTGAGGCTCCAAACCTGAGTGTGACCATCTCGTAAAACTGGGGGGCCATACAACCAGGAAACTTTGCAGCGATGGCTATTATTATGCTAATCTAATATGGATATTGATGCAGAGGTCCTCACAGACCACCAACTGCCACTCAAAGATGTAGAAGTAGGGCACGGACACGGCATGACAAAGGGCTGATACTTTAAAGAAATGAAAAATGTTCTATAGCTCATATATATGCAGAACCTGATTTTTCCAAGTTCTGTGTGTTCCTAGGTCAACATCTTTGTTGATCCTGGAACAACATTGTGATTAGCCAATCAGATTTGAAGAACCATTTTATAGTTTTTTATGAAGTTTAGGCTTACAATCAGTGTTTGGTGCTTGTACAGCAGTGTGATTCATCTATCATTACATTTTACTACATTAAAATGTAATACCTAAAAGGTTTAGGTGTAGAGATATGGTCAAGGCTACATTTTTGGACTAAAATGTTGTTCCAAGGTCAACAAAATACACAGTGTGCACAATTATAAGTGATTATTTTGAACATATCATAATTTTATCCATAATTTCCAACTACAAGCTGTATAAACTTAAATGCTTATTGGATTTATTGCATATCAGGTGATGTGTATTTGTGTAACGAGGGAGGGTGTGGCCTAAAGAGATCAACACCCTATATCAAAGTGTGCATAATTATTAGACAGATTTTTGTCCTCCGGGAAAATTGTCCAAAAAAGAGATTTAACTGACTCTGAAAATTCAAAAATTGTTAAAAGTCTTTGACAGGGATGCAGCACTCTTGAAATATCTAAGATATTGGGTCGTGATAACAGAATCATCAACTGTTTTGTAGCAAATAGTCAACAGAGTCACAAGAAACGCGTCAAGAAGAATTGACGCAAATTAACCACCAAAAATTTGAGAAGAATCAAACATGAAGCTACCAGGAACCAGTTATCCTCCAGTGCTGCCATATTCCACAACTGCAAACCTACCTGGAGTGTCGGGAGATATGAGGTGCTCAGTTCTCAGAGACATGGCCAAGGTAAGAAAGGCTGAAACCCGACCACCTTTGAACAAGACACATCAGTTGAAGCGTCAAGAATGGGCCAAAAAAATATTTGAATATTGACTTTTTTTTTTCTATGATTTTTCAAAGGATTTTTTTTTCTACAATTTTTTTTTAGCGAAAAGAAGGGTGGCTATATTGGTCCTAAAGGTTTTCTTTCTGAAATTTCAGAAGTGTTTATTTGGAAATAATAATTTTTTTATTGTTATTCCCACTTGTTATTCCCTCTTGTTTTTCATTTAGTTGCATAATAATTCTGCACACTTAAAGTTGCATTATGGTGTAGATATTCTCTTAAGAAAGCCAAAATGTTCAGCTTTGAGGATTTGTTAACATTTTGGATTGACCAAGAGCACTGTAGTTGTACAATAACAAAATTAATCCTCAAAAATACAACTTAAAAATACAACACAGTGTATGGTGACATGTCGAATGTCAAACTAAAAAACAATTTGATGACTAAAGCTTACAGCTAAAAAATCCAGTATCTCAAAATATGGATATTTCCTAAGGTCAAGTTATATAAAGTTATAACTAAAACAAAAGGTTAATTTATGCACTCTGTACTTGGGCTTGGTTGGATTTCTTTAGCACAAATTTTAGCATCAGTGAGGTGTGGCATGGAAGCAATCAGCCTGTGACACTGCTGAGACTATTTCTGATCTTTCTCATGAAAATATCCCATAGATTCCATATGGAGTTCAGGTCTTTTAGGTCTCATATTTTTCTCCTTAGCCCAGGTAAGATGCTTCTGATGTTGTTTCGATTTCAGACGTGGCTTGCAGCCCTTTTCCGAAAGACGTCTGAGCACGGGGGATATCGATGCACTGACTCTAACTCTAGCTGTCCACAACTTGTGAAGCTTTCCAAGTGTTTAAATCAGGCTTGCTTGACAGTATATGCTTTGACACAGCACTCTGTTAACAGCCACACTTTTTAATAATCACTGTGACTTACCCTCGTGGAGGATGTCAGTGATTGTCTTCTGGTCAACTGCCAAGTCAGCAGTCTTCCCCATTGTTGTGGGGATACCAAGAGATACCAGGAATTTGTGTTGAAAGGATGCACATTTAATGAAACTCAAATGTAAATAGTGTACTATTTTTTAGATACTGGGTTTTTAGCTTTCATGAGCTATAAACCCTAATCATCAACAATCATTTTAATATAAATGGTTTGTAAAATTTAAACCGTTTTAATAATCCAACAGTTTTGCAGAATATTATTGAGACATGATGGGGTTGGGATTTTTTGATTTGGGCCACATGCAACCATATATTCAAAGAACTAGGACAACCTGAACTGAAATTGAGCAGCCACTGTGATGCAAAGATTGCAGTTTCAGCTGTACAGTAAGTACATGTGTTAATTTATGACACATTCCTAGAAGTTGCAAGGCATAGCACGTGTCTTCTGCACTTATTAGTTCTGAGAAATGAGAGCGAAGTTCTATGTCTGCCCTCAAGCATAGTACAAACATTTTTTTTTACTGAACATTGCAGGTAGGCAACAGAGGGTCCCTCTGCACCCCCTCAGTGAATGTCTAATCTACTCTTTTAAAAAAAAAACACTTTGCACAAACTGGGCCCCCTAAACCATTTATCGGACCCATTTACTGCTTATTCCACCACTGCAGTGACGGCTTTTTTGACTCTGCCCTTTCATTTAGCCTTCCATTCACTCATTCTCCCACTTTTGTGAGCAAGCTGAGAATTCTCACACAGTCTATCCCATAATATCCAGTGACATAAGAGGAACCTGTGAAATGCATCACCCACCAACGCTTATTTAAACAAAACTGGATAAGAGTTCCTTTTTTGCTATGCATTTCTATTTATCTATTTCTTTCTTTCTACACATGAACCACTGTTTTCCTGAACCTTATATGCACGCCAAAGCTTCTATAAGTCCCATAATTCATGCATGTCAGCTCTCCCCCACACAGACGTTAAAAGAACTATCCTTCTTGCAAGACAACACCTCGGTTGTCAACTTAATATAGCAAAGAATATATCATATGTTGACATTTATATGGGCGAGTATGTCAAACAGAGCATTGAAGACGCTGAGCTTATCTTCAATAACATTACTGGCGGCTAAGTTCACAGCGTAGTATGGAGAATATTTACTCCCATAAAACCTTTATAGGCTGTTTTTCTATAACTCCAGACATTTTTATGTATTTATACAAGGCAATATTTTTGTCTTGAACTATGAAAGTAAATTATTATTAATTGCTTCTTAAGACTCCGCTAAACAAAGAGTAACAGCAAATATATAGTTGAAAATGTTTTGTTAAATATTTGGCCTACAAGACACCACATATGAGACTGGTATACCATCTATGAGATTGTTTCATTGCACATTTGATTATTTGACTGCATTTTCTATATAGTAAGACAGCATGTAACATTTAGTAATAGAATATTTTTGCATAGAAATGCAGTTACTTTTACTTATAGCTGCATCACCGATCGGCAAGCTGGCAATTAAATGATGCTGTCTAATCACATTGCTCTTCAGTGTGCAATGGTGTACATGATACTTTAAATCAAATATCACTAGTGATTTGCACGTAAACTTTTTCAAAGCAGAAAAGTACAGTGTTTTAAAAAAGGTTTAGAGCGACATATTGTGCGTAAAAAGACTTGCTGGGAGGCAACGGTCTGGTGGGAGCTATGGCTGATGGATGTTCTGTCTGTTCTGCTGCCCAACAGTTTTCTTTGAAAAGAGAATTTGCATTCTTGATTGATGTAGATAACCGTGGCTGCCGTGATTTAAATAACTGTAAGTCATAAACCCTTCCAAATCCTGCGTGGGCAAATAATTGAAAGAGTAGCTTCAAATACTTTCAATGTCACAGTGTTTTTGTGTATTTAAATATGAATGGTACAGTGATACACATGTACAATAGTGTGTGTGTGTGTGTGTGTGTGTGTGTATATATACACACACACACACACACACACATTCAGATAGATAGATAGATTAATAGATAGATACATAAGATCGGATCCTGTACTTCTAAGATAAGGCAATGAAGTTACAGTAAAAAGACTTTTTTAGTGATTTTAGAAAAACACAATATGAAAGATGCCCAGAGTTCCTGCTCAAATGTGCAAACATGCCATAATCCTGCTGCAGGGAGGCATGAGGACTACAGATCTACCCAGAGCAATGAACTACAATGTCCTTAATGTAAGATTCCAAAAACAGCACTACAGGAAAACAGGAAGGACAGCTGGTCATCCTTGAAGATATTAGACACCAACATTTCTCATCAAATTAATCTAATGTTTGTCTGAAAACTATGCAGCTCTATTCTCTGACTTTAATTAAGAATTAGTTTTACGTGTCTCTTAAGGAATTCTAGGAGACAAAGTTCTATCTATGTTCATTTTGCAAATGATTGCAAATGCAATATCTTTGGCAATATTGCTGGAGAGAGAAAAGGGTTTAAGTTAAAGGCTAAAACGAATGCTCTAAGCCATGATTTATTCTGTCCTCTATTTTTTTTCCTTTAATCACACTTCTTTCGACCTTTGACTCCATCTGTAATTTTAAAAGCAGTGGTGTATTGCTCTATGACAATGGTTCCAACCACGTTCCCGGAGGCCCCCCAACACTACACATTTTCAGCTCTCCTTTCACTACACCCGTTTCAGCTCTTGGAGTCTCTACTAATGAGCTGATTATCTGAATCAGGGGTGTCTGATTAAGGAGACAAAGAAAACACGCAGTGTTGGGGGGCCTCCAGGAACACGGTTGGGAACCACTGCTCTATAACATACACTGGTACAAGAACTCAATAAGGAACTATAAATTCTATAAAGTACTAAATGACATAAAACACTTTTTAGATTATAGAGAATAAATAATAAAGTAGTTTATATTAATTTGGCATTCTAAAAAAAAGCACGCATTTAAACTGACAACATGTAGTGAATTAGTCATTGCAGTAAAAATAAAGGGAACATTTATTTTCTATAACTTTTCTACATTGCTTCTGGTCTGGGTAATGACAGATAAACAGTGGACCTATTCTAGGCTTGTTCATACAAATCCTTGAATGTCACAGATACTGCTCCAAGAACAGATTCCAAGAACATTTATCTTATTCATTCTTAGAATATCATTTTTTATGCTTCATGAAGGGCAGAAAAGCCAAGTTTGAGTTCATATTCTTAGGCCATCCAATGAAATGACTGGTTTAATATATGTGGTAAATTCTGATACTTCAATGCTAAAACATCAGTTTAGAGTATTCGAGGTTTATAATTATTAAGGTGGAAGATGTGACCCGATTAGACTTACCAAATTCAAGCATGTAATTGTCTGATTTTGGCATGTGAGACTTTATATTGAATTATAACAAAAGACAAATGTGGCGATACAAAAGGTTATCAAAGGGCATGTAATATGTGTTTCCACGATTTCCAGTAGTAACTAAATATTTTTTAACCTCAGTTGTAATGCCTGTTCATTCTTTAATGACATACAAGCCTTTCCGAGCTGAATATGTGTGTACTTTACAGTGCACCAAGCATATCTGGCTTGTATAAACCTGCATTTGTGCAAATGGGTACATGTGTACTTAATCAAATCAAAACCGCCTGAAGCTAATGCATGTACTGTTTATTTTTCTAATACTAGTAAATGAAGAGACCTAAATGGAAAAATAAAACCAACAACAACCTTGTTTTTATATTCTTCCTGTACTGTTCTCATCTTTGACTCCTCAAAGCCAATTCCTCATGGTTTCTTTTGGTTTCAGCAGAAAACCGATTAAACTTTGTTACACACACATTCACTAAGGATTTACAGACGAATCATGAGCATTGTAAATAAACTTGTGTGGCTTCTTCTAAAAGATTGGTTTCCCACATATACATAATGCAGCTATTGTATGTTTTTTTTCTAAATTCATTAATTAAATATCAGATGTGTCCAAACTATGCTCATATAAAAGGATTGAAATGTAATGTAATTTAACATTTTTGGCCACCATACTTCCCATATACTTCCATATTGCAGTAAAGTAAAAATTTGTATTATTTCGGGAATATATTACTATGCGATAAAAGCATAATGTAATGTGTATTTGAAAACGTGACTTAAACTCACACAGGTGTTTTAGGTACTCAATTTTGGTTAAAGGTAAGCACGTCAAAACAAAGGACTCTCTGTAGCTGTCCTCGATCCTTTCCACTTTCTCTCTCTTTGCTCTGTAATGTCAAACCCATCACAACTCTTCTTGTCTCTTACTCTAAATATACAGAAAGTGTGAAAAATGCAGAAAAAGCAACGGTAGCAAAGAAGTAAGTTATACACACACATGGATTTTGTACAGGCAACAGATAAAGGAATATATAAGCAAGGGAAGGACAAAGGGAGTAGTGAAGGGGTTGGGGGCTGAGTAAGACCCTGGAGAATAGAGCAGCAGTTTCACAAGCACACTGAAGTGATCTGGTTGATCCGTGAAAGGAAGGGTTGACCTAGTTTTGTTCTGGTATGGCTATGGGTGATGGGCACACACTAGTGAATTCTCCAGCAGACAAGGCAGACTTGCTCTAGGCGTCCTTCTCAGTTCCAACAGCTATGCCTTAAAAAGGATGCTGAGACGACTTAAACTCTTTTGGTCGCATGGAACAAATTCATGGAAAGGACTGTGCAAATTATGCTGTGAGGTCACTTATTATGTTACATGTTGTGTGAAAACTGCAAATAAAGAAACATATAACACTGCTATACCTCGTCCATCCCCCAGTGCATGCGAACTGCATCCTGCAAGTACTTTCAAACTCAGAAGCTTTGCATGTTTGGTGTACCAAATTAAAACTCTAAGTGGACAAAACACTGCTGACGTAAAACCTTGTGAGTGACCTCCAACTGATAAATTTTTCCTGTAAAAACGTCAGTTGCAATTCACGGAAAGGGTCTAGACACAAGCTAATGTAATTTTTTGCACAAATTAAAGTGACTAGAATAGTGAACTGTAAGCATTATATCATGCACTCTTAACGGTGCACAGTCAATGTGTGATGTTGCTTATCTGATTACAAGCAGTGCTGCACGTAATGGTTCACATGAACTGACAAGCGCCATTGTTTCAATCTTTTGACATGCAAATACTGAACTGTGCTTTGAAATGAGGAACCCTTAAAAAAGTCCCTAAATATAGTGTTCCAGGGGGATTTTCTACACAAAAATAATTTTATCGATCAGCAATGACGTTTTAAAAAATTGTAAAACCTACCTATTTTTAAACAAGGTTTTTCGTACTCCATCGAGGATAGTGATTACTTACGAAAAATAAGTCAAAAGGGTGCAATTCACTTTTATTTATACAGTGCTTCATACAATACAGGTTGTGTCAGAGCAGTTTTACAGTGTCAATAATGTTTTACATTAATGTTCGATAATTATCAAATGGCCAGAGTATTGAGACATGAAGGACTGTAACACGCTGATGGTTGCTTTAAGCAACCGAAACTTGGGAAGATTTAACTTCCCCAGTTTAAAGCCAGCATGATAAATCACGTTGTAATTATAGACAACTGCAGAGCCATCCACTGTGTTCATTATGTCACCAAGGAAACAAGGAATCAAATGGTTTCTGATGGGAGGGGGTAAATATAGTTCCCACTGCTTACTGGAATCATGAGTGTATCATCACGACTGAGATCTCTCCATGAGTTACTTACGACTACCAAGAGGCTGGATAAAAGCACCATACCACATGAAACCAGAATCCCATTCACACTGTTCATGACTCACCCACTCCAAAGGCTTATAATAATGCCCCACTTCGTTTCATTGAAGTGCTCATCGCCATTGCTTCTCTTTTCGGTTCGTTTTTGTTAATGTATAATATAGTTGTTATCATGCATTTTCATTCTATTTTTGAATGAACAGTTTACAGCGTCACAGTAACATTTCACAATTTTCCCTCACATTACTAGTTCACCTAAACAACAAGCATGTCAATAATTCAAATTTCCTTTCATTTTTTGAGTGAATCCTTTATCTTTACTTCTGGCATTAGGGCAGTCTCTGATAATCTGACCGCAAGTGATCAGGCTAGACACGTTGCACCTAGCAATGTGTTGCAAATGTGTCTCACCTGACCACTTGTGATTGTGAAGTTGATAAAAACATACAGATAAATAAAAGTAATAGAAAGAAAATGAAGTGAATAGTTTCTCCCCAACAAGCATCTAAGCATAAAGGTTATTCTAGTGGAATCCATGTATTAACTTGAACTTCAAGTATGCTTCACCTGATCACTGCATGTTTATTTGAATCCTTAACCTTAAGTATAGCTATGATGAAAAGGATGCTTGACGTAAGGCTGTTGAGATAACATCTGATCATATAGATGCGGATGTGTTTACATCAGCTCTGCAGTTTGATTCTCCTGTGTATTCATGCTTTTACTAATGGCTGACCTTGATTGACTGAGTAGAGAAAAGAATCTGAAAAGGTTTCTGTGTTAAAGAAGGTGGAGCTCCAAAGCATTTTTGACCACGAATGGCAGTTTGAAAGTGTTTAACAAATGTTTTCACAAAAATACTTGTCTGAGAAGCACATTCTGTTTCGAGCCACTTGAAATAAATAGCAAATCAACTTATTGTGACGAGATTTTGAGATGACGTCCCACACGTTCATTCACATCTTTCATGTCTCTTTGAGCATCACAACTAATGCTCAATGTGCATGTCTGACATTAAGTCGTACGACTAGTCTGAACTCTTCTTCTGGGGGCCGGCTGCATCATTAGCCACAATGTTAAGAACATGTCTTAAGAACTAGCTTAACAACTACTTTTCAGACTTATTTACATTTTTGTAACTAAATTTAAAGTTGAAGGAAAAATCAATAGACTTTTAAGACTAGTCTAAACAGATAATGCAACCAGCCCCAGATGTTAATCCTGCATGTGTAACCCGTGATACGTAATGTAAGGTTTAGACCTACTCTGATGATAGACCAGTTAGTGCAAAGGTTTGGTTCGTCCGAGGAGAGAGAGAGAGAATGTAGCAGAAGTGAACAAGTTATTTGAATGAGATTTTATTTTAGTGATCCCTTTAAACCAAATAAACAACACATACTTATAATTAGGAAAATGAACAAATAAAACAAAGTATAATTTCTCTGAATGACGTACCCAAGTTTCACAAAAACATTAATTTCCTCAATGAACTGATAAAAAAAACTGAGGATTCAGAAATTACGTCTCAATTGTCAATTAATTGATGGTAATCTCAGTCTTTAGTCTCCACTCCAGATCAGGACAAAGTGAACTGTGCAATTTCACTCCTACCAGTTGAAGGTGTGCAAGTTTAGTTCCTGTGTCTGTCCAACCGGTGAAATTCACGCAAAGGTTTCAAAGATTCGCTTAAAGGAGGCTCGCCAGTCCAACTCCACACCGCAGTTATATGAAGAGTTGAGACAGTTCAAGAATAGTTCTCACTTCAGCCGATTCATCCAGGAAAGGAATTCACATGGAACAAGAGCAGAACAAAGGGAAGAAAAACCTGGCCAAGGAACTAATATACATGTACATCAAATGAACCAGGACATTTGCAGATGAACCCTGTTTCAGACGTCACTCTCAATTGCCTTCAGCTTCTCTGACCTTAATCTCTCTCATTTCGGTGCCTTGAATCTTCCGAAACTGCATCTCACATCTGCTCACATGAGAGGCTCACGAGGAAAAGGAACGATAGCGAATCCTCTGCTCTCTAAAAATTGCCGCGATCGCGGACCCCTATGACGTCATTCACCCGCGACCTCATTGCCGAAGTGAAAGAGTGTGCTATTGGTCACAATTATAACTTTGATATTTTATATATTTTTTTCCACAGTCATGTTTATGTTTCGGTTCTTGTTTTTTTTTAAAAAACAACTATTATTTAATTAATATTATTGCTGAGTTAATGTACTAGTATGCACTTGTTTATGCATTAGTAATCTGGGTTACACTTCCCCCCCCTAACTCTAGGCACGTCCTCGGCCATGCTTGAGGTTGACTTGTCACCAGTGAGGGAAAAGTAACAGGCATATTCAAGGAATGGTCAACTGACGTGGATTCTTCCAAGGAGGTAGTAAGTGCTGAACTCAACCCTTGCAATAGGGACTGCACAACCATGGTTAACGGATTTCCCAGCTTAGGGTACTCAAATTTTTTTGGGGGCCTACACTGCCTTTTAGAACGTCTTGGGCCCATGCCTTCAAGGTCATCATCCATAGATTGTTGGCTACTTGAACCACCTTGGACAGGTGGTGTCTGGTCATGGAGTTGGACTTCCTCACTCAGGCTATCCGACAGACCTGAAGACTCCAGTACATTCTCATTTAAAGGTTTTACTAGCTCTGGGATTTTACTGCCGTTACAGCTTTGGTTTCGGCAGGTTTCCACACTAACTTTGCCTTCAGGCACTGTAGAATCTACTCCAATATAATTTCTGGTAAAATTCTCCATGGGTAGATGACTTTCCTCTCCATTGTTGGTTTGGTAATGGGTTTCTTTCCCTTCTCCCAAGCTTACATCAGGTAAGATTTCTACTAAAGGGTCCACTGGAACCAGAGGTTGTTCATCAGTGTCATTCAGGTTCTCTTGTGCAGGATTTACCACAGCTGGAGATGACTCCACTGACTTAAATTCAGGTAAGGTTCCTGAATTCAGTAGACTTCCTGGAAAAGGTGAGATGGTCTTTGTGCTGAAATCCAACTGGAACCTTGAAGGGTTTGTATGAACAGGCTCATCCTCTGATTCTGACTGACTGCTCATGAAAGGCTCCTGTTGGACGGCTTCATTTACAGAGCGGGACCTGGTTCTAGGCTTACGACGCACCTGTAGAGGATTTGACTCTTCAATTTCACTCACACCAAGAAACCCACAAGGCAGCAGCAAGTCACGATGTAAGGTGCGGACTGGTCCATCTTTTCCATCAGGGCACACTGTATACACTGGCATGTCACCTGCTTTACTGAGTACCACATAAATCTCGGATTCCCATTTGTCGGACAGCTTGTGTTTCCCTCTCAGTTTCACATTTCGCACCAGGACCAGATCACCCCGTTCAAGTGCAGAGGCATTTACATTCTTGTCAAAACGTCTTTTATTCTGATCAGCTACTTTTGATGCATTGTGAGTAGCAACTTTGTAGCTTTCCTCTAGTCGATTTTTTAGGGATTTCACATATTGTGAATGTGACAGAAATGAGGTACTGGAAAGTCCAAAAGCGAGATCGACTGGTAGTCGGGGCTGCCTGCCGAACATAAGCTCATAGGGTGAGTACCCTGTTACATCACTCCTGGTACAGTTATACGCATGCACCAAGGGTCTGACATGATCTTTCCAATGAGCCTTGTTCTTGTTCTCCAGGGTACCTAGCATCTGCAAAAGGGTTCTATTAAAACGTTCCACCGGATTCCCTCTAGGATGGTAGGGGGTGGTCCTCACTTTGCGGATGCCAGCCATCCTACACAGCTCTTGGATGGTGCGGGATTCAAAGTCTGGCCCTTGGTCACTGAGCAGCTTTTCAGGAAAGCCATAATGGACAAAGAAATTATCCCATAGACATTTAGCAACGGTTTGTGCTTTTTGGTTTCGGGTAGGAATCGCTACAGCATACTTAGTAAAATGGTCTGTGATGACCAAAATATCCTTGGTGTTACTGCTGTCTGTTACTGCTGTCCGTTAAGAAGTCCATACAGACCAGTTCTAAAGGCCTATGGGTTTGAATGTTAACCAAGGGGGCGGCTTTCTGGGGACGAGTCTTCCTACGAACGCAGCGCCTTTCACCTTTGATCTTCTCTTCAACATCCGCAACCATCTTTGTCCAGTAAAATCTGGAGCGGAGAAGATCGAGGGTTCTCTCCAGACCAAAATGACCCATGTCATCATGGAGACTGGTAAGTACCATTTCTCGAAGATCTTGAGGTAAAGCCAGTTGGTTCACAACTTTTCCTCCATCCATCCTCTTCCTGTATAATAACCCATCCTTTAGCTCAAGTTTGTTCCATTGTCTTATCCACAGGTTTACTGCAGGTGAGTGGAATTTTAGACTTGCAGGTCTGCAATTTGACTCCAAATAACCAATTACCTCTTTAATTTCAGGGTCTGCTCGCTGCCTCCTGATCAGATCCTCTACAGACAGGTGAGGCATCTCAGACCATGGCCCTTTTCTTCCTCAATTTCTGGAGGTAATGCCTTTGCATTCATGCTTAAGGACTCCATTAAAGTTAACGGGAAGGGCTGAGAGTCAAGGGACTGTCTGACTTGATGTTTGTCACAGATTGCCTCCACTACCTCTGGCAAGATGATCTTGGTGTGGCCTTGAAGATCTGCAAGGTGATGTAAAGTGAACTGTTTGATTCTCTCTTGCTCTTTTTTAGATTCCCAGTCATTCAAGGGTTCACCATTTGGACGACGAGACAGTCCATCCGCATCTTGATTTTGAGATCCTGCTCTGTACTGTATCTTAAAGTTGTACATTGAGAGACTGGATAACCATCTATAACTAGTGGCATCGAGCTTGGCCGAGGTAAGGACATAAGTGAGTGGATTGCTATCCGTGACCACTGTGAAGTCTGCACCATATAGGTAATCATGGAATTTGGTGGTAATTGCCCATTTAAGAGCCAAAAATTCCAATTTGTGGGCTGGGTACTTGGCCTCACACTTTGTTAATCCACGGCTAGCATAAGCTATGACTCTCATGTGTCCCTGCTGTTCTTGATACAATGCTGCTCCAAGACCGGTGGCACAAGCATCAGTGTGAAGTATGTAAGGCAGACAAGGGTTTGCATACCCCAATATAGGAGCAGAAGTTAACTTTTCTACAAGAGTGTCAAAAACGCCTGCTGACACTCAGTAGTCCATCGGTCACCCAGCAAATCTTTGGGATCGAGATAAGTGCGATCTTTATCTTTGTCTTTCCTTTTACCCTTTCGGACCGGAGGATAGCCAGCAGTAAGGTGGTTTAACGGCTTAGCTATCTTGGAGAAATCTCTAACAAATCTCTGGTAGTATCCTGCAAATCCCAGGAAGGACTTCAGTTCTCGAAGGTTCTGGGGCCTGGGCCATGTTTTGATGGCCTCTATTTTTGATGGGTCAGTTTCCACACCCTTCTCAGAAACGATGTGGCCCAAATAACGCACAGACGTTTTGAAGAATTTGCACTTTTCGGGTGAGAGCTTTAAACCAAATTCCTTCAGGCGGCTCAGGACTTGCATCAGCCGACGCTCATGCTCTTCAAGGGTTTCGGAAAAGATGATGACATCATCTATGAAGACCAACACTTCTCTTCTATTCAAGTCACCCATACAGCGCTCCATAAGCCGCTGAAATGTGCTGGGCGCGTTGGTAATCCCCTGCGGCATGCGGTTAAACTCCCAAAAACCAAGAGGGCATACAAACGCAGTCTTCTGTTTATCCGCTTCATCCATTTCAATCTGGTAATACCCAGACTTTAGATCCAGAACGGAAAACCACTTGGAACCGGTCAATACAGAGAACACTTCTTCTAGGTTTGGGAGAGCGTATGCGTCACGGATGGTCTGAGAGTTAAGCTTTCTAAAATCAATACATAGCCGCACTGAGTAGTCTTTTTTTCTGACTACTACAATGGGGGATGCGAATGGGGATTCTGACTCCCGAATTATCCCAGCTGCTAACAACTCCTCTAGATGCTTCCTGACAGCACTAATGTCTTGTGGATGGATGGGTCGAGCTCTTTGCTTAAAAGGAGTCTCATCTCTCAGTTTGATTCGATGCTTCACCTTATCAGAGTGCCCGTAATCCATGTCATTTAGAGCAAAAACCTCGGGCATAGAATTTAACAAGGCCGATATTCGTTCTTTCCACTCAGAGGGCAAAGGGGAGTCTCCAAAATCAAAAGGTATCTGGAGGCCTTTAGACTTTTCTGGTGTTTTAGAAACATCTCTTGCTAATGGCTTGTCCATTACCTGTTGGACAGCATGTAACTCCGAAATCACAATCTTGGGCGGGATGACAATATCAGACTGAGTTTCATTCTTGACCACCACAGGCAAGGAGAAGAAACGCTTCCCAGGTAAGGTGTGCAATCCACTAGCAACTAATAACCCCCCTGGAAGAGGAGACATTGTGGGATGACTGATAACAGTAAGTTTTTCTGCTGGAAGGCATTTCAGGCAAACAACCCCATCCAGAACAGCAGTATGCCCTGCCAACACAGTTTCAGGGACAGTCCCTTTTAATGTCACACATCCAAAGGTTTCAGCACATGACTGTTTATGTCTCACATCGAGTGTCTTCAGCACTGCAGCATACCCATGATAACTTGGACTGGGGCTTACAGTCTCATTTTGCACATAGTTGGAGTAAAGTGCATCGAGGGTATTTGTGCCAATGAGGACTTGTGGAACATTTATCAAATCTGGGACCACCAGTGCCAATGTGGTAACCTCAGCATCTGTTCCTAAGAACTCCTTAGGAAACTTTAGAGCTACGTCCACATACCCCAGGTAAGGCACAGATTGTCCATTTGCCCCTTCCACTTCCAGCAGAGACTCCAGAGATTGCAAAGGGTGATGAGACAGGTACTTTTTGTAAAAAGATAAAGGAATTGTGGTCACCTGGGAACCAGTATCTAAAAGGCAGTTCACTTGAATTTCATCAATGCAGATATGGGCAGTACATTTCATTCCGATTAGCCCTTGTGGCAGTTTGGGTTTAGGGCACTGACGTTTCATCTCAGTCTCTATATGCCCTGCTACAGAGACTGCCTGCTGTTTAACTGAGCAGTAGTTATTTGGTTCTTCAGATCCCACTGGGCTTGTTTTTCTCTTAACTGGCATTTCTTTTCATATACTTTAGAGGATTGGGATCATTTTCACAATTGATGGCGAGGTGTCCATCCTCTCCACATCTAAAGCAATATCCAGGACGAGGACGGGAGGATGTCACAAAACCCCTTCTTTGCTGGTTATTTTCATCCTTCTCTGTCTGCCTATTCTGGAATTTCACTGAGGAGCCTTTGGAGGTAAATGTCTTCCCTGTCCGCTGTTGGGGGGTTTCAGGAGCTGTTAAGTGAGCCTTTAATTCTGCCACTTGTTTCTTTAACCCAGCTAACTCCTTAGATTCTGGGTTTTCTTCTGGTCTTTCTTTTTCAGAAATGCATGTTTTCATAGCATTTACTTGTGCTTGTAGTTCTCTTAGTTCTTTCTTTAGCTGTTTCATATCATCATTTTTCGGACTCTCAGGCTGACCTTTCTGGTAAGTTGAGGTTTGAATAGTGGCAACCTGAGCATGCAGTTCCGATATTTGAGCCCTAATGGTATCAACCTCTTCAGCTGCTACAACGGCATCACGAGAGCATGCTGACATTTGATGTGTTGCAGTTCTCAGTTTGGAGGTGTTACTCTGTTTGTTTAGTCCAAAATGGCTACGCATTCTGTCCTCTTTTGAGGCTTGCCGATCTTCCTCGGTGCGAATAGATACTACCAACTCTGCAAAGGAAGGTGGGTTGGTTTTTTTCTTCTCTAGCTGTAGGCTAGCAATTAATCCATTATCCCAACATCCACGGCAAAATTGTCTTATGAGACAACGACTTTGCTCACTTCCAGAAATGCCACCTCTCCTTACAGTTGTGCTCAGCATGACCTGTAGTCGGTGTAAATAACTGGAAGCCTTTTCTCCTGGGTTCTGTAGCATGGTCATAAATTTTGCCAATAGCTCGTCTCCATCCTCCACAGATCCATAGACAGATTCTAACAGTTCTAAGTATGCTAATGGTGAAGACTGGGGGCTCATGTGTTTAATGACATCAGCTGCAGGAGGGAGCAGACTATCAATTATTCTCCTGGTTCGTGACAAGTCCGAAATAGAAGGGTCATCCAGCAGAAATTGAACATTCGCCCGCCAAGTGTCAAAGTCTGGTTCATTCACTGGTCTAGGAACTTTCCCAGAGAAGGATCTGAGACGGAAAGAGGTAGGTTGTATTGCAGCAGTGTCATTTGTTCTGACAATGTGTTCAACTACAACTTTTTGCACGCTGGGTGGATCAATCATGTCCATAGTAAGATCTGTATGAGGTGATACTGTAACTTTGGGATTGCTAGTTCTACTGTTAAATCTTTCCTTGGCCAGGTTTTGGGATTTCTTTGACTCAATTCCATTTATTGGGAAGTTGTTTGATGACAAAGGGGCTGTGTGATCTGTGGTCACTCTCTGTGATTTGTCCGGAGAAGACTGTCCATCCAACGAGTTAGCTGTGCTATCACTCAATTGAGAGTCTGCTGCATCTGTGTTCTCAAATCTTTCGTCTGAATTAGGTGAGGGCTCTGTGAGAGAATGACCAGATTTCATCTTTTTTAGCTCCTCCTGGAGTACTTCTTCAATTGACTTGCCACTAGCATTAGCAATAATCTGCAGTTCTTCCAAATACTCTTTTGCGGCACTAGCTGCATGAGGGTAGACAGAGCTTAAGGAACGCACATTAAAAGTAGTATCTGGATTTAGCGTACTGACTATTATTACAGGAAGTAGAGGCTTTAACGTTTTAATGGCAGAGCTATAGGTGAATTCTATAATGCTATGACGATGGAATTCAGAGTTTGGGTCATCAATGAGAAAGTTACGGCTGATACTACCAAACCTCATAAGCCATGCTTCTAGGTCATGATCTGTTTCAGTTAATGTCAAACCTCCAGCTATTACAGCATTTGCGACATTTACCTTCTCTCTGATTATGACATCCATGTTTTAATATTCTGCTCAATGTATGATTTCAATAGAACTTTCACCTTTTCACCCTGCTGCAGGCCAATCTCTCTCCTGGCTGGCTCGCCACTTTTTTTGTAACCCGTGATACGTAATGTAAGGTTTAGACCTACTCTGATGATAGACCAGTTAGTGCAAAGGTTTGGTTCGTCCGAGGAGAGAGAGAGAGAATGTAGCAGAAGTGAACAAGTTATTTGAATGAGATTTTATTTTAGTGATCCTTTAAAACCAAATAAACAACACAGACTTATAATTAGGAAAATGAACAAATAAAACAAAGTATAATTTCTCTGAATGACGTACCCAAGTTTCACAAAAACATTAATTTCCTCAATGAACTGATAAAAAAAACTGAGGATTCAGAAATTACGTCTCAATTGTCAATTAATTGATGGTAATCTCAGTCTTTAGTCTCCACTCCAGATCAGGACAAAGTGAACTGTGCAATTTCACTCCTACCAGTTGAAGGTGTGCAAGTTTAGTTCCTGTGTCTGTCCAACCGGTGAAATTCACGCAAAGGTTTCAAAGATTCGCTTAAAGGAGGCTCGCCAGTCCAACTCCACACCGCAGTTATATGAAGAGTTGAGACAGTTCAAGAATAGTTCTCACTTCAGCCGATTCATCCAGGAAAGGAATTCACATGGAACAAGAGCAGAACAAAGGGAAGAAAAACCTGGCCAAGGAACTAATATACATGTACATCAAATGAACCAGGACATTTGCAGATGAACCCTGTTTCAGACGTCACTCTCAATTGCCTTCAGCTTCTCTGACCTTAATCTCTCTCATTTCGGTGCCTTGAATCTTCCGAAACTGCATCTCACATCTGCTCACATGAGAGGCTCACGAGGAAAAGGAACGATAGCGAATCCTCTGCTCTCTAAAAATTGCCGCGATCGCGGACCCCTATGACGTCATTCACCCGCGACCTCATTGCCGAAGTGAAAGAGTGCGCTATTGGTCACAATTATAACTTTGATATTTTATATATTTTTTTCCACAGTCATGTTTATGTTTCGGTTCTTGTTTTTTTTTTTTAAAAAAACAACTATTATTTAATTAATATTATTGCTGAGTTAATGTACTAGTATGCACTTGTTTATGCATTAGTAATCTGGGTTACACATGCTTGTGGCAGAGATGGTCAACAAGTGCTTTACTGTGAGTGCTGATAGAAGACAGGAGACAGAACAGCCTCAAGCTGCGTT
This sequence comes from Puntigrus tetrazona, assembly GCF_018831695.1. Lineage (NCBI taxonomy): Eukaryota > Metazoa > Chordata > Actinopteri > Cypriniformes > Cyprinidae > Puntigrus > Puntigrus tetrazona. Next base: position 24,446,989 of record NC_056703.1, on the reverse strand, counting down.
GCCAAAAGAGACAAGGCACATATCACACTGATCTGCTAAACCTAAAGCTGGAGAAACAGCCAAGGTATTTTTCACCTTGTCCTCAACAACGTCACGAACCCAGCGGACGACACTGTAGGCATGCATCCACTGTATAAGGTCAGACACTGTTGGAGTAGTGTCATACTTGTTAGCACACAAGCTCCAGACGTATTAAGCAGCGGTGCTCATGCTGGAAATGCATGTTTAAATCTGGTGTTGAAACAAAAAGAATGATTTTAGACAAACAGAAACCGATAGTCCTGTTCAAAGTCAACTTATTGGTTGAATCATGTTCTAATGGGCTCCAATGGGAATTTTTTCCCCCAGAATTGCATGATACAAACTCGCAATTATGCCTTTTTTTCTCAGAATTTGTGCAATAAAAGTCACTTTTGAGTTAGTTTATATCTGACAATTCTGAGAAAAAAGTGTTTTTCAGAGTAATCTAAAAGTTTGCATCTCACAAGCCTGAGAATTTAATTATAGGAAAATGAATTCAGAATTGTGAGATAAAAAGTCTATTTTTTTTATTCAGTAGCAGAAATGAGCTTCCATACTGTAATGATAATGGTGGATATTATTATGTTCCCCTTTTGAGTGAATAATGAAACTTACCTCTTAACTCTAAAGGCAAACATCTGGATGCTCACAAAAATAAGGATATAATTACGAGAAGTGTTTCCCTGCAGTGCTGTTCAAATTACATTCTATGATTACTGTCACTGCAGAACCTTATTACAGAAAGAAAAAAAAACTCTACTGTAACAAGATACATTATTATTCTATTAGTCACAGGCCTTTTTATAGTAAATACTAGCATAGAAAAACACATACAATATACCTTGCAATTGTACTTAACTGTACTGAATACTTTAAGTATTTTCATTTGCCACTGAACAGAGCAAATTGAATGACCTCCATGTCAAAATGAATTGAATAAGCCATATTCATACAGAGAATGTGGAGCAGCACATTGCACTCTCTCTCTCTCTCTCTCTCTCTCTCTCTCTCTCTCTCTCTCTCTCTCTCTCTCTCTCTCTCTCTCTCTCTCTCTCTCTCTCTCTCTCTCTCTGTGTGTGTGTGTGTTCTGCCAAGAGAGCACTGGCAGAAGCTCCACTCTTGTTAATGGAAGAAGCAAACAGTGGTTTTCTCAGTACCTCAAAGTTCTCCAAACTTACTGGTGATGGAATTACTCAAATTCTATGCCAACTGAAACCTTGTGTTTCTCCTATAACAATACCTAGGTAAATAGGTTACGTACAGAGAGACCATCAGTTCACCACATAACTTATATGATATTCTCTAGTCTGAAGCGTACATTTTGAGGAATGTTCACATACTGGGATGCAGACTGACATGCTCTAAAACTGAAACTATAAGAGCTATGTTGGTCTGACTGCACAGATTGATAGCTGTGTGACATCAGTACAGTGAGAGCTATAGAGAGCAGACGCTCAGTATTCTCTGAATCACTCTTAAGCACTAAAGAGGACAACGTGACATAAGAAATCTTGCTAGGGCACAGCACAATATTCAGATGCAAAAGGAACATATCACTCTTCACTTACCACCCATTAGCTTCTTTTATAGATTAATACATCAGTAATGTATCTACCTCATTTACATATTGTAGATGTTCCACCTTCATGGGATGGGATATGAAATCAAAGGTTTTGCTTTATGAGGAAATCAGCGTCTCCTTTGTATGAGGAGCAAAGGCCCATCACTCAGTTTAACTGCATATAAAATGAAGAGAAAAGCCTTCTTCACTAGAATAAGGATATTGACACAAATTACACAGTTGTTTTGGATTAAACAAAGACATCTCAAACATACATTTATTGTATTATACTGCTGGTTTATTGTTTTTAGGAATTTGGTGCTGTTTTATAGCTTTAGGCGGTTTCTACTTGATATCTTTGACTGTCAGCCGTAAAAGCGCTCCATTCTTTGCTGCTCGAAAGATAGTACAAATTAAAAAGCAAAATGGTACTGGATCTGTTTGGTTTGCAGGTGTTCCATGAAGCTCCTTGGCACACAGCAACCGGTTTGTGAAGGATAAGTGATTCTACGTGATGTTAGCATTTGTTCTGCAGGTGTATGATTATAAATAGGGACGATCATTTTTACACACCTGCAGTTGAACAGATCTTTGCTAAAGAGATTGAATTATTACGCAATGAAGAGACGTTTATTTATTGCTGCACTTTATTGACCTGAAACTGAATGTTCAGTATGCATATCATTGTAATGCCGCCAACACTTTTGTGTTACATCGTATATCTGCATTGCTGTGATGTTGGAGTAATTGTCTGCATAAGCTTCCAAGTTAAAGGTTTGGCATCAAGTGCCATTCAGTCGGATTTTTCCAAGTAAGAAGTTGGAAATTGAAATGGAATTCATCCCATGTCCAGAATACAAACACAGAGTTGTGAGACTGTAATTAAGGCAGCTGAATGCATTCTTTCTGTGACTGGAATGTTTCAATTTCAGAGTAAGAAAAGGATTGAGGACAAATTCTTGGGTTTGTGTTTGCAACTAATCTATTCAGGTAAAACATGTGATGCATGAAAGACTAGCATGTAGCAACTTCAGTTTGATTGGCCGCACTATTGAATGCCGAAACATTGTTCATTAATCAAGCGATGCATTTGCAGCATTGCCACAGGGGCCGTGTAGTATGTGTTACCATTAATTGTTTTCTTCCATGATGAATTTCTGAAGGATGCACATGCGTGTATATGCGCAAAGGGAATCCCGGCATATGTCGTAAGTAAGAGGGAAAGCATGATAAAATTAATTAAGTAATTGACATAATTTATGACTCCGCTGTATGGATATATCATGTCATTAATGCCAGCCCTATAACGTAAGGATGTAGTCGTGACTATCTAGTTAGTTTGCACAACAAAGCATCAAATATGTATTTCTTGCTCTGCTATGATAGGTGCATTTTTACACGATAGGGTTAAACCAAAGAAACCACATAACATCTGGTCACAATATGTAGAATAGTTTAAACATCTGACAGAATTTCCTGGTGCGTACTATATTCCCATAGCAGAATCAGGCTAAACATCTTTGTAGATTAAAAACTGTTAAATAGGTACACAGTTACTTCTTTTCCATTCGCATTTTAAGTTGGATGCTAAATGTTTAAAAACACCACTGCTTGGTCTAAATGGACTGAAGCTTTGGACTTTGATAAGTGCACTCTGGCATTATGGATCTTAAGCAGTGGGATAGCTATCTGTAGCACAGACTGCATTACAGCGGAGTATTGAGTTCTGTTGGGAACAATATAGACTGTGTGCATATGTATGGAGCCCATTAAGAGACAACGGGGTGGGTGAGAAATTCGGGATTGGTGGACAGTTTTTTTTTTTTTTGCATTCTCTCACAAAACTGTTGTGTTACCCCAAAGAAACGTTATGTTCCCTTGCAAAACTTTTGCATTTTCTCACAAATCTTTCGCGTTCTCTAGCAAAGGTATTTTGTGTTCCCTCACAAAACCTTTGAGTTCTCTCACAAAACCGGCTGAGATCAAGCTTCATGCCAAATTTAATATAAAGCTCTACGAACCATTCCATTGTGAACGCATGGAGTGTAAGCACCACTAACTTACAACCTGTAAAGCAAACGAGAAGGCTTTGCGAGAAAACTCAAGTGTCTCACAAAGTATCTCAAGTTATATTTAAAAATCCTCCAACCCACCCTGACTTTTTTTCACCCCGTCCCTTTAGAGGCTCCAGACTTTTGTCGGATTATTTGTCTTTATTTTAGTGACATTCTTAGTGACTTTGCATTTTCAGTGACAGAGGGAAACATATGTATCACAGTAAGAAAGCAACAACGATCCGCATTCATTCAACTGAAACTAATCTCATTCCTCTGTTGGTTTGTAACGTGAGAGTTCACAGTGTTGACTTGGTCCTGCTTTTTGACCTGCGGCACAGATGAAATCAAACACATGGCTGAACACCTTTCATACATTCTGAGTCCAGCGGGAGTGCGTATGGGGGAACTTGAACTATGCAAGCACGCAGCAAGATTAGTTGTAATTGAATCTTTCTAGATCGAAAGAGTATAGAAATGCGTGCAGGTTGGTGATCTACGTTTTACACCATATTTAGAATGTATTTAAAACACATTTGGAAAAAAGTGCTGTTTGAGAATAATGTTATTTTTTATTATTTAATGCATTTTATTGTTTATTCATGAATGTTTTCAAGCTGTATGCAGCAAACGGTACGCTCCCATTTGAACGCGGTGCACACAAGTGTGCTGCTGTCAGCCACTGCAACTTCTTTCTTAGGGAGAGCTTGCGGTGGCTGGAAGACTTTATGCATTTCTCACGAGGGAGTAGCAGCCTGAACAGGCAACACTGGCGCTCGCCGGCTCCCCACCTCCTCTTTCACAAGAAAGCTAAAAACTGAACATGCAACAGGATCTGGAGGGAGATATATCAATTAAATACAAATTTAAGATGACACGTTTTAAGAGAGAAATGTAAAAAAGGCCATATGGCCCCATCAAAGATGAAAACTGGCAACAGAAAGACGGAAGCACAAAGTGCAGTCACCAGTCAAGCCACTAGCTGCGGTCATTATCGCGTGCTACACAAGCAGAGGCGGTCAAACTCCAACTGCTGTGGTGTGTGATTCATCCCTCTCATAAAATATTTAAGCATCCGTGTTCGTTTTTATTTTCTTCCAAGGAAACCATCTAGTATAAATAACTTTAAAGCAATCCCTGTTTGAAGCATTTTTTAGACAATTTTAAGCAGTTCTGTGGAACAGAAAAGGGGGCACAAAGGTTTTAGTCGGGGCAGGGTACAGTTTTCACAGGCTTAACATTAATGTTTGATAAACTGTGTCTGGGCTCAATGAATCAAAATCGGAGCTTTCTGGCTACATGATTATTGATTTTTTTTTTTTTGATTTGATTACAAATGAGGACATTATTAATAAAATGTTTGCACTTGTCAATTTAATGAATTGTAAGCTACTTTTTACAAAAAGTATTAAAATATCATAAAAAATTATCCAATGCAACTTGTTCCAAATTCCAGTTGTTCTTAAGGCATATGGTAGGGTTTGCATAGAAGCAAAAAAAGTAATCTATTAGGAGACAATCTCCAGTCATTGCATTCATGGATTTCTACAATTATGTGACACCTAGGAAAAAAAAAAAAAACATCACGACAAGAAAGATTTTTTCTTCTCCGAGGTGAATGTCGCTGTTCTGAGCCAGTAATATACAGCCTAGATAGAAAGTCCCCAAAGAGCACTAAGCTATAATCACTAAAAGCATGTCATTAATGAATTTCCTATTTACATCATATCTGCGAGCTTGCAGAGCTGTGTGTTTCTTGTGCAAATAAAATAGCCATGGCTATAGAATTGAAAACCTTTCATGTCTTCATTCACGCTGGAATTCGACTTATACGTGTGCTACAAGGTTTTTTCTTGAAAGCATGCTGTGTGAAACCCAATCCTGTACTGTACAAAGTTCTGTTGCTTAAAACACTATATCTACAGTGGAACAATACCTTAGAAGGTGAACATGTATGTATTTAAAATATTTAAGTAAGAGAATTTTAGTTAACATGAACTAAGAATGAAGAATACTTCTACAGCATTTATTAATCTAGTTGCAATTTACACTAAATGCAAATTACTATAATGTTAGATTCTACTTACACTATGTCAAAATAGCAGGATTTTACTCATTTATATTAACTTCAAATACTGACAAATATATGCGCCATAGTATTGTAGAACATTATATAAAACAGCATGAAATAATAACATATTGAGTGTAAATCGTATTTTTTATTCGGATTATTAAATGGATGCCACCGTATTGGAACAATATAAGCCCTCTCTATACCAACCTAATATAAGAGATCTGAAAATGGAGAAGAAAGTTTGGTAAAGGGCAGAACTGAACCCGAGTCGATCACATCAAAACTCTGTTCGGCCCACGATTTACTATCTACACCTAATCTTCACAAAAACTAAAAACTGGTTCTTCAAATCTGATTGGCTATCCACAGTGTTGTTCCAGGGTCAACAAAGATGATAACCTAGGGACACTGAGCAAAATCAGGTTCTGTGTTAACTGACAGCCATCACGTTTTCAGGCCGTAACTAGTTTAATTTTGAAGCGACACATATCAGTGATATAAGTGGGTGAGATGTTTACTTAATATTTATAAAACGGTTAGTTTCATCCCTGGATTCTGATTGGTCAACAGCTGTGTTTTGTTTACGAGTATGTTTCAGGTATGATTATATATGTTCCATATTACAGTATATATCTTGTATAGTGTTGTAACCATTTTATAAAAGCAATAAGGTACTCGAGGCAGTGCTGTATCCTGAAAGTCTAAAATGGACAATAGTATCCAGCTGGTTTCAGCGACTGGACAGGAAGTGAGGGGCGGAGCTTACGTTCTTAAAAGCGTAGCACCACCTTCCGTTTTTTTCCGGAACACGATGCATCATACTTTATGTATGTATGCATTTTATAATGATCAATCTTGTGTTATTTAGTTTATAGTTATGCCCTATTCATTGATTAAATCAAATAGCATTGGACAAATTAGCAAAAAACTGAAATCTATTCAGAGAAACTATAGGCTTTTATTTACAGAAGATTTGATTTGATAATAATAACTATAGGCTAAATAATGTAATGCTATACAGTTTTTTTTTTTTGGTTCAATTTTTTGGGGCCGCTGCAGATAATAAACCAACGCTGTGAAATGGAATGGTGACATAAAATACGCTGCCATGGTAAAATGAAAACCGATGTTCCTTTGGCAGATGAACGTGGGAGGAATTTATGGCTTCTGATGAAACTGTTTGTGATTGGCTGCTCGAGACACACCCTCTGGTCTGTGCCTCTCCAGATCTGAATGAGCACTGACCTGCTAACACTGTTCAAAGGGCACATTCACACAGCCACAGGAACACAACGCTGAAACATATCAAATGTCTGTTTATTCCATGTTCTCAGTACAGAAAAAAAGTAACAGATTCTTTTACCTCAACATTTGAATGTTATTTAGGGATCTAGGGTAAGAGAAAAGTGGTTATTTTGTATTTGAGATTGAATAACTGTCTTAGTCATATCCTCATTTGACATGCAACTTACTCCGTTATTAAAGTAACAGATGTAGAGTCTTATTATATAAGGACTTCATTTATGTAACCTGAGCAGCTTGCGTTTTAATAGACTAAATGTAAAAAAAAAATCCTCTTGGCAGTCCAATTAATTAAGGAATCAAGAAAATGTTAAAAGTCTTGTTTATCATGATGCACGCAAACAAACGTAAATAAATAAAAGCTGGCATTATGATGTGAATTATGAATGTTGCCATAAGTATTTCTTTCAGATGAACGTGAATTCATGTAATGTCACACACATCTCATTTTCAGGTTGTAGAGGGATTGAGTGTTTGTGTGTCAGTCACTCATCCTCTTTACCCACAAGTAAATAACATCTGTTAGCACAGATTTCTGACACTGATGAATATTTATGAACATACTCCAAAAGCACATAAAATGCACACTGACTTGGATAAAGCAAATTTATTTTACTGCGAATCAACAGTGATGATGCAAGAATAGAAAAGCCACAGCCTATTTTTCATTTAAATAAATCTTAGTATTCGTTATTGTGTTTTAATTTATTTAAGCATTGAAATTGAATTCTTTTATTTGGTACAGATTTGTCAAATTTTTATTGTATTTAGAAAGAAATGTATAATATATAATACTTTTACTTTGCAGTGTTCTTTTCTTATGGCCGTTCCTGCAAGTATTATTTGTGATAAAAAAACAAATGAGTGAAGGAAATGCAGTTTTCTGTAAATCTATGCAGTTGTCCACTATGTCCGAATTCTCAGGCTTATGAATCTAATAGTAATACCGTGTATGTCAAACAGCAATGCTTCAGGTAACTGTTTTCTTGTCTTCAACAGAACAAGACAACTTGTTTTTGACTGTCTGTGTAATACATCTGCCACAAAGCCCTATGCATACTAAGTAGCCCATCAGGTTGGAGCGGGGCCCTGTGTGTTCTGACAGGAGATGGAAGGCTTCAGATTGCTAGCACAGAGTGTGTGTGGGCGGGCTTTTAAGAAGCAAAACACGGTCGCTTGGGAACATTTGGTACACTGCATGTTCTTGTCAAATAGTGGTAACAGAGCGAGTTGAGTCATCATGCAAATATATATATAATTGTCCCTCATGGAGACCTTGTTCTGAGCAGAATCAATGAAATTGGGAAAGTAAACACTGAACATCTGATATGCATCATGCATGGACACACACATAAAGCGTTGGTTGTTATGACATGTTTATTGAACAGTACAGTTGTCATCAGTACAAAGTATTTCATTATAATCCACAAATATATATATATATTGAATATAGAATATTTGGCTTGTTTTAGTCTTGCTGTTTAACAGTCATTTGGTTTCTGTCAAGTTGTTTGGGATATATTTTTAAAAATGCTGAATTAAACTGTTTCCTGGCATAGAGCCAGTGAATAAAACACTGGCCTTGACACTGGCCCCAGAATGTGAAATTCAGTGTTTCTTTTTATCCTCGCAAACATTTCAACTTTCCTTCTTAAATTAGACAAAAAAAAACTCTTTGGAAAAAGTTTAAACTTCACTGTGTTCAGAACAGAAATACCAAATAGCTTTATACTGAAAGTAATGTTTGTGTATGTGTGTGTGTGTGTGTGTGTGTGTGTGTGCGTGTGCGTGTGTGTAGTAGGAAACAGTGTAGGCCTATACATTATGCTATTACTATGTTTTTAAAAAGTAGTATGGAAGGCTATCACAGCATAGCATTTAATACAATAATACATATAGCATTAAAGATTGTAGGTCATAGGCATGCATATATAAAATCTGTGTGTATTATACTTTTTGTTATTTTAATTTAGAATTTTTTTTTTTAAAAGTTAAAATAAAAAGTAAAATTAAAATTTTTTCCCACAATAGTAAAGGAACACAACTGTAGAATATTTCATTTCTGGTGTCCAAAAAACAAGTTCCAGGTAGAAGATCACAGTGATTGTAGAAATAACCAGTGCATGATATAATGGGGTTTGCTTGTTTATTATTTTGATTTATATTTTCAAACAGTAAAGTAGGCTACAATTGTCAGTGAGGCCAACAGAGATCTAAGATCATCCTCTAGGGTTCAACATCTGTTTTCCTAATAAGCTCTCAATGTCACTTTTTACTTTCTCTCTTGCCTCTACACACTGGTCACTTTCCTCTCATGCTACTGGACTGGGACTGGGTCTGTCAGAGAAACAAAAATAGCAGCAATGGTTTCAACAGACATTCCATGACATAAATCTGAATAAATAAAAATAGATTATCTGTTTTTGCCTACTTTGTTGATAATAATTGTGACAAATTACATGATTCTTTAACCTAATTTGTAAGAATTTCTTTTTTATTTAATATATAAATGACTTCAAGAGCATCATTCTTGATAGATCAAATCATCTGGACTGTACTTACTGAACTGTCAGTCTAATCTATAATTGTGCAGCATTGCCTCATTTCTAATTGTTGTTTTACATGTTTTAACAAAATTGTCCACAATAAGTGCATTGCACCAAATGATTAATTTAAATGTAAGTAGACTACGTAGTAGTTAAGGCCATCTTATATAAAGTGGGACTTCCTTGAAATGCAACAAAGGTCTATCCATCACATAAATGAATATTGAGTAAATGAAAACTCTTGACTTCAACTGATCTCGTTTAAAGTTTTGAGACCCTGCCAGTTCATTTCAGTCCCATGACCAACAAAGAGCAAATCATTTACATTTTCGAAAATGTAATTCATGCTACTGGCTCACGCAAAATGTTCAGCAGCAAAAATTTCTACCAATTTTTTACACAAATGATTCCTTCAATTCTGTAAATTTGTGAACGTGTATTAAATATTTTGCCAAAACAAGTATAGCATTCTCAGCGCTATTTATCATGTTTACTAGTGCTTTAATGGTCACCATGATAACTGTGCTATTCCAAATAAAAAGTTTTGTCATTAATTTCTCACGGTCATGTTGTTCCAAACCTCTAAGACCTTAGTTAATCTTCTGAATACAATTTAATGCAATCCAAACAATGTTGCCACTGCTTACATAGTCTCAGCCTCAGACGTCACTCCCACGGACCTTTGGCTAAACATTTGATGCATATGGCACACTTATCTGGAAACACTTCAGGAGTTTCAAAGTAATCATCAGAATGGTTTTGTTACACAAGATTTCCAGAGATGTCTGTATCACAGTCTAACATTCTGCCTGGAAACAAAGATGTCATGATGCCAAACCCCCTCACAACAGAACACACAACGACGATTGCTTATCAGGATCAAATGAAGGCTGGCTTTTCAAAAGAAAACCATATAATCCTAAAAATACATACAGGGCTGTTGTTCTGGTGACATTTCTATTACTCCGATATGTGGCGCAGAATGTAATGAACTGTGATTGGTTGTTAGAGATGTCAGTCAAATGGTTTCATGGGCAGGCCTTGGCCAATGAACACTACCATGTATTCCAGACCTTTAGCCATAAACCTGAAAGTGTGGTTGCGTGAGGCTGCTGCTTTACATAACACACACACGCACTGTTTACATGATGAGGAAGCAAGCGCATGTCCAGTGATACTTTCTCTACAGGTTTTGTTTTCTTTGCTTAAAAAAAGTATTCTTGTATCTTTGTAAAATTGTGGCTGAACTGAATTGTGGTGTGAGTAATTTAATAACACTTTAACTTTTTCTTATTTAATCGTAGACTATGATCACTAATGGAAGTACTAATATGCTAGTCAGGAGTCATGCTCTCAGTGTGGGAGGATGACCATCGCGGAGTTGCAGAATCTGAAGGTTCTGGAGATGAAGGTCCAGCTGATGGAGCGGGGGTGGACGCTCCAACATGCCAGATATGGACAATTGGTACTTAGGGGTGGCTTGCGCTAACCATTAGTTCCGGAAGTGCATGAGGAGCTTGCTGGGGTGTGTAAGGCACCTGGAGAAACTGCTCCAGTGGCTCCTCCTCCTTCACCACCCTTGACAGAGGTGCAGCCAGGGGGTATACGGTGATCCATCCAGTGTCAGTTGCGATGCAGTTGTCACCCAACTCCATTTCCACTTGGCGTGGTAATCCTGTGCTCCCCTCCCAGGCCTGTAGGCACTCGTCGGCTCTGATCGGCATTGCCTATGGCAACTCTATGGCATTGTTGCAAGTTCATCAGGCCAAGGCACTGAGGGACCTGCACAGGGGTGGTCATGACCTGGAAATTCTAAAAGAACTCCGTACCACGACGGCCCTCACGCTACGTGCTACGTGCCCCCATGTCCCAGACCGGCCTCTTCGGCAATGCGGTGGAAAAATTAGCCCAGCAGTTCTCCGCCGCCCAGAAGCAGACTGAGGCGATTAAACACATCCTGCCTCGGCATACAGATGCTGCCTCCACCCAGCCACTGACAGCCCCGCCTCAGCCGGCTCATTGCCGAGAGTGCCCCCCTGGTGCTGATTAAAGTCTAAAGTCTACGTGGCTGCGATCGCTGTGAATCATGACCCTATAGATGGGAGGTCAGTGGGTAAGCATGATCTGATCATCAGTTTCCTGAGGGGGGCCAGAAGATTGAATTCTCCACGGCCCCCTACGGTGCCATCTTGGGACCTGTCTGTAGTGCTGACGGCACTGCAGCAGGCTCCATTTGAACCTTTGCCAGCAGTTGAGTTAAAGTTTGTGTCTATGAAGATACTGCTCCTGCTCGCATTGGCCTCCATCAAGAGGTTAGGGGACCTGCAGACTTTTTCGGTCGACGAATCGTTCCTACAGTTTGGGCCTGCGGATTCCCAGGTAACACTGAAGCCACAGCCCGGCTACATGCCCAAGGTTCCCACTACTCCATTCAGAGACCAGGTGGTGAACCTTCAAGTGCTGCCCTTGGAGGAAGAGGCAGACCCAGCCCTATCATTGCTTTGTCCAATCCGAGCAATAAGATGCTACATTGAACTGACACAAAGCTTTAGGACCTCAGACCAGCTCTTTGTTTGTCAGATGCTGGCAGAAGGGGAATGCCGTCTCCAAGCAGAGGATGGCCCACTGGATAGTGGACACCATTACCCTGGCCTATCAAGCACAGGGTATGCCCTGCCCCCTCAGGTTGTGGGCACACTCAACGAGAAGTATTGCATCGTCCTGGGCGTTGGCTCGTGGCGCCTCGCTGACAGATTTGTAGAGCTGTGGGCTGGGCGACCCCTAACACATTCGCTAGATTCTATAGTCTACGTGTGGAACCAGTATCCTCCTGTGTTCTCACCTCAAATGGGTAGAAGCACTGAGAGGCCTGGTTTCAGGTCGGCTTGTTAACCACTCCAGAGCGTCCATACAGTAGACCCTGTTGAGCTCCTCCATTCCCTCGGCAGCCAGATGTGCCGTGGTCCCCTCTCAATGAATCCTTGAGAACTGGTGAGGGCTGGGAGCCATGTCAAGTGCTCTTAGAGGACTTTATGTGTGTATTTCCACGGCATAGCCTCAGAACCCCGTGTTTCCCCAGCAGACCTTCTGCCCACCTGAGAGGGTTCAATCACCTCCAAATTTACATATGCAAACTGAAACATTGTCCATGTCCATTAGTTCCGAGACCTCCTACCAGAAGGCTGGACTTCTGCACGTCTAGCTGGCTTCTTGTGGTCAAGCCCTGGCCTACGCCGACAGACTGAGGGGGCTTCTGGGCTCCCACAGGACACTGGAAGAGGCAGGGTCCATGGTGTTTTGGTAGGGATCCCAATTCGTTGGTAAACCGACGTGACTCGGAGTGAACGAATGAAAGGGAACGTCTCGATTACGTACATAACCCAGCTGGATGCGATTAGTGCATGCAAACCTTCAATTGGCTTGTTTAGATACACTCGAAGTAGATTGGTCTCTCAAAGCGAGATCCCAATTCGTCGGTCATCCGACGTGACGTCTCCATTCCCTTCTTCAGGGAACGAGGGTTACATATGTAACTGAGACGATCTCAGGTATAAGGGATGAAAGAAGAACAATTGCTCATCTTGACAGCTCTTACATTTAATATTCACTACAGAAATAAGCGCACAACTGAACATTTTTTTTTGCACACATCCACTAGAATATTATTACTATAAAAAAATGGATCAGCTATAAATCTGAGTCGGTAGGTGTAACTCTGGCCCTTATAGCCTCGCCACTTGACTATTGCGTGTATTTTCCTTTGAGCCCATATAGGAATGTAGGCAACATCTCAGAGTAAAAGTATTTATAGCATTCAGTGTAAATATATGTACATAACATGGGCATACCAAGAAGAGATCTTTAGATAAATGGTATACTGAAATGTTTGCAGTACTTGGCATTGCTCCAAGCACTTGATTCAAAGATACCCTGTATGCTGCATTCCAGCATGTGTACTGTGCATGTCACTGCACGTAAATTAAAAATATGATGCTGCCCCAGTTACCAGGTAATTGAATCTTCTGGTTTCAGAGAACTGAAAACAGCTGTGTAGAAAAGATGTTAAATATTCTGTGAATGCAAAACTTCACAACTCTCTCCTTGCTGAGCAATACTAAACAAACACATATAGAGCAGACCAGGGCTGGTAGGCTTTAAAATATTCTGGCCACCAAAATAATGCAGATGGCCACAGATGGCCACCTTCTGACAGATCTGAGAGTAAGGTTAATAGAAAATATGCCTAATAAATCTATAAATACGCAGTTCTTGCAGTACAAATCTATGTGTGATAATTTATACTTCTGAAAGGAATATATTTTGTAAATTTGTATTATTAAAAAGGTATGTTTATTATTACTAACATACCAATTTTCATGACTATACTGTAGTAAACATCCTTTTATTTTATTTCACAGTTTTATTGACTTAATGACTTTTACTTGTACAATATTTTAACTGGTTTTAGTACATATTTTTGCCCATGAGATGCTGGGTCTTGCCACACTGCAAGATATAACAGGCGACATTAAACTTTCATATTAGCAATTTACAGCTATACTGTTCTTTATGTTTTTTCCATGTCAATGTGCCTTTGCTGTCTGAGAAATCTTTGCTGATCTTTAGGAGCTTCTCCTGGCTGCAATAGTGCAGCAGAGATTGTGTGTTGCTTCCTGAGAGTCACAGATCCAAACTTGGGATCCTGCTTATATAGAATAATAAGAAATTTCCATTTCATCATCACTACCCACTGGACCTCACCAGCTGGAACTCTTGGTGACCCTTTCTACGTAGTATTTTTATTTCATATTAAAAACACATGTCAAAAAGCAGGGTGGGCTAAAGAAGGGCCTCAAAACCTTGTCAGCCCTCTACAAATTTAAAACACATTGAATTAATTACAAGTTGATTTCTGTGACATTATATTGAAAAGAAACACTGAATGAAAAGACGAATTTCCAGGATAAATCTGGCACCAGTGCCTGATATTTTTATACACTAAGAAGACTGGTAAAGGTAAAGGTTTAAAAGATTCCGGACACTACCATTCACTTGATTCTTGAATTCATAAAAGCATACACAAATGAATTGTAGAACAAAAGGCAGAATCATTAAATAATTTCCAGCACATTTTCACAATTTCAATAATTAATGATAAAGAAACATTGGTATGGTTTATGGTATTTGTGTCTTATTGTGTACTTCAGAAACATTAGAACATGGTGCTAGCAATGACAACATCATACTTCTATCTGTCGCAACCTGGTCTCATAAAAATATGTAACTCTGTGCACTTTTTTTTAATGATCCTTACTTCAATGTGAACCCTGACACATTTGATTAAGTTGATAAACTTGTTGATTGTTGCTAAAAGTTATCATGTTGGAAATATACCCTACACCAAATCCAACCATAAACCTATCCGATAGTCTTAACAAATGCAAAACACATTTGCTGTTGTGTCCATGCTATTTCAACTTCCTTATTTGCAGATTTGAACTGTTTTGTCAAACCATAGTTACACAGTCCAGGAGCTACTGAACAAATATACCATCTATGAAAACCTATAGATATGAATATGTTCAAAAGCATATTTTTAATATTGCTTTGAAGTCATAACATGATATTCTTTAAGTTAATTGTGCGAGAAGCACACTTTATTAATCAAAACTCTGTACATTTGTATGAAAAGGAATACTTTTTTTTTACTGCCTCTAGTGTTCTTTTCTTTTGGAAACTGCAGTGATATGTATAGTTCTCACTGAGAAAATCAAGAAAATCAAGTTATGATAATTTTTGGAATTTGCAAACTTGACTATAAACTTGACTTTGTAGCTACAGTTCCTTGTGTAAACCTTTATAACCTTTTCGACTTTTGTAAAATACAACTATTTAGGCTAACAGCTAAAAATAAGCGAGATTTTAATTTGTTTTTACAAAGGTAAGTGTCCAGTACAAGTGAATTTTATAACCTTTGTCACTTTGTGACTTACAGCGAATCTTGATTTAGCAGGTCAGAAGTACTTAGCGCGACTGAACCTAGTGGATTTCACACATATGGTGTCTTTACATGGATAAAGCAAAGGATAAGGTAAAGGAGAGGTTAGATGAGAATTAACACAGCTCATCTCCTCACCTGTAAACCTGCTTCCACTCACTGACCCCACTCTCCACAGACGTGAACACAGATGGTCAGCTGATGCTACAGACCACACACAAACCCTGAGCTGGAGGTGGAAGATGTAAACTTTAGTTGAATGCTTTGGCACGGAATATAAAGGAAGATTGAGATGTTTATGTTAACTCAGCCTTGAAGTTCCTGACGTCAAACGTCTGTTAAAGAATGGTGGTATGAGAGGAACAGCCCGTGGAGAGTAAAAAAGTATCACGTGAATGAATAGAAGAAACGGTTTGACTTCAGAAGGTATATTTAATTCACTATATATACTAGCTTTCATTCTTTTGGACATGTCTCATACTGACTCCAGTCATAAAAAACTATGAGATAATGCAAACTGATTTTTTCAGTACATTCTGGAATGCTTTTATAGGATCTATTGAAGTTTCCATGTATGCTGGACATGTATGCTGAATATTTGATCGATATTAATAAACTTTTAGATAAAAGTCCTTGAGGGACATGGATGCTCAGGCTTAAAATTTTAGACTGTTAGTATAGTATTTGTGAGTACATTTCCCTCTGTTTTAAAGTGCAAGATTCAGAAGCAGCAGTGACATAATTGGTGACATAATCAACAAATAACCTGCATTGCTGTGAAAGCCCCTTAAGTAGCTCAACAGCCCTGTCTGTGCCCCTAGACAGGATTTGCATTATCATTCAGCGGAAAGAACGTTAAGAGTTTGGCTGGACTGTACAGGATTACTCGTGCCCTGTCACCTATGAGCTTCGAAAGGGTTAACGACCAGCCCACTATTATATTTCAGCTGGTTGGGTGGGTCGGGGGTAGGAGGAGGGGCTACTGAACCCTGGGTGAACCCATTGTGCTATGATAGCCATCAGCTTGGGCAAGGGAACATCCAGCAAATGTATTATTAAAAGACCATCTGCTGAGTTTCACACAATACGATAGCCATCAGCCTGCCTCCACCTGTGTCTGAACACTATACTCATCACTGCCTGTCTGTTCTCACCTATTTTGGATAATGCCTTGTTTGTATTTTTTTTTTTTTTTTTTTGACAAATTAGTCCATATCCAGATACACATTTTTGTTTGTTTCCACACACACACACACACACACACAAACACACAATTTACACAAGTTACATAGACCAGTTTCTCTTTAAAACTAAATAATTGAATTTCTGAACAAATAGTAGAACCAAACATAAATGTATTTATGATAGATATCATCAGATGTTGCAAAAAGTGCACAAATAATGAGACAACAGAATACAATATTGTATAAAATATGTACAGTACAGTGCTATAAAAACCCTTACTCCTATGAAGAGTCAGAGAATAATGTATCTGTAAACATTTTAAGGGGCAGTGAATATGAATGCAATTAATATTCAATAAAGTTAGGTTTAAAGCACTTAATTTTTTTTTTCATTTTTTTCCTGTGACCTAAAGTAAGAACATTTGTTATTACCAATTCAAAATTCCTTTACTAAGCTAATTAAACAAAAATAATTATGTTAATTACAGTGATAATGAATGAAAAACTCACTATTTGTATAAAGTCTATTAATGTAACCACAGCTTATAAACTACGAATTAGCTATAAACTAATAGTTTGTTAATTATTTGTAAGTAGTTTATTGTCTTATACATATTATGCCGTGTTACCCAAATTTCAATTAAATGGCCACTTTGTTTCTATTATTTAAATATTTCCTACACTTTTTAAAAAAAGTGAATGTAAACACCTCTAATGTCTAGCATGCAGGGAGAGAGAGGAATGCAACAAGAAAAGGACGCATTTGAATTTAGGTCAGTCATATTGTATACTCTATCCTTACTCTCCACACCTCTGTTTCAGTTACCAGATAGTTTTCTTTTGTAATTTTGTCTGGCTCGACCAGACAATGGTGGGCGAAACTTATGGACCTAGCCAACAATATGGCCTATTTGAAATCACTGTAAATAGACACTTTGATTAAGGCGATCTTGATTTAGTTTCAAGCAAAAACTTGGCTTCATGTGCAAAACTTGTTGTGCTGTTGTGGGTGGATTTTAGTATGTTGCTGTGATGTTGCTAGGGTGTTCAGGGTGGTTCCTAGGTCATTTCGAGGCGGTTGCTTAATGAACGTCTACATTTTTGCCTACAAATATGGAACCAGTCTCCAAATTCAATCCACTATCATTACTCAAGCAGTTTCATTTGTAGCCTGATATGCAATTGCCATATGTCTGTGTATGCAACTCTCAGGGCATCGCATGTAATAGGTGCAGGATCATGTTATGTTCATGCTATGTTCAGGATCATTAGGAATGACAATGAAAATTAACTTGTTATTCAGGAACGGGCATGCTAAATTCCCCAAAGCATGTCCAATTTAGAATGGATCAGTTCATCTGAGGGTTCATATCTCTTGGCGACTCAGAGAAACCTGAGTGGTTGGGGGGCACACAGGCCTTTTCCAGCTGCGCAGCTGGGCTAAAGTGTTGGCCTCTGGGTCACAGTTCGCACTGCTTCTCATAAGGGCTGTAGACTTGGGAAAACCCTGGTGGAAAGAATTGGCATGCACTGCAATTTGATACTGCGTAGAAGTATTTATGAGCAGCCCTCATAGTGTAACTGGAAGATTGGATTAGTTTTATATTTAGATATCTCAATTAACGCCGAATCAAATAGGCATGTCACGTATTAAGAATATAATACAGTTGTGGGCCAAAAAGAAGCTGGTCATTTTGGATTGTAATTTTCTTACGTGTAGTCATGCATGTTGAATATTTTGTCATGTTTTTTTTGCAAACAGGAAACTATTTTATGCTTGTTTTCATGGGACCGTGAAAACGAGACCAAAATGGGGCCAAAATAAAAATGCAGTGAGGAACTTCAAAAACGAACTACTTCAGATAAAACATTTGTACGAGATAAGAGTAACTGGAAGAACATTTAAGCAATGTGTGGTGTTTTTTTCACTTGAACTGCTCAGATGAATGTGATTCATGGTTTCCTGTGTGAATGTTCTCTGTTGATCTGTATCTCCGTTAGGGCAAGTGGACGCAATTCCAAAGAGCGGTTATTTTTAGAGTTTGTTTAATGTCTACATTCTAGCTCACAAACCTGATGCATTTTGAGAAAATCATTTAAAAGGCATACTTTTACATGTTTAAATAAAAGTACAAAAAATACAAATGTTGCAGTTGTTGCTACGACTGAAAATTATATTATTATAATAAAATAAAATACAATCAAATTACAGTAAAAATTTTAACAGTTGTACTGATTGTTTATTAGCATTCTCAGTGTTAAAGGTATTATGGCCATTCACATATATTTGACCTTCTGAAGATAACTGTTATCCTAAATGTATCTTAAACAGCTTTCAGAGTGCTTGCTAAACTATAGCTGAATAGCTTCTACAGTCAACTTATGCTACAAGGTAATACGTAACCAACTCTATTTAAATGTATGCACAGTCTAGGCTGATGCTTTAAATGACACAAAGCGGTTGGGAGGTTGCACTTTATTTTATTTGTTGTAAAGCTCTGCGTCTGCACACACTGCTTATTGGAGTTTGTTACTGAAAGAACTACTCAGTTTTAAAGCAAGCTGCTTTTATAGCGTCGTTACTTTTCGTTAGTCACTCCTCAACACTGACTGCCTCAGCGAATTTATGAAAATATCATCCAATGAATACAAATCGTAGAACTTGAAGGTCGTTCTTTAATATTTGACACAGGTCAAGTGGAAGGTAGAAAGAGATAATGAGAGTGACAGGCTGAAGAGAAGGAAAGCACATTTCCCGCTCAAGCTGATTAGAGCACAAGCCCATAATTACAGAACATCTGCACCCTGTGGCTCCTGTGAGCTCAGTCACTCTCTTCAAACCAACACGAGATCCAGACTACTTTCTTTTTTTCCAAGGGTCTGTTCTTATAAAGACTCACATCTGATGTCCAAACTATTTCCAGTACACACATACCGGGGGTTACAAGGGCACATGCTTATCGGATGCTTGGCCTGACATGTCTAAGCAAGGAAAAATACACACAATGTTAAGTTACAGAAACAATAGACGGGTCTCCACTCTGTGCCAGCTCTGGGAAAAGGACACGGTCACTGCCTCTAGAATGTTTCGACATTGTAGATGGAATATGGCAGGTGACAGCTGTAATTCCTTGCTGTTAAGCTTAAAAGTACTAATAACACCTGTTGTCCTCTGTCACAATGCCTGATGAAAAACTTTTATGTGTGGGAGTCATATGTCCGGACAAGCAAGAGAATTTCTGGCTGATATATATTTCATCTCCTTTCTATTTCTGAAATGATAAACAACTATGGTTTTTGTTTGCATGAGTCGTGACTTGAACGTAATAGATAGCCTTGGAATGAAAGGACTGTTGAAACAAAAATGATGTGCTGTTCAATAAATAAACACGATGATTGATTTGACCACATATCGTATATTACTAAAATTTAAATATTCAGTTCCAAATTCTTGGACGCAAGTACGAACAAGCTGTGGATTCTATTTTGTAAAATATTAGTCTTAATCTTAGCAGTGTTTCTTCAACCAAAATGTGCTGGTATGTGGTTTAGAGTTCAAAAATGTGAATATAGTTGCATATGTTTCCCCAGAAACGGCATGTTTGGTAAGAACGGTACAGTTAGGAATAGCCTGGCCACCAGCTAAATGTCATGTTATTTGAAATAGCCCTTCGAAATAGAACAATACCATTGAAATATGTGCTGTGGAAACAAACATGTTCACAACCACCATGCTCCTAAACTGAACCCAGAGAAATAAAAATAAACCAACAAACAAAAAAAAAAAGGGAAAAGTAGTGATCTGAATTTTCCTGAAATGTCCCACCATAATTTCCAAGATGGATATAATATAAAATATATAACATTACAGTACTAATATATTAAATGTAAAATTATAATATATTAGCAAATGGATAGCAATCCATGATTAAGATTGGATGAGTTACATTCAAAGTTGCTGTACGCTGTGTGTCATGCAAAGATGCCTTTTCTTTCTTATAATGGTTAGTGGTAATGAATTATTAATGCTGATAACTGCTATTGAACACAAGGCACTATATATCTGTTAAACAGATTTGATGAAAATTTGATGAAAATGTATGTGACATTTGTACACTGTTAAGAATTTTTATACACGAACAAATCTCTATAATGGCCTTTCAGGTTTAGTCACAGTGTCGCACAAGTATGTCTTATTAAAAGAACTTAATGCACATGAAAATGAGTGATGGTGTTTGACGGCCCCATTAAAACAGTCTGTCCTTTTCGTTAACAACACATTACCTCTGTGTCATAATGCTGGGAGGTTAAGCTTTTTTGACCTCAATGGACCAACAAATCATCCATACCCTCCACCTCTGTGTCCTCCATCTGACAATGGCTTATTAGTGTTGAGGGTATCAAAGCCTCTTTCACTAATGGCTCAGGCAGAGGCTGATGAAATGCACAGCTGTGGCCCACGTGTCCTAAGCCAACCCTAGTTATTCACTTTCTGACGCAGATCAACAAATCCAATGCATTACTATAATACACTACACACTTAACACCACTTACCAGAGTAAGTGCATTAGCATCTGATCAGTACCCATCTGTGTTTGTTAGCACATCATCTCTCCTCGCTGACATGCACAGAATCAGTGCTGTGTGCAGGAATATACAGTATGGCGTATGCATTCAGAATCCTAATTATGACTGCTATATCGAAACAGTGGAACATAATGTGTAGCAACCACTCAAACGTCAAACATTTTTTTGGATTGCCAGCGGGAAAATGTAGAAATACATCTATTTCAAATGCATTTCAATGGCTGCCAACTGAATTTCATGTAAATGCTGACGCAAATATTATACACTGGACGCCACACATTCTTTCAAAGGCTACGCAGAGGTCTGAATAGAAACACCCCAAAATGAAATTTCTAAATCTTACATGTCATTTTGTCTTTGGAAATGGCATGCTTATGTTTTGGCTTTTTATTTCAGACAAAGAGATTCGTGAGCATTGAATCTGAGATTCATGGATGCCAATTATAATTGAGGAAAAAAAATGATTTCTCACAAAAACTTGTTATATGGAGAAGGATATAGAGCATATATATATATATATATTAAGAATTATAACATATGCATATGGAAAGCGCCATAATGTACAATAAATTAAAAGAAAAAGAAAGTAAGAAATATGTGTTGTATTTAATCTCAACCTACAAGTGGCTACATGTAGTAAAGTTTGAAACCTAAAACTTCAGGTCAAGTTGAGACCACATCCTCGCTGTGCATTAGATATGAGCACAGCCTTCTGCTTTTGTTAAGTGGGGTAAAAGGCCATGGAAAATTTGAAAATGAAATGTGTCTATAATACCAATTCCAAAAGTAGCACAGCCATTTAGAGAGTTCCCCCCAAATTTCGCAAGATTTATTTTTTTTCCATTGAAAGCATAAAGTTAAGGCCATAAAGTGGTGTATGAAGGAAGGATTAGTCTACTTTCCGGCAGACATACTGTAGCACTTTGACCCAGGTATTACAAGCGCACATTTTTATGAACTGAGCTTTAAATCTGTGCGATCTCTTTCTGTTCCATAATTTACAGAAATCCAGGACAGCAGCCTCAATCAGGGCTAATCCACTCTGGGCAGCCACAGGAGATATCACTGCCTGGGAAAGCTTGGGTAAGCGTTGGATTGGCCGCGCTCGCTCTCACCACTTGATATTCTCTGACTCTTATGCAAGACATACCAGCTGTGGCCAGCGCATGTTGGGATTGGCTTTACATAACAATCTTTGGGTTGCTTTCCTTTCTCCTAAACACAGACCACCGTGCAAAGAATAACAAGGTAGTGAAAAAGACAAGAAGTGGTTGCAAATGGACAAAAGAAGCATTGTTTCGGTGTCTTTGGTTATTATATCTCACAGATACTGGCTGTCCTATTCCTTCAGTTTTCCTGCTGGAAAAAAATGTGTTCAATAATTCAATAATTTTTTTTATCTTGATTACCTATTATCTTTTTTACCTTGACTATCTTGTCTATGTATCTACTTTCTTGTCATACAATGCTTAAATAAAATGTATGTTTCTGGGATTTAAGAAACAATACATTTAAAATATATTAACTGAAATGTAAAATTAGACAACAATTTAGATAAAATAATAATCGAAGACGTCAAATTTTGTTAATTTTGTTAACTTTTTTGTTTTTTTGTTATTTTGCAAATCACATTAAAATAAATGCACTTCACGTAAGATTATTATAACTGATTTAAAAGGAAACCTTAATTTGACAGTACGCACTATGCACTTAAACCATTACCAATAAACCATTTAGTGAAGCACACTTTCCTTTTGGAATTTTTAGTGTGAACACACCAATACACTTAACTAAGTCCATAAATTGGATGCACCTTTAATGTTGTTGTAAAATATATATTTTTTTTACATCCAAATGTGGCGCCTACTCTGGCAGAATTTCAGATACAGCAATCGGATCAAATCAATAATACAATCTGTATGCTGCATGCAGTGGTATTATTTTGACTGTGCATACTTGAATATTGTGCAGTAACTTCTGATTATTATTTTTTTTTGCTTTTTAGACTTCAAGGCATTAATAAAAGTCACCACAATGCATCACAAGATTAGCCTGGTCTTCTACTTTATTTCTATATTCGTCTGACTTCCGGTACTTTGACTTTGACCTTGTTAAATGAGCTATTTCAGCTCTTTATTCATTACATAAAATGACTAGGCGGGGATCTTGTGATTTTACAGTTTTGAAATGATTCTGAACTGAAGCCTTTGTAAATTTCGTCTTGTCCGAGTAATAATTTCTTTGGAGCTATCTGTCATGAGGAACACTCTCATATCATCACGCTCCCTTCTGACCCTGCTTTAGCCTTACTAATCATGTCCTTCGCAGTGACCCTAATAACACACTGGGTGACTCCTCTTTCATGGTCGTGTAATTGCATCTGCAGAATGCTGCTCTGATCTGTGCTAAGCTTCAGGCCTAAATCCTCCTCAGTCTGTCTATATTTACTTGCTGTGGGCCCACATTGGATGCTTGGTGCTCATCTGGGCTAAAGGTCTTGGCCTAGTGTCTGAGAGGGGATTTCCCCTCCTTTTTCCTTTCCTGAGCCTTCCTTCACTTTATTTTACCTATACACTCATTAGAGACAATAAATAAATACAAGTAAATAAATAACTTCACACTTTTAAACTCCATCTTTACAAGCTACAAGAATGAACCCAAAGCCCTTTAATTAACAGGATAGCTGTGGACTTATATACTTGCAAAGTTAAATGCTGTAATGATGAAATGATGGCTGGCATTAGCATAGAGCGACTATTATTAAATCTCAAGAAAATAGAAATGGAAGCTGTTTCCAAATGACTCCATGAACTCTGCTTATTATTAGTTTAGGAGCCAAGCAGTATTTTGAAATGAAAAGTTTTGGGTTGGTTTAGGGTTTGTCAAGCTATGCCCACATTGTTTGGGCCAAACACACACACCACAGTTTCATTAAATTTCCTCAGCTTCCCAGGACAGAGCTGGTCATTGGCAGGTCAAAGCAAGGCTTCCAAGGCTTAGATAAACAGCCATTATTATTGTTATATTTGGCCTTTACCGCGAGACCCTGAAGTAGACTGTGCACAGCTGCACCAGAGGCACGGCCTGAGAAGATACTGAGCTTTTGTCA
This sequence comes from Puntigrus tetrazona, assembly GCF_018831695.1. NCBI lineage: Eukaryota > Metazoa > Chordata > Actinopteri > Cypriniformes > Cyprinidae > Puntigrus > Puntigrus tetrazona. The sequence continues at coordinate 24,422,553 of NC_056703.1, read as the reverse complement.
AAAGAAGTCATTTATAAGCATTAAAACAATACTGTATTTAGAGTAGCGCCTTTATTTTTATTTGATTTTCATTTAGAGCCCAAAAGATCAGTTACTGTAACCATCTAGCAACCACAGAGAACCAGGGTTTCAAATAAATTCATATCTATTAACTATGACTTTTGCCTCAATAAATTCCTATTTTTCTGCTTAATAATAGTTAGTAAAGCAGTTAAGTTTAGATTTAGGGTGGGATTAAGGGATGTAAAATATGGTCTTGCAGAATAAGTATTAATTTTCAAGTACTAAGAAACTGACCCCCATGTCGTTCCAAACCCGTAAAACCTTTCTTTGTCTTCAGAACACGATTTAAGATATTTTTGGATGAAAACCATGAGGGTTGTGACTGTTCCATTGACTGCCAAGTAAGTTGCACTTCCAAGGTCCAGAAACGTATAAAAAAACATCAGAATACTCCATCAGTGATTCAATCTAAATGTTATGTAGTGACACAAAGAAAATAAAAATAATGACTTTATTAAAGTAATTAGCCTCCCCTGTTTCTTACTGCATCATCACAGTAGCACCATTTTGGAGAATATTCACAGAAAGCAAACTATGTACACTCTTCTATCAGCAGCGATATGTTTTCTATGCATATTTATGCCTTGATTTGAACAAAAACAGTGCAAACACAGAAGAGATGAATTATTGAATAAAGCTGTTTTTCTCGTTGCTTTATGAAATTCAGATTGAACCACTGATGGATGAGTATTTTGACAATGTCTTTTTCATACTTTTCTGGACCTTGGCAGTTCAATTTATTTGGCAGTCAATAGAACAGTCACATATTAGTCACATTTTATTTCAATTCACAGTGTTGCTACTATCAAATTAAAATTCACCTTATGTACTTTCTATTTTCAGGACTTTTCATTTGGCTTAAACCCACCCCTTATTAAACTGATGTTCATCTGCCTCCACTACTGAGTGCAAAGCCCACATATATTCCTCTCGATAACCTTTTCAGACTAGGATATAAATCACAATATGGAAGAAAAGATGTGTCAATGATACATATATCAAGGTGTAAAAATGCGTTGTTTTAGTAATTTTTAATATCATTATTTTCATTTTGGAATCATAAACGTTAAATGAGTATTAATTTAATTTCTGTTGTTCAGTTTGAAATTTCATTTCAGATAACAATGTTAAAAATGTATCACTGCACAGAACCCTAGCCTGATCTCATGTTTATACACTGGTATGAATGCGTAACATTTACACATAAAAGTATAAAACAATTTTTACTGGTGCTAAAATGTACAATTTAGACATATTTCAAAGTTTAAAACATACAAATCGCTACATTTGTTGTTAAAAACGAAATATTTACGTGTCTTTTATATCAAGATATGCGTATCAGCACATTTTATCGCTTTGTCAATAAGCGATTTAGATTTTTAGACTCCTTAACCTACCACTAAACCTACCAATTTTATAGCAAATATGTTTTTTATCATTTTATCAATAGACAATCTAGATTTTTATTACTGCTCTTATAACTATTTGAACAAATGCATTCTATTATTCTTAAACAACCCACATAAATAATGTACAAAAATGAATTCCGCCCACAATATAAAAGAAAAACATGACAGACAGATAAATGCAATTACAATCATTTATTTATTGCAAAAGCAGTACCAAAAGACACCCAAAGGACTGTTTTGCGGCCACAGTCCTCTCTGGTGGAATACAGTAGAATACTAATAATATTAATGCCAGAATGTCAATATTCATATACATCAAACGTCAGATTTGTACGTTTAGATGCTAAAAATACGTCAGTTTTGTATGTTTAAGTGCCTGTAAAAATGTAAGTAAACGTACGTTTTATAGTTTTATTTACGTAAAATGCATGTGAATTATCATAAGATCATGTTGAAACACCTTAGCAACTGTATTGCCAATTTTCTAAAGATGTGTAAACGTCTAATTAAAGGGATAGTCCTTCTGGAGCAACCAATGGATTACGTACCTGGTGTTTCATAATCAAACCTGCTGACAATCAAACTAGTAACCAGTGTGCTTCTGATGATCAGTCATGTTAACTACTGTTCCTTGCCAAACAGACTACACTTAACACATGTGTTCTTGCAATTCACAGAAAACTACCACCTGATTAAGGTCAAACGTTTAAAGTGTAGTTTTACACCCTGGAATATATAATCAGTGGTTTTGGGCTAAGTCTAAGAAGAGAAAATAATGAAGAGCTTACGTCTGCATTGTGGAAAACTCACCTTAAACCCAGTAGGTCAAAGGTTTTCTCTGACACTGCCATAACTGGTTTTATTTCTTTAGGTGCATGACACCATTCCAGTGCTCTGATAACAGGTCGCTCCCCACGTGACTTTCATAGCATTTGGAATTTGCCTTCAAGTCTTTAAGCTTTCTGTAGTGATCAACATTATTTTAAAAGCATCTTTGGTGCGCAGTTTAAGCAATGATCTACCGTGAGTCCATTTCACACTGATATATACATCATATTGAGATTTTCTTGAAACACAGCCAAATGATATGATGAAACATGCAAGTGTCGTCCACCACCTGCTCTAAACGATCACGGATGAACGTGGCCATGCAACCCTGTGAATTCAAACACTCTGAATGAAATTTAAGCCACAACAACCACTTTGATCTCTTCATAAACATGATGACAAGCCCTTTCTCAGAGCCATAGTAAAAGTTTTGCTCAACACTATTCCACTTACATGAATCTTATCAACATAGCCTTGGGCAACATTGAAATTAAAAGGTGTTTTCCTAAATAGACCATAAAGAGGACAAACTAGAAGCCAGGAAAGTATGAGAGAAGAAGGAATTTGGTAAAATGCCATTTGCCCCAAAGGTAATTCTGAATTGTTTGTATCAGAAAAGGGTAGGGAGAACAAACTGACATTAAGTGACAATCTCTGGATCTCCCATATCTTTTCATGGCGTTACTTTTCAGATCGAATCCTTTAGATGTTATCGCTAACTGTTTGTGAAATATGTTCTCATATGTTCTCTGTGTGGCAGACATATTGTTAAGCAACATCCATACTGTTTATCAGAAGGCACAACTACTTGTTGTGAAAAGTAGTTGTGCAATTCCAGATCTCACATGTCACATTTGTTTAATAAAGTAATAATCACTCATCAATATGTATTACATGGCATTATTATGTCTTATATTATATATCAAAGTGTTATTTAGTAATTGTTTTCAAATGCATGGTGTTATATCAAAACTGCCTGTCATGTAGAGGCATTTCCGTTTATGATATAATCAGTCTTTAATTTTTGAATCTCTTTATAGACAAAAGCTAAATGTAGGCTAAATAATTGTCATTATAAACTAAATCTTTGTGAAATCGTTGTACTGCCCTTCATATCAAACACTAAATTAAATACTAAATATTAATCAAATTTATTATTTTATAGTTTTTGTTCCTTGTTTTATTACTTTTATTATGTGCTTTTTTGGGGAGAGAAGAGTCGTAGAAGTTATAACTTGCTAATATTATGTAAAATGCTTTTATTTTCCGTACTGTGAATATGCAAATGTACGTTTGCTAGAACCACACCTAGGTAACACTTTATTTTGATGGTCTCTTATGAACATTCTGTTGACAATAAGTAACTTATGTCAACTATCTTTCATTACAGTATTAAGTAGACTGTCTGATTAATATCTGATAACTTTTTATTGTGATGATCTCCTAACAGACATTCTACTGACTGTAGGTAACTTTTCAAGAACATGGCAACTTGTTCTAACCATAACTTGTTCTACTAATACTCTAATAACACTCTAATGAAAGTTGACATGTAGGTGCAAAGTTATTTATTGTCAACAGAATGTCCATAAGGAACCATCAAAAAAAGTGAAACCAAAAACTCCAGTTCAAACTTTGGCAATCATCCACCATCTATTAACAACTAGCATTAGAAAGCCTCACTCATGTTTTCTTCTTCTTCTTCTTCTTCAAAAAGAGCATATTTTTGTTCCAGGCCATCCATAAAAAATTGGCATTATTTTATCAGGCCACTGATACAATCCTGTTCAGTACATTTAAATCATAAAATGAGATGGGAAGTCTGCCAACTCCTAGTCCAAGAACAAACATTAGATGAATGGCTTGGATGAGTGCTGGAAGCTCTTCCCCATATGCATCTGGAATGTTTTCTGTGCTTTTCCAGTCAGCTAATCACACACCAATCTCAGACTATTCTACACATTGCTATTCCTAATGTTAACAATGCAATGTGTTTTTCTTTCGATGTGTTACTCTCATGTAACAAATTGTTTCTGATTGATATGTTTATTCTGGGCTTTTAGTACAAGCAGCCAGCATTTCCATTTTTAAGACTGAAGCTTTGACTGTTAATTGCAACATAGAACTGTTGGGCTGAAGCTTGGCTTGCTCCCAGTTCACAAAATGTTCTTGAACTAATTCCATCTGAAGTTAATACAAGCGGAGGATTTATCTGTCTCTCGGATTGCTGTGTATACAACCGGTCTGTGTAGAGGTTAAGAGCTGCCTACTCTGTTACCAAATGTCCTGCATTTTAAAAATGCTTGTATACATAACCGCAATATTTATGTAACCGGTGGCAGAGAGAGAGGGAAGTGAGAGTTTCTTTAGACAACTTCATCCAGTGAAAAACAAAACACAGTTGATTCAAAAACAGTATCAGTTTATTCAGATACACAAAAGAGACATCTATAGCATAAGACTTAATCTACAGAGCAAAAGCCTTATAGAGTTGACATTTTAACTTTTTCCCACCAGTGCTTTTTTAAAAAAAGTTGCCAGCTACTGCCAGCATTTTTGATGATTTTCACCTACATTTGACACCCTTCAAAATATTTTCTACTATGCATATATGAACATATTATATAAAGAACCAGGCCTCTGCTTTTAAACAAATAAACTATATATATGCATGTATGTGTATGTGTGTGTGTGTGTTCATGTTTTATCATCACTTGAATGCAGATAGGTTTCATCAGAAATACAGCATTTTGGACGAAAAAACTAAGAGATGTTTCTGTGTCTGTAAGGCATCTCCGTCACTGACTATCCTACTTTGCCCTAATCAGGACAAGTGTTAGGGCAGTGGTTCCCAACCGGTGTGCCGCGGCACTAAGGGGTGCCGTGAGATCTTTTGAGGGTGCCGCCAATATTTCGGGGAAAAAATTCCAAGGGTGCCTCAAACAAGAAAAGGTTGGGAACCACTGGTGTAAACAGTATTCTCATATCATCTAGGACTAGGTATAAGGTGTTGTTGCATGCAAACTCTCGAAATGAAACAAATAAATAAATAATAATAAAAAATCTACGGAGATTTTAAATATCTATTTCCTTATAAGGGTGCCGGGAACTTTTGAAAGGCTTTCCAAGGGTGCCTCAAACAAGAAAAGGTTGGGAACCACTGTGTTAGGGCCTTCCTTAATGAGATTGCCATAAACACTCATCTTTGGTGGGGAACCTTTGTAACCTAGGGTGACCATTAGAGCCAATTTTCCCAGACGCATACTGGCCAGGATGTCTATATTGCCTGAAATTTCTAGATTTTGGCTTTGTTTGCGTGATCAGTGTATGATATTGGTTCCTTATGTTTTAAAAAAACTCTCAAGGTACTTTAATTCAAAGCAACACAGAATCCTGGTTAGGACACCCAGGAAAAATGGGACATATGGCAACCTAATTGATGAGATATCTTGTAGTCCAAAGAACTCCTAGAGTCCAAAGAGTCAAAAAGAAAGAATATTTAGCATACAGTGCTCAAAAAGCACTGTTTGTAAAAGTTATCCGTCTCATACTGATAATAGTTTGCAAGGACAATGGCAGAATTTACATATCACTGAATGGGTGTTGTAACCTGCAGCACAATGCAACAAAGACGAATATTGTTGTCTTAATAATAAGACCACTGTGCTGAGTCTCACAAGTGTCCTTGTTCAAAACAATAACTTGTTTGATAGCAATTTGTTAAACAAATGTGCATTTTTGCTCCATGTTACTCAGCATTTTGGCTTTGCCAACGGACATCTGCTATGTATCACACAGTTACATTAGCGGATTACATAAAATAAACTATATGGAACATACATTTACTCCTGGCAGTCCTGTGAAATGTGTTATGATATTGATTTGATAACAGTATGTAAGCGATCCATATTTTTGTATTTGTTCAAGCATCCTAACCAGTGGTACAATTCCCAAACAATGACAACTGCTACTTGACTATAATAGTATGATGCTTTGTTGAAGAAAATAACTAGCTAATCCAAACTGCTTCCCAAAAATGTGCAAAACCATGGTTCCCAGGTTGATGCATTGGGAATGCCTCTGTGTGACTATGTCCTGAAGCGTGTATGAAATTGGTCCACTGGAACGGTGAGACACAGGCAGTTTGACGTAGTGACCAGGAAGCTTAAAAGTGCAACCAAAAAGGGGGACACTGGACTAGAAATCCAGTCTGAGGCCAGCCAACACTAGGCTAGTAAAAATAGACAGAACCTGTCCTGGGCTGAGTCTCTTTAGAGCTCCTGTGAGCACAGCAATCTGGGAAAGGTGTTCAGATGCAGCCTCCACTGTGTCTGTACTATTGTATCTGGTCCAAGAGGAGTTGGATGTGAGAAAGAGAACCAGAGTGGATAGTATGAAGTCTCGAGATGCATCACATTGGGGGTGGATCCTTCATTCCGTGGGCCTCAGCAGAATAGCTGCTCATAAGCTCTTCCCAGCCCGTAAGTCATAAGTGGACATGATGACCTAGACCTTCCAAAACAGGGCCTTGGGAGAGAAATCTAGGCTTCACATAACTAAAGCATGAGGGCATTGCTTTGTGATTTCGATCATGCGAAATGGGTTGCCTGTCAGAAGAAAATCCCTTGGTTCTGAGTCACCACTTCAAAGGTCTCATGTACAGCACACCAAAAGTTTTCTCAATAAAATTGAGCTGCAGTCAGACCCAACATACTCTGGAACTTGTTTACAGTGAGTGACTGGCCTAGCTTCACAGTGTTATGGCTAAGGGCATTAAACGTGCCTCTATTTTTGTTGAAACTCATACAACACCAAGAAAAGTGGTTCTCTACACTGGAGAAAATATGCTCCTCTTGGCATTCCAACTTAACTGAAGATCATTAACTTAACCAAAGATCATTTATGTGAGCAAGAATGGCAAATTGTTGCTGAATTGCCTCTGTTTGACTGAACAAATAACAACCAATCGTTGATGTAATTCAGTGTGTGTATTTAAAATGCTTTCTGCTCATATGCAAGAGATTGATGTAGTAGGTACTCAGTCTGTTCTATATCAATGCTAACACGATTAGCCTCCTCGGAAGAAGACAGCTGCAGCTATCTATCAGCTATCAAACCTTCACGCGGAGAGGAAAGAGACTGCAGCATAAGCTTTGGAACACAAAGAGAAACTGCTAGATGCAGGGGGAGAATGCGGAGAAAGGGCAAGGCCCAAGAACATTTGGTAGGTTGTTGCTCAGTTGATAGTAAGGGGCCTAAGGTGTGTCAAGAAAATATCAATGCCTTCATGTTGTTTACTCCAAATTATGACCATACGATCCAAATATCTCAGCAGAAATGAAGACACATCAGACCAGGCCATTGCCTTTCTATCAGCCTACTTTGACAGTGACAAGACACAGTTAAACTAACTCAAGTAATCAAAGGGAAGACAGAAACTAGGTCAAAGAACAAGAGTCTACACAGGGTAATGATGTGACAGATGGCACCCCTTTCTGAAAGTCACAACCTCATGCCACAGAGAAATAAAGGATCAGAAAAACGGAGTAGCCAGGGTGAAGGAAGGGCTGACGACAGTCAGAAGCGGAGAAGAAGGGAGAAGAGACCAAAGTGAAGATGGTGATCCGGAAGAACACAGTGGATCTGGAGTGTTAGAGGACCAAGGTGGGACCCGGAAGGAAGGAGGGGCCGGACAGAGCTAGAGGGACAAGGCCCGAGGAGGCAGATGGTCAATGACTGAGTATCTTTTGTCAGCGTGTCAATGGACCAGGATTATTTGCAGCCTTGTACTGTACTTTCTTATTTGCATAAAGACTTCTTATGGCTTGTTTGTAAAGATTTTATACTGCTTATGATCATCTTTTCTTTTTTTCACTATTGAAAAAAAAAATTATAAACTACAATTTCTAATTTCTGCTTCTTAAATATCCAACATTTGACTCCAGAGAATAACTGGTATAACACAAATACAGACACATTTCCTCCAGAAGCCTTGGTCTGCATAAAGATATAGAATCCCACGCATTCTTAGCGTATCTAATTTGTTTGTGTTTCTTAAGCGGTCTTCAAGATTGCGGATTCCGATGCAAACTTGTTCAAGGCTATGTGAAAGATTTTTCCCTCTGAAATCACAAACAGTATAATAGGCCTGGAGAGCCGCATATGACAGCGCATGATTATAATTACAGTTATTCATTGGTCAATGCCATTTTCTGCAATCACCTTGATTTATTTGTGTAAGTGCGTGTTTGAAGAACAGTGGGGGGTCAAGTACAACATGAACAGATCATGCAAGGCTAAAGAGATGAATGGTCATCTCTTTCTCTCTGCGTACACTTCTGACGAGGGGCCTGTCAGAATGATTTCAATTTAGTCGGGTGAGATTAAGGGTTACTCACTGATGTCTAATTTAGCAATTTGGGTCAGAGGAGGCCTGCTGTCTGCTCTTTGTGCCCCGCTCCACTCGTACGAGACATCTGATTCATGTAGCTATGACAGTTGTCACAATTGTCCTCAATACCCAGTGCAGTTTTCTGCCCCATTTCATTGAAGCGCACTTTAAGAGGGAGGAGAACAGCATTAAAATCTCTAAGAGGATTATGGTCTGGGAAGAAGGATTTTTTTTTTTCTGCTTGGTAATATCTGCGAGTGGGCACAAGTGCATCTGCAGTATCACGACTGAGAACAGCTGATGTAGGTGGTGGGCTGAATAGGCCCTCTGGTAATTTAGTTTCTGTGTCACGATGTGGGGGTGTGATTTCCGTGTGCTATTATGCTTCAGCATGCGGCCATGGCAGATTTTTCTCTATTTCTAATCCTTTATTACTGCCAGCATTAATCCAAGAATTAAAAAGGGGTAGTGACAAGTGTATTAAATGTGCAATATAATGACTCTGACCAGATTGTGGCTTCATCCACCAAAATAATACACAGGGTAATGCTTTAGTGCTTAAATAGAAATATGGAAAAGCTAATATAAATAGTTTTATAATAAAATAAAAATGACACGACTGCGTCTTTTATGAATGGTTCTTAATGGTTCGGTTGTTCATAACGCAGACATTAAGCAAGTACGAAGACGTAATGCGTAACTTTTTCTACTAACCCTAAACCTACCCCCAGTCTACTCTGAGAGTTAGTAGACATGTCGTTGCAAATTGCTAAGAATTAGTTGGCATGTAGTTACTTATAGTTAGTAGAATGTCTAAAGTGGACTATCAAAATAAAGTGTAACCACAAATAAAACTGAAATAAGAATACGTTAAATATTAACTATAGACCATACAAAAAGAGTTTAATTCAATAATTCTGGCTTTATTTGCTGAGGGATACATTCATACATCAGGTTGCTTCCACCCTTAAGATTTCAAACACAGCAATTCATAAAAACAAGGTCAAGATGCATACACTGGGGACAATAAAGCTACAGACCAAAAGAGACTCTTTGCTGATCAAGATGACCGACAACTCATTCGAATGTGACTAAATGAATTTTAGAATGACATCAAGTGACCTAAAGAAAGAAAGGGAAACTGCTGCTGGGGTGAAATGTACAGCAAGGACGATTAGAAACAGACTTCTAGGAGCAGGGCACAAACAACGAAAAAACATTATCAAGAACAGGCAAAGAAGAGTCAGGAGTGGGATAAAGTCACCCAGTAATCAGGGCCGTTCCACCAAATATTGATTTCTGAAGCTGTTATGAGTATAAAAATGAGTATTGTGTTATTTAATTAACTTATATGAAAATGCTACATCAATTGCTATTTTGACCAGTTGTCATTTTCTGCAGATAAATGCTCTAAAGGACAATATGTTTCATTGGAATTTGTTGTCAGTAGTTATTAGAATAGAATAAAAGTGTTCATTTTAAACACACTTATAAATAGCAAAACCTGCGCAAGGGATAATTTTGCAATGGTTTCTTATTTATTTACTATTTTCCTCCCATAGCTATAAACCTAGAATAGAGAGTGATTACTATTTGCAAGACTGCCCTGAACTGTGTATATTAATAATACTAATCATCATCAATCCCTGTAAACCTCAGAGCATTCTCTTTCTTCTCTGCATGCATGTATCTATGTGGGTGTTTCTGCAACCAGGGGCACTTTTAAGTTCCATATTTTCAGATTTATGTTAAAATTTCTTATAATTTGTTTTATACGTATTTTCACAGTGTCATTACCCATCGTAACAAAAAATACAATTAATGATTAATGTTATCTAATATAACAAAAAATACAATTAATGATTAATGTTATCTAATATAAAATAATAAAGCATCTGTAGGTTACTATTTGAATTTATTTTAAATGGAATTGTTTAATGTACATATTGGTTATTTTTTATATTATTTACTGCTCATTTATTCAACTAAATGTGCCTGTCCCACACTTTTGAGTCCTAACCACAACAAAGAAAAAAGGCTTTTATTATGACATTTCATCAAAGACAAACAAGTCTAGTTTTTATGAAAATAGAAATTAGTGAGCACCTCACTACACACAAGATCCCAAAAATATAAGATACATATCATTTTTTCTGTGTCCGTATTTAGTATACAGCTTAGTAATTCTATACTTTCAACTACATTTATAAATAAATGCATATTAAGGTTTAATTCATGTATATAAAGATGCTAAGACTAGTAGACCTTGCCATTTAGCTGCAGTATTAGCAAGAATGTCATTTCCACAACATTAGCAGCAAATTTAAGTGTTGCGGTAAAGATCTTGTGTTACGGTTGAGACAAGTTCAACGTTTACTATATATTCAATTAGAAATATTCAGCTATATTTAAACATGACATTTTGTAACCCTACATGACACCAAATTAAAGTACTGCGTGCAACAAACACATCTAAAACACAATAAAAAAGTGCAACATTACTACTATCTTTTACAAATGAAATACCTACCGTTTTCTGTTTCTTGTACAGATGTTCTGTACAGTAGCCTGTTTTTGATTTCATGGCACTTTAACATTGTTTCCTTACAGACAAGATGTTGTTACTGCAGCTCTGCTTTCTTTTATTTTTTTCCAATTAAAAAAAACCCCATTTTTCTACATTTTGAGAATCAAAAGTGGCAGTACTTGCAAACACACCCATGTATGTATTTCTGTATGTTTTTTAACAAAATACACAGTTAAATCACTAAATACTTTAAACTGTGTCAATTGTTTTTTAATATCAAATAATAATAATAATAATTGTATGGAATAATAAGTTCGGTGGATATTACATTATGGTTACGGTATTTTTTAAGATGTGGTTTGTGGTGTTATTGACACATTCCTGGTAAAATCCTCTATTTTTTCCAATACATGAAATCAGCTCATGTGATAAATAACAGCGGCTTTGGGAAAATTTGCTTTTGGCTAATCTTGTGAGTCAAACATCATAATGCACGTGATCATCGGTACATCATTTCCACAGTTCCCCATTTTCGGCTTCCTTGAAAATCTTAACACCGAGACACATTCAACATTTTACTTTTACAATGACTGTCCACAATACTCTCAGCACTGAAGCTCTTTTTGACGAACTATTAAAGAAACAGTAGCAGTCATCAAGGTATATGTTTTATAAACCACTGTAATATTGAAGAGAAACAACGTGCAGAGAATAAAGGGAACGCACAGAGAAATTAGCAATTATATAAATGAGATAAAATAGATATGTGAAGATAATCCATAAAGACATCAAATACATAACAATTATATAATGCACATATCAATACAAATCCATTAAAGCAATTGGTGGTCCACACTAGACATACAGGAAGTCATTAAATCCTATCTGGAGTCATGTCCTGTGTATTAACATTTGGATTTGAAAACAGAGTAATCCTCTGGCCCCACTGAGACTCCATAATCTGAAAAAGATTTATTTCTATTTATACGTACATTATAATGAGTATCGCCTTTATCTCTCAATTGGATGTAAGGATTGCATAACTACCAACATCACAATTTTTCACCCTTTTAGAGAGGAGAGCAAACACAGCAAAATAACACCCTCTACAGGAAAGCTCTTTCTACTGCAAGGCTTTATGAGGGACGTTGGATTGGCGTGTGTTCAGTTTCCAGTATGATTCAACAAGTCTGCCTAGTTCAAGCAAAGGTAATCATTTTTAGGCTCGATAACGTAGAGCTGAATATTATATATAGTATATGTCGTTTTATTTTGTACTACCGTTTTATAATATGGAAAGTTCTTAGGCAAAACCCTTTTTTCGCTTCTATTTGTTTGCTTTTATCCTTGTGGTTTATCGCATAGATGCCTTTTTGACTGAATCTTTAAACCAAACAGAACAGATATTTAAGCAGAACGTGCTTCAAAGCAAATACAAAGAAAGCACAGCATAAATAATAATAAATAAAATGAAATGAGGGCGTGCCCAGGAAATCAGAAAATGAACACTCATTGGTTCCAGTGACAACTGTATATAAAATGTATTTAATTCAATGAAGAATATTTCCCCAGGTACCTCTGTCGCACAACTGTTAGTTGTTTTTTTTCTTTTAAAGCAAAACCATTCAGGGTTAAAAGAAATCACAAACAAAACAGATTTTTGACAAACTGAAAGAGGTCAAATTTTCCCAATGTGAGAATGCTATGTTTGCTTTCTGCACTTCATCACAGTGATATCCTGTGGACCTCTAAATATACAGAAAACTATTGTTAACATGAAGGGAAGTTACAGCGGAACACTTCTCGTTTCGTGGGATGTTCCTCTATTTTACCTATATATTTGAATGAAGAGGAGACACTTTTCTCTTTTTGTCCTGTACACTATGGAGAAGCATTTTGTTTTCTACACGTTATGTTACACTATTCTGATTTACCTCTTACCGCATAATGAAGCAACACCATGGGCTAGGAGACAGTGTCAACAGGTACATTTATGGTTTTCAAATTTACGGATAAAAATGAGCCAATAATTAATATACTGTTTGTATTATGTTGCAGTGTTTGATGTAACACTAATGATGTTTCGTAATTTAATTTAATCTTTTTTCAGATAGCAAATGGCTATGATTGTAGTGATATGGACCTACAAGTCATTCCGGATGAGATACCAAATTCTGTCCAAATTTTTAAATTTAGCTTCAACTATCTTCCTGCCCTATACAAGTTTACTTTTCAGAGGCTAACAAGCTTGATTTATTTAGACCTGACAAGGTAAGCAAAACAACTTGTATTTCAAGATGAACTGTGTAAAACTGTGCATCAGAGAATCTAATGGGTTTTTCTCTCTCACATCTAACCCTGTAACTCACAGATGTGGCATCACTTTCGTGTATGAAGACATTTTTAAATATCAGTCTGACTTGGAAGCCCTTATCCTAATAGGAAACCCACTTGTGTTTATTGCAGAAAAAGCTTTTTCTGGACCTCTAGCGCTCAAATATCTAAGCCTTGCTCAATCAAATATACAAAGCCTATCAGACATCCCGTCAGATAATCTTGCATATCTGGAAGTTCTGGACCTTGGGGGAAGTGAAATTCGCTCACTAGACGGACTAAGCACTTTCAACTGGCAAAACATGCACCGCCTACGGATGGACATGAACTCCATTGAGCGGATAAGAGAAGATGATTTAGCACCACTCCGCAATGTGCACGGGATAAGCGTCAGCTTTAAAGGGAACGATTTTGTCGATATTGAACCAGGTGCGTTTAAGTCACTGAATTTGAGTAGTCTTGATTTCAGTGGCTGTCTCAGCAAGATGACCTTCTCCTCTCTACTGAAAGGGCTTGAAGGTCTTAATAGCAACAGACTCAACCTGGGATTGTATGAAACCGATCCAAAAGTGCACATACCATCTGCTGCACTACAGTCTTTGTGCAAGGTCTTCGTTACTGAGCTGGATTTCCAGCTTCAGCATTTCTTAGACCCGAATAATTTTCCATTTGATTGCCTTAAAGGGCTTAAAAAGCTTGACCTTACTAAAGCCCACCTGGATTTACTGCAGTTCAACATGACTGGCCCATCTACATTGTCCTATCTGGTGCTAGATGAGAACCGCTTTAACGATGTCTGCAACATCAACACCAGAAACTTCCCCTTGCTTACGTACTTGTCTGTGAGCGGGAACTCAAAGCAACTCAATTTTAGCAGCAAATGCTTGGAGAGTCTTGGAAACCTTGAAGAGCTGGATCTCAGTCTTAGTTTAGTAAATCCCAGGGGACCCTGTTGCAATGACCAGCTGTTTGGTCTGAGAGAACTGAAGCTCCTCAATCTCAGCTATGGCTCACAAATGTTGTGGAGTTCACAGCCTTTCGGTGCAACTCCACAGCTGGAGCACTTGGACTTCAGCCATTCATACTACACTTTGAATGACAGCTCACCTTTCAGCAATCTACAGAATCTCAAAACTCTGAATCTTTCCTGGTCAAATACCAGTCTGACAAACATGCACCTTTTCAAAGGGTTGAAAAATTTGCAACTCCTCAATCTGAAGGGGAACACAGTTCAACGAGGGGTTCTTACCCAGATGGAGCTCTTTAAATACGTCCCTCTTTTGGAAACCCTCATTCTGTCTTCGTGCAAAATAACTGCTTTTGAAGAGAATTTGTTTAAAGGTCTCGTGCATCTCAGGCAAGTAGACTTGAGTGAAAACACCTTGGTCAAACTGAGCACCTCTGGATTTTACTCTCTGAATTTTCTACAACTTAACTATGCCAGTAATGTCATTGTGACAGTGGATGTTGCAAGTGTTAAGGATCTGGGAAATAATAGTACTGTTGATCTGAGCTACAATCCCCTGGTATGTAACTGTAGCAACTTTGAGTTCATCAACTGGGTTGTGAAAAACAAAATCAAAGTCAAACACTTAATGGAGACTACTTGCAATGGCACAGGAACAAGGATCGTCGATGCTGAACTTCAGTGTGAATTACCTGTCATTGTACTTGCATTTGTTGTAGTTCTAGTTGCAATCTTAATTGCATTGGCCATTTTCTGCCTTGTCAGAAGAATTAGAAAATACTCAAGATATTCACAACTGTGAGTTAAGAAGAGTTTGTTTGGTCTCTCTCCAAATGCAGACCACATAAACATAAAACATGAAAATTGGCTTTAAGTTGGAGATCAACATCAACAACAAAGCAAAAACTGACCAGAAAACAAATTGACTAAACTCTGTCTTCAAATAGCATATCTAAGTAGTGTCCTCAAATCTACTTCCTTGATTATGAAGATTTGAAGTCTTTAAAGAAAAAAGGAAAAGACAATAAAAGGTCATTTTGACATGCCTTTTTATTTTCAGTATTATACAACTTTAGAAGTATAAATATTTGTTTAGTATACAACATCTATGACATCCATAGAGCTTTCTGTGGGTGATGTACAAAACTCAAAACCACATCTCTTATTGCACAGATCCTAAAAGACAATGATAAGCAGAATCATCTACATAAACACTGTTTTCACACATAGAGAGAGGAAAGAAAACTCCAGAAAACAAGCAAGAACATACTGAACTAGAAGGACAACATTAGGCTACCACACCAACGGTCTTCAACAGCAACTGTCTGCTAAGAGGAACTCTCACTCACACACACACACACACACACACACACACAAACACCGATCACAGCGTAACTGCCTGTGATGCAGCACATTAATTTGGCAAATAACGCAAATGTACAAAATATACATCCATGAAGTAGTTGTAAACAAACATTTAATGTGCTTCTTAAAGGATTTAAACATTAACTGTCAGAAAATGGAAGAGAGAAAAGAAACACCGACAACATTAATGTCTGGGGTTAATTCATGGCAATACTATTGATATTGGAGAATAGACAATGCATATGTCCTATAAAACATTCACATTTTATCATTAAAGTTTCTATTATGTTTGTTCTTTCCCAATAAGCAGTTTGTTTTTAATCTTAAGGTGCTTCGCAGCTCTTTAGACCTCCTAAGCTACATCTGTAAAGCCTATAATTAACTGAAACGTCATCTGCTAATACAAATCTACAATCTTTTCATTATAGATTCTCTTTACATGGTGCATTCTGTTGTTTAGTTACTTATGCGGATCTGTGTGTTCAGCTCAGATATATATATACTCTCTTTACATAAAACATTAAATCACAAATACTTAAATATCATACGGTAATATAGCCTAGATGTTTCACAATATAGGTATACTGAAACTGGCTTAGATACACAGTCGCTTTACTTTAAGCTGGTACTTGATGTATGCATACCAGCAGAGCTATAGCAGGTTCAAAGTTCAGACCAAACGTTATCAAAAGACAAAATGCTTCTTCCTTTTTTCTGTTCTGACGCTAACCTTCGGTGGCCATTATGCAACTGCTTAAAGGTCGAATCCAGCACAACTAATGACAAATATGCTTTTTAAAGTTTGAGCGCAAAAAAGGAAGGAAAGCTTTGAAAGGTCTTGAAGGTAAAAAGTGCAGGAAATGCGCTTAGCCGTCCTATTGCGTGATTAGAGATGTTAATAGCACAAATGCATTTAGTAAAGTATTACACAGTCCCCATTTGCAAGTGCTTTGCATATGAATATGTAAGAAATATGACTGGACATTAAAAAAAAAAAACCTGAACATGCAGTGAAACTTCTGACGTTTACCATATGCGCCGACTACCAGCTCTGACATGTTGTTAAAACACATTTGATTATTCCCGTATAAGCCCTTGTAACCAAACCAGGGGAAACGCATCATGTTCCTGTATGCCAAATGTTAGCCCTAAAAGCTTGACATTTTTCTTTTTTGAAAAACTGATTGTATATAACCTACATAGTAGCAAACCTTAATCATGGGGAAATCCTTCAGTCTCTGAAACTTGCCTTTTATATAGTGTGCTACATCTGCCTTGTCCCTGTTTCATGTCAATGCATGATTTCCTCGTTAGTGGCATCAAGTATAATGAACATTCGGAGAGCAACTCTGCTGCGTCACTTAAAATACATTTCTGACAATGCATGTGGTTAAGCCCTACATACCTTAGTGAAACTTCAAGTACACTTCATTTCAGAGTGAGACTATCATTATTATGCTAGTTTAGACTCTATATCAGCACAATTACTGAGCAGATAACATCACCAGGAGACTAACATTAAGTACAGTATACAAACATAATATGACATAGCAAAATATATACATATAAAACATACAACACTCATTTTCAACCGACCCCTCTGTACAATTAATGCTGCTGTATTTACAATATATTGCATAAAAATTAATCCTTACAAATGTATGTGAAAGGAATGTGAATTTCACCATGACCTGCTAAGAACAGCAAGTCATATTTCCCCAAAAAACTCTAAGGCCCCTTCCACAACAATTCCAGAACCATAAGATG
The DNA here is from genome assembly GCF_018831695.1 of Puntigrus tetrazona. Lineage (NCBI taxonomy): Eukaryota > Metazoa > Chordata > Actinopteri > Cypriniformes > Cyprinidae > Puntigrus > Puntigrus tetrazona. Next base: position 24,404,902 of record NC_056703.1, on the reverse strand, counting down.
ATTCCAATATAAAATAGTTCCAGGTGAGAAGCACAGGACAAAGTGCTTTCCCTCTGTGCACCACTACCCAAAACAAAACTTTGCTGACAAGGTCACAAAAAAGGAAAGAAAGAAAGAAAAAAAAAAAAAAACAATCAGTGAATAAAAAAAAAGAAAAAGTGATCCGTTCTGCTTGCAGAATGTAAGCCACATCAATAGCACCATTGCTACATATTTTCCTAGTGGTTTTAAAATACATCAAAAACCAGTGTAATACATGATAACGCTAGCCTGAATAAGCGTGAAGCTTTTTTTTGTTTTTGTTTTTTTTTTACAGTCAGTTAACATGCACCTTCATCTCTAAATTTGAGGTGCTTTTTGTTTGGTACAATTACACTCAACCATTATTGGCACAGTTCATAATCCTTAAAAAAGGCATCTACACTCCGTCTCCCCAATTATTGCACACGCCACACGTTACAACATCGCAACACAATACAATGACTAATTTTGGCGCTTCTGCGAGATCTAAAACAAGACCACAAATCAGCAGCAAAACAAGTCAACATTCAGCCTACACTTTTTTTTAGACATAATATTAACGGAGAATGATAGATCACAACACAAACTAACAAATTCATCTCTGGTTTCTTATGAAAACCCAAAGTAACAGCTTCACCGGTCCTCATATAGAAAGGGTTCATGATATTACATATAGACAAAAATGATGCTTACATCCTCAGTCTTTTTAAAACTCAATACGCTTGGCAAGTACAATACAATACAATACATCACTTTTTACAAGTTGAACCACGTGTTGTATCCTTTGTTTGTTTAGGACGGACTGAATCTTTTTCAATAGTAGTACTATCCTTTGCCAAAAGCGTGCCTCTTGATGAGTCTTTGCGGTTAGTTTTAGGTGCTGACAATGTATCTAGTGTAGTTTCCTTTCTCTTCTTTTCCACTTGCTCTTTTCGGTTGGATGAAATTTGTTTGTCAGTCACCTTTGACTCGCTGGAGGCATGTTTAGGGTCAGGACTGGATATAGTAGTAGTAGTTGACCCTATGGGATCACTTGTGCTAGAGCCCTTGAGAGACTCTGATCTTGGAACATCAATTCTGGACTTCACTTGTTCCTTTGAGGAATGTCCAAGTGATTCAACTACAGAAGTGTTGTTCTTACATGGAGGAAGTCCACTAGAGACATGGATTTTAACCGCTGGCACAGGCAACACTGGCACAGAGCCATATTGAGAACTAGTGCGGGTCTCTTTATGGGGCTGAGTTTTAGTTGTAGACAAGACTGACTCTCTTTGCTCCTTTGGTTTTACTATGTTGTCTTTGACAATAGGCTGTAGCTGTGCTATGTTTTCCTGCTTTCCCTTATCTTCAACTGCCTTCCCAAAAGACTGTGTAACAAGCGGAGAGTCTACTCGTGGCTTGTTTTTGGAACTCAAAGGGGTTTGTTTTAGTGTAGCACTACCAGATGGTTGCAACTGTTTTATTGCAGTCTGTGCTGGACTTGTCTCTGTCATGGACATGTCTATAACTTGCTTCTTGGCCTTCTCAGTGTCTACATCAGCAACAATCTTGGATTTCTGTTTTTCTTCTGTTTTAATTGCAGCTTGCACATGCACAGTGTCTTTTGTTGAAGTATTGCAACATCTAGTCTTTGGTGGGCTTGCACCCGTATCCACTGATGTGATATTCTTGTTTACTTGGCTTCTGAAGAAGGCTTCCTGCTTTTCACAGTTTTCTGAAACTTCAGCTTTGACTGAAGGGATAGAGGCACAAGTAACCTTTTCACTCATACTGCATTTGGAGTCCTTTTTAGAAGCCATTTTATCTCTTGAGTCCATTTTGTCTCCACATGCTGGCAGGGTTATAAGATCCTTCACCATTAAATTGGATTGGCTACTTGCCTCCTCTGCATTTACTTTGTCTGCATGTTGATTTTTGTTTAAACCCTGTTTAGACTGATGGGTTTGCATACTAAATTCTCTGCTACCACTTGATGCACCGGAATTTTGTGTTCTGTCTGAGATTTGTTTGGAGAGCTGAGCTGAAATACTGGCTGTCTGTCCCTCTGCCAAGCCGACAGAGCTTGAAATTTTGGCACAAGTCTGATCAGACTGTGGAGGTTGGATGGTGGTTGTTTTTACTTCAGCCAACCCAGAAAGTTGTGGGGTGGTGCTTGCACTGGATTTGGATTTTGAATCAGTAGCAGGCATGTCTTTCAAAGGGGCAGAAATGACAGATGGAGATTTTTTTCTTTGAAGGGTAGGCAATGAGCTTTTAACAATGGTCTCAGGTGGATCTAATGGTGCCGAGACAGAATACACAGTTGATGGTGTGACAGAGGAAGCTAAAGACAGACTCTGTGGAATGGATGCCATTTCTTTGACAGATATCGCTGGTTTAGTCTGCCCTGAGTCAGCATCTGAGGTTGGAATACAAGCAGTTCTGTCTCCCAGTGTAGACTTGACATTTTTGTCCGAACACTTTACTTTTTTGTTAGATGTTTTGCAGTCCTTCAAATCGCGAAGGTGCTCTGTATTGATTTCCAGCAAGTCTTTGGTGCTATCAACCTTAACTTTTCTATCTGTTACAGTCTTGGTTTTAGCCAAAGTTGGGCTTGATGTTGCATGTGCACTGTCCATAACATTATCTGATAAATGGGCCTGCTTTATTACTGCAGTGGTCTTTGTATCAGCCGGTTTGTCTTTATTTATGCTTTCCTTCTCTGTAGACATTGCTGGACTGCATGAACTAATCTGTGTCTGACTAGGCATACTATTATTTTTGACAGAATTTGCTTCTGGGATTTGCTTTGCAGAGTTGAGTTGGGAAAAAACAGCAGAAGACACTGGGATTTCCTCAGGTTGATTTGTTTTAATAAGAACCGGTTGTACGTGCTGAGTTTCGTTTTGCTTTGGAGATGTATCTATATTTTCCATGTCGTCTTCCTGGTCTTCATTGCTGACTTCCCTGATGGAGGGTGTTTTCCCACATGCAAAGTGAGCATTGTGTCGTGCAGCTCTTATCTCCTGAGCTGTCTTAAGCCTAATCTCCGATTTCACAGTAGTATCTATAGACTCCACTTTAGTGGTTGTAATCTGCAACTTCACTCCATCATTAAATTTATTTCTATCATGCAAGGCCTCATTGCAAGCAGAACTTACTGTAGAGTCCTTATTGGAAACATACTCTTCTTTTGGAACTGTTTTACTGCTCAAATACACATTGTCCTTATGGTTAAGTGTCAAAGATGTCCCTGAATGTGAACATTTCTGTTTCTCTGTAGTTTTCAGTTGAATTGGATCTTCTGCCAACATAGAACTTTCAACATGGCTGTCTGCCATTTTGGAAAGACATGTTTCAGTCTTGGAAACCCGAGGACCAGAAAGCAGACCAATGTCCAAGGTCCCCTCTAGTGGCTTTAAAGAGGACACAAGCCTTCCTTCCAATTTGTACTCAGAGGAGGTCTTCCTGATAGGACCATCAGAAGAAATCATCTGAAGTTTTTCTACTGCACTCTCTCCTCTTCCACTAAAAAGTTTGGGGGCCAAAGTTTCAGAAGGGCCGTGGATGTTGCACATGCCCCCTTTAACATGTTCTAAAGCTAACGAAGAATCCAGCTGAAGACTTTTGGACCTGGTGGTGTTAAAATGAATGCTTTCATGAACACCAGAGGATATTCGACACAAGGAGTCTTCTCTATCCTCAAAGGACTGCCTCTTTCTGGCAAACTCCATGTTGGAGGCTTTGAAATCTGGTTTATTGCTTTCCTTCATTGCCCAAGATATTTGACGATCTGATTGACATGAAGGTGATCTCCCATTCTCACTTAAAAGTGATACACAGTCTCCACTGGTGACAGACTCAGCGATGCTCTCACATACTCTTGGATTAAGTTTTTTGTAGAGGACATCCTTCAAAGTAGCATTTGTAGACTTGTCCAGGGATCCAGATTCTGAGCCCTGGGGTCTCACACTGGGACGTGTAAGGACACTCCACTCCTTATCTTCAGCAGCACCATCCACATCTTGCACGGTGTCTTGTTTTTGCATAGACTCTCGTCTCTCGACCCAGTCCTGCCTCTTCACCACCACTTTAGCTTTTAGCTTCTCCCGATCTAGCTCCTCTACTGACTCCTGACGACCAACTTTGCGAGTAACAGGCCGCTTTAGGCAACCCTGTTCAGCAGGTCTCACCCGAGTAATGGTTGGTGGCTCACAGGAAGTACTCTCCTCTATGGATGGTGGGATATGCTCTCCTCTAGATGAGGCCTCCACTTGAGACTCCTCTTGGGTGACCTCCAAACTGTGTTTTCGAGTGCATAAATGTTTTTTGTCACCAGCATAAGAAGGCGAAAGCTTCTCCTCAGATTGAACTCGCTTCAAGAGTGGGGACCGAGGAGGCTCTGCACTTTTAGGTCGTACCATATGGCGTACAATAGTTGGGGGTGAGTGCATTTTGGCAGGGAAGGCCTGAGAAGTTTTGGAGCTTCCCACAGTGTGAGTCAACAAGGGAGATGGTGACCGCTGAGGAGAAGTTGGCTGAGGCTGAGGGGTCGGGGAGGGTGTGCGAGCCAATGGTGAGAGGGGAATGCTCCCTGCTGATTTACGTCGACCCTGACGTAACCGCCCAGGTAGTTTAGGACCCAGGCCATGGAGAGTGCTGGGTCGGATGTGGCCAGAGCCTGCTGGTGAGTTAGGTGCGCTAGAACTGGGGGAGCTACTCTGTGATGAATTGGCACCTGGACGAAAGAGTGGAAAGGTAAAACAACACAATTTTTTATTATTACTTTTATACAGATTTCATAAATTTGACACTAAACTGAGCAGGAAGTGAACAGAACATTAACACTGACAGCCCCTTACATGATTATTGTGTGTGTGTGTGTGTGTGTGTATACATTATACACATGTATATATATATATATATATATATATATATATATATATACACACACACACACACACATATATATATATATATATATATATATATATATATATATATATATATATACATACATATATATATATACACACACATATATATATATATATATATATATACACACACATACACATATATATACACACATACATATATACATATATAATTTTTTCTTTTACACATTTATTATTATTAAAATGTATATAGTTTTTGTAATGTAAGACACATACCTGACTGACTGAAGTCAGGTGTTGGGCGAAAGGCAGCTGTGGGGGAGCGTGGTGAGAGACTGTGTGTGGGAGATCCAGGTAAACTCTCTCCTGAAGAAAGCGAGCGGTTTAATGAGGAGAAACTACGGCTGGTGTGTAAAAGTGGAGAGGGTTGCATGGCAAAACGCTTGAATACTGAGCGGCGCCTGAAAAAAGCAACAACAAACAAACAAAAAACACACTGGGTGATGAAAAATGATTATACATACATACATACAATTTTACTAATATTTTTAAAATAGTAGGTTATATACTGTACATACTACACTGCAAGCAGCAGAAAAGTGTAATTTTCTAATTTTCTTTTCTGAACGATGTGTATAAATAATGCAGCAACAGCTACATCTAGTGGAAGTGTGGGTTCTTTCTACTGAGGTGTATGTAATTTATCCAAATATATGTGGTTATGTACTGTAAATAAACATTTGTAAAACTCGAAATAGACAATAATAATAGTTTTCTTGTTTTCTTACCTTTCTTGAGTTTTCTCTTTCTTCGGCTTCTTGGTACGTCTCACCATTTTGCTTCTGTAACTATTTCTTCTAGCTGGACCAGTTTTGATGGATGTATTTTCAAAAGGAGTTGTGGAAATTGCAACTTTACTTCCACTCTGTGAAACAAAATCACATGTCATGTACAGACATACTGTGATACAAACTTAAATGGGAAACAAGCAGATAAAATAGTGCTGTAGGTATAACACTGGTTGGATTATTTTACCTTCAGCAAAAGTTCCACCACCTCAGTGTGAAGCAACCCATGAACTGTTTCTCCATTTACATGAGTGATCAGGTCTCCAGCCTTAAGGCCAGCCTTGTGAGCAGGACCACCATCCTCTACATTCTATTTCCAAACAATGCAATATACATTAGTAAATCATACATGGTTCGAAAGTTTTGTGTGATTCAGTAAACTGAGATATGAAACATTTAAGTGAGACTACACTTTGTCAGCTGTTTGCGCTCTGTAGTGGCATTCTGGACAACCCTGTCACACTTACCCAGACCATGTGATAAACTGTATAAACGTCACTGTCACAGGCGTAGACTCTGATTGCTCGCAGAGTAAAGCCAAACTTCTTTCCTGAGCTGTGAATGATGATTGGCTGACGACAAACGACACCACTGAGGGAGGAGTCTCGACTGGGGGAGGAATCTCTAGAGGATGGGTCTGATGACAGCGAGTATGGAGAAATGGGGCTTGCCAATGGTGACACACCAAAAACATCTGGGGGAATAAAATCAATAAATCCACCGATTGGCGCTGTGCAACAACAGGCAACCACCTTTCAAAAAAAACAAAAACCCTGTAAGACATACCTCCAGGAATCATGAGTGACAGGGCACTGGTAGATACTGATTTTGGGACTTTGCTGATTGCATACTGTTTCTCTGTTGTCTCAGGTTTTGGAGCAGTCAAGAAGGAGGCTGTATCAGAGGAGGGCTTACAGGAGCTGTCTAGACTCTCCACTCCATCTACCTGTGATGGTGCCTGATCCAAGTGCTCAGAGAAACTGCCTACTCAAAAAAAAAAAAAAAAAAGAATTAATTGTTATTTTATTTAAATATGAATTACTATCTATTACTATTTTCAGTTTCCTGGCCAAGAAAAACATCAAAACACCTGCCTCAATCAATAAATACACAGTGGGACTTCAATGCTTACAGTACTGCATGTACACCAGTAGTGTGTGAAAATTTACATGAATTCTCTTGAGACCTCAAACGCAAGTACATTTATTTAATTAATTAATTCATCCCTGTATACCTGAGAGGGTGGAGTTACTGATGGTGCTACAGGGTGTGGTGGGATCAGGCTCTTCCTGGGGCAACTCCCCAATACTAAAGGTCACTTTACTAGGGTCTTCCAGAGCGAGGGAACCCTCCCCGTCTTCCACTTCTGCAGAGATTGCAAACTTAGGAAGAAGACCAGAGCATCTGCTCAAGCTGGTGCTCTCAGTGTCAGATGAATGAGATAGAGAGGGGCTGGAGAAGAGAAGCAAAGCAATGGCATTATCTACTTGCAAAGTTAGATTCAACAAATTTAAGATAGTTTTTAGCAACATAGAAGCTGTTTTGCAAGTTGTCCAAAACGGTCTATCAGCTCTAAACAGCTAACCGCTTCTTAAGAGTGGACTATGATGTAGGCCTTGACCTCGCTAGAAGTACAATAGTCCAATCTAATCAGCCATCACAACCATTAATGACAAACCCGGACAACATAAAAATCATCTACCATCAGAAGTTGGATTTTCCCATTAAATTTAACATACATCTCAGTGAAGTCTGGAGTCCAGCTCAGTGAGTCAACAGTGAGAGAACTGTCTGTTGTCTTCTCTGGCTGTTCTCCTTTCTCTTCCAGCTGTCCTCGAGACAGATCCAGACTACTGTAAACCTACACACACCCGATACAAACAAGCAGCATGTATATGCATCAATAAACTTCATTAGATCTTGCAGTAAACATGTGTCATAGCATTCAAACACGAGAATGGAATACAGAAACCTGAAAAGTGAGGAAATGTAAGCTGAAATGCTTCTGCTGGTTATTGCTAGGTTTCTCATAAGGTGTTTTTTTGTGATTTCTGGGTGGTTGCTCCCAAACCAATTAGTGGCAAATGTGAATTTGTACAATCTTATTCCACCAAGGTTTGTGTTTGGATTGGGGTAATAGATGTAGTTAGATGCATAGATGCATGCTTGCTTTTTTAATATTGATAATAATAATATTCTTAATAAATATAAAGAATACATAGAATATGTAAAAAAACAAACACACACACACACACACTTTCAAATTAAGCAACAAACCCATAATTATAGCAGATATTTATATAAAACAGCCTTCACCAGATTCTGGAAGCAATTGATACTGCAATGCACCAAAGCTTGCCTGAGAACAAGGACATGCACAGGTATTTGTTGTGTGCAATGTTGTTCCCTGACCTACAAAAATATATCCCTCTAACAAAAGCAAATGCATGTAAAGCTATGAGCTGAGCACTATGGCAGAGACAGTGCTGGCCAAAGTTTTCCAAATTTTTAATGGAATATATACTGAATCATTCTGTACTGCATGAATAAAACGGTGTGCAAGGAAAAAAACACAACTCACTTTTGAGAATCGGTGTGAGGACGAGGAAAACTGCCTCAGTTCCACATTGAAATCTTCATCATTGGTATCATCCTCCTCCTCAGTTTCCAAGTGATGGTATCTATCAGATCGTGCTAAGATTGAAAGAGCAAATGTGGTGATGTCAGTTGTCAAGATGCTCTCATGTCAGTAATTTTAATTATTCTAAGAAATATTAAAAGGAAATTCAAATCAAAAAGAAACATTCTGTCAGCTAGCTTGGTCACTATGCAGTACACAGGAGAAAAAGCAGCGTGTCTACTTAAATCTATATTGTACTATAAAAAACATGAGAAATAATCTAAAAAAAATCTAAACTAGGGCAAACTGTAGACATTTCCTCAAACAAATGACAAAGATTCATATCATCAAGCAACTGTGCTATACTAATATATGACTAATCTATCAATCTGGAAACATGTGATCCTCCCTTAAAACATAAAAACAGACACGGCATTGGCTCTCAGCACTGAACTGCTTGCATGGACCATGAAGGACAATGACTTCACTCCAGCTGTCACTCACTGTCAAAGTAGCTAGTGTCATCCTCAGACTCCAGCTGGGGGATGAACTCTGCCTTCTGCCTCAGCAGGCTGTTCCAGTCCAGACTGTGAAAAAACTGATGGTGCTTGACCTCATATGCCCCTCCTGCTTAAAGAAACCAATCCAATCAAATGACATAAACAACGCCATAAAGCAACAAGTGGTAAATTCTATTCGCTCCACTTTGTGTATTAAATATCTGTTTTGTTTTTTGTAGTTATGTAGGCTGTGGTTTCACAATATTTTTTACTTTATGTGATGTCAAAAACGTAATGCTGGAATGTTCTTAATACCACCAGAAATATCTTATGTGAGTTGTGTAGCGGCTTGGAACCAGAGTGGATGAATCTAATGTTTTGAGGAGTATGTTTGGCTGTTAGTTACTGTACTTTGCAATCACATATTCTAGCTATGTCTTGGAATATATGACCCAAAATAAGAATTTTCACCATATATAGTCATCTGAACAAGCCAGTAACAAGTCTGCCACGTTTGTTCTGACCAACTGAGGTAAAAATATTACAATAAATTGCGCTACCAATGGTGATTAAATCTAATGATCAATTATCTCATATGATATCGAAGCATGCTAATTATTATTTTTATACTTTTTTCTCAAATTATCAAATGTTAACAACATCAGCATTGTTTGACTATGTAGACTTCAGTCTAATCTAATTGCCATGCCGTTCTAATTTTATTTTATGAAATTCCCCCTTTGAACTCATTTTCTTTAAAATACAAATCTTGTGTAATCTCAGGATATCTAATCAAAAGCACATTTAAAAATAGAATATAATTTCATTTCATTTACATGTGTTTTATAAACATCATCTAACATAATTTCTGGATTACAATCCTCCATCACAACGATAAATCTAATTATTCTAGCTGCTGAGAGAAAAGGCTATAAACGATGCGCCACATGCAATATCCAAGTAGCCAGGGAAACTTTTTTTATGTTTACAGATATAACATTAGAGACTTAATGGCACAGTGCTATGCTCAAATTTCCCGCAAAAACGTACCGGTACCACTCAAATTGGAAAACATTATTAAAAGCAAAAGTTGTGAATTTAGCCATGTATTACTTTACAAATTCTAAAATATCTTTCTGGACAACTAGACATTCACTTACATGCTAAAAGCGATTTTTACTCACTTTTAGAGCTTGGCAAGTATCACTACAAACATTTTGAACCCTTACCCGTGCCAAGGCGCTCCAGAGGGTTCTGTCTGAGCAGTAGGGTGATCAGCTCCTGAGCATCAGCTGGTGGTGCATCCTCTCCCTCCGGCCAGTTTATTTCATCTAAGACAAGAAGCAGCAAACGGTTTCATCCTCATTAACCAAATGAAACAAAATCAATATCTTTTCCAAAAAGCACTACTTCTCATTTAAAATGAAAGCTCCTCTCTGGTTTTGTTGGGTCTTTATTGTACCACAGAACTGTTCACTTGTGCACAGCACCAAGGTAATGAATACAGAGAATATTTTTACATATGAATCAAATGCGTTTATTAAAATGCATCAAAATTCCTGATACAACATAAACAGGCATGCATAAAACATCCTAATATTCCACTTTTGCATGCATCAATTCCATGCATGGATTTCAAATATCCAGAGGTTATTTGGCAATTTTCTCTAATAAAAAAACATGGCCCTTGACTGCAATCATTTGTGGTTTGATTGTGAGAAACAACAAAACTGAGCTTAGATCAGAAAGAAATTGGGACTTTAGCATAAAGGCCAAGGGAGTGAAATAAAAATGAAAAGTGCTTTGTTTGTTTCCTGACTGTCTCTACAGCAACACAAGCCTCCTATTTGAATAACATTAAGCAGCATGAATATGCATCCAAGCCCAGGGCCACAGCAGCTCGCTGGGCTCATTAATTAAGACTCACACCTATGCTAACCTCAAAACAGAAAACTAACACTAAAGGTACAAATGGAAGTAGAAACATTTAAGAGCTGCATTTTTCTGGCTAAATGTATTATAAGATTCCACATAAATGTGTTGCCAATTGAAATTTTTATTTAAGAACAGAGCAAATATATTGGTTCAAATCCATGTTTTTATCATTAAAAATGTATCGATGTATTCTTGCATTTAATATAAATTAGATTATTATAAATCTCTTGAAACCAAGAATATGTGACTATATAAAAACTGCATTATATAAATTAATATTATATAAATTAATATTATATATATATATATATATATATATATATATATATATATATATATATATATATATAACTAGAAAATATAATATAATTAAAAATAAAATAATATATATAAATAATACTAATGTGACAAGCTATGTGCAAAATAAATGAACATTTCTGTTTCAAACTGAATAAAATATATTTTTTGTATAATAGTATACTTCATTTAAGAATGCAAAACATGCTGGTGTTGAAGTCAAATCTGATTGCTTGAAGGTAAGACATTACTAATATCTGTGAGAGGCAAGCTATGTGGCAATGTGTAATACTTAATGTAAGTATTTTGTTCGGATAAATTACAATTTTATTAGACATGTCACACTTTGATTCTTCTCATATAAAAACAGAATCACATGTGATTTCATTTGCATACGACAGCAATGAACAAATCCAGAGAGATCAAGGTTTGCATAACAACAGGTGGAGGATAAGAACAGGAGACCCACATGCCTGCAGGGGTCTTTTGCTGATCCTATGAGATACTGATATGCATTAATGAGAAGCATAGTTGAGATTACGCAACAGAGTCTGAATCTGCTAAAGCTCTTGCTGAATGAAGCAAGCCCATATTGCATAACAGGAATTCAGAATGTGACTGACCGCTGATGACCTGGCCGAACAATTCTTCTGGAGTGTCTCCAAAAAATGGTACACAGCCCACCAGGAACTCATAGAGGATGATACCCATTGCCCACCAGTCTACTGGTTTCCCATAGCCTTGCCGTAGGATTACTTCTGGAGCAATGTACTCGGGTGTCCCACACACCTGTAAAAAATGATGCCGATATTACAAACCACAAGATCAAAAAAGCTGGCCATAAATGCTGATGTGTATTTTAATCTAGCTTAATCAACAAAATTGCTTAATAGCATGGCCATGCTAGTCCTGGATCAGCAACAAACCAAAACTAACGCACACTAATGCATTCTTCTCTAAAGACCAGATTTTCAGAGCAGATATCAAACATAGAGGTTACGACAAAGACTATGCAAATTCAAATGAAATCTCAAGCTAGGATTTTCACAGATAATTTGATCTTTACCTGTTTGTCAGAGAACTCTCTTGCATCCTTCTCAATGTGACCCTCATAGAGGTTCGTGGTCATGTTCATTAACCCCACTTTTGATAGTCCAAAGTCTGTCAGCTTGATGTGTCCCATTGAAGTGACCAACAGACTATCATAGAGAAAGAAAAAAAATTGTCAGAATTATCAGAGGAAAAAATACTTGCTTGAAAATATATAGCTGGCATCTGTTGCATATATATATAGCATAACAAAGATATTTTTCCAAACTGAAATCAGGACCACCAGGTGAACCAATACTAATCGCTAGCTAGAACGTCAGATCAGATTCCATCAGATTAGATTTTTCTCAGATTGTTCACTGTTTGTGTTCATTTCACTTTATTTATGCATGTGGTAGTTCACTAATCAATCCCACGCATCTTACTTGTCTGGTTTGAGATCTCTATGAACAATTCCATAGTTGTGGAGATATTCCAAGGCTAACACAGTCTCAGCAAAGTACATCCTAGCCATGTCCACAGGGAGAGGACCCATGTTCTTCAGCAATGTAGCACAATCCCCTCCTGCCGGGATATTAAATACACAAAGTAATGCTAAATACAAATATGAATATATTGGTTAAATAGTGTAACAATTTGCATAAAACTAATTTTATATTTGCATCACATTTTTTGGCTTAAGTCTCATTTATTTGTTAGTTCACTTTGTTGAAAACATTTTTTTCCCCCTGAAATTTGATACTGAATAAAGCAAATGTAAATTATTTTATATTTTATTTGTTCACTAAACAATACTTGGTTAACAGCTTACTTAAATAGCCGATTAAAATTTGATTTGGTGGTTACAAAATGTCACAAAATGTCAAACGTAGTTTGATAATTATTACCAGGTCATGGATTTATTAGTCTCTTTATGGTTACTCTGCAATCTACGTCAATACCTCTGCAATGTTACCATGTATGTATTGCATTACAAAAAAAAAAGAAACACTGCCCAAAACTGTGAATGTACAGCATACCTTCAACGTACTCCATAACCATGCAAAGATGTCTGCGAGTCTCAAAGGAACAGTACATGCTGACCACAAAAGGGTTCTCAGCAAAAGTCAGGATGTCTCTCTCCACAAAGGCCTGCTGAATCTGGTTCCTCAGCATCAGGTTCTGCTTGTTAATCTTTTTCATGGCAAAACGCTGCTTTGTCTCTTTGTGTCTGACTAAGTACACCGCACTGTGGGGAAAAAAAATAACAATGGTTTAAATTAGGAATGCATGACAATTTAACACACTGTAACCAGACTTAGAGAAAACTAATTTAAAGGCCTAAGCTAGGAGTACATTACTACGATGTTGTTTGCTGTGTTAAATGCACTACTATGTGTACTGCAAAGCATTAGCACCACAAAACATACAATGCTTAAAATGTTTACCTAATAAGTTGATTTGCATGACCTCATTGCATCACATGCATCGCATGACCTCATTGCGTGTTCTAGTTACTTACCCATAAGCCCCATTACTGATCAGCTTGATCATCTCAAAGTCGAGCTCACAGGGTTTACGCCGGTGACGTAGTGCTGCACTCAAACTGTGGGACTGGATATATCATTTTAATAACATTTACGCTTTTCTAGAAAATGAATGACATATTCATCTTCATTTTATTCTAATGTACATTTTCCTGTTTAATAGCTTCTCTGTGGCATGTTTCAATAAATCACAGTCTGTTTTATACTACATATATTTCTGAATCAAAGTAGTGTACTATGTCTTGTTGTCTTGTCTTAAAAAAATAAATAAATAAATACTTACACTGACAGACTCATCTGTCTCAGGAGTTTCTGCAATCCCACTGTCGTAGCTAGTTAACTGGGCAATTTCTGCAAGACAATGACAATTAATTAGATGCTGGACTACAAAATATATTTGGAAACAAACTTAAAAAAAAATGGACTAAGAATGCAAGCAATCACAACAACAACCCTTTAATTTTTATTTTTGCTAAACAAAACTGATATACCGTTTAGTTCCAAACTGTTGGACATTTAGCTTTGAATACATATTTACATAACTGTGAGTCTTCTGTGCGGAATGTTTTTCATCATTTAAAAGACTACTGTTAAAATAGCCAAAACTATTCTTCCATTGCTTCATCTGGAAGAAAACCCAAAACAAAACAAACAAACTAACTAACAAGTAATTTTTCCAAAAGAGTAACTTGGTAGAGCTGACTGCTGTGGTTTCTAAACGAGTTAAATGGTGTGGAAATCAATGGTAAAACCTACACACATCATGAAACATTTACTTGGAAAAACTGCCACTCTGAACAAATCCCAGTGAGGTAGTTCTCAGGGGGCTCCAAAAGTAACTGACGAACAGCAGGAGGTAATGAACCGGAGGGTCATTCGGCTGCCTCGAAAGACAACTAAGCCCCATCAGAAAGCCCTCACAACAGCTGCCGATCTACATTTCCAATCATCACACCAAATGATTCGGATGTTCTCTGAGGATTAGAAAGCCTTGGAGGGCTTTGTAACCAACACTGCTTTGGCAGAGATGGTAAGACAGAGGCATCAAGGTCTACGAGTGTATTCTGTTCTCATTACCGATAACGACAGTCCCGAGTACAGATTCAGAGATTTGTTACAATATGTTGTGTTTGTACCAGGCTTTCAGCTAACGCTACAAAAAATAAAACTCAGAAGAAAAGATAGAAAACATTTTCTGCGCTTTGGTTTGTGACCTTGATATACTGTTAAAGGTTGTGAGCAATAAATTTAAAGCCTTTAAAGCCTTCTGGTGTGACAACCCAATTTTATCCTTATTTTTACGTAAAATTCAGGGGCGAAAAAACCTGTGAAATTGATAAGATCACAAATGGGAGTGCAACAAATTTTGTAATACGACACTAAAGTAGCTTCATTTTAGTCTTATTTATCAATATTTTCACAGACAACTTTTTATTTTTATGGTTATTTAACACTGAACCACAAAAATCAGATCTTGATCCAACAAAACTAGTGGCTCTGACAAACTCTTTAGTTAGGATTTCCAAGACTGATTCAAAAATCTAATAGTCAAGGCAAATCAGGTTATATTATATGATATACCTATATACTACTAGTCTTTTTTTTTTTGTCTCTTCTGCTCACCAAGCCTGCACTTATTTGACCCAAAATACAGTGATATTTAGAAATCTTGTTTTATGTATTTAAAAATATTATTAATTTCAAAGCTGGATTTTTAGGATCATTACCTCAGTCATGATACTTTAGAAATCATTTTAATATTTAGATTTTCTGAATTATTATTATATATTTTTAATTAATTTAATTTCATATTTTTACATACTTTTAAGTACAGTTATTTTAAGTAGTAAAAATATTTAACAATATAACAGATTTGCTGCATTTTGGATCAAATAAATGTAGGCTTGGTTTGACTGGTATTGTATATATATGTATGCATATATCAGGAACGTTCTGTCCATATAAGCTGTGAATGCTCTGCATACTCTGCATAAGCTATTTGAAAGAATGGGTTCACAGAATGGCCAAATTATTATAAACATGTTTATGAATTGATTCTTGATAAACTTGATAAAGTACGTAAAATGACTGCGAAAGTTGTGATACATTTTGTTCCATAAAATAATATTTCTGTTGATCACAAAAAGCCTAACTGAATCCTTCATGGTTTAATGTTGTAAAACAATAAAACAAACTCCCAAAAGAATAACTCGTTCTATAGACACAAACTGTGGCAGATCCAGCAGCCTTAGTCTGAAAGCCATTTCTTACTCGACTGATAAAAACCTGTGTGCTAGAAGTTGCATGATTTTCAGCCAAGCAAACTAAAACAGAATTTTTACTCGCTCTTGGCACTGGTGCAAAAATGCACCAAACAGCTTACAAACTGGCCATGAGTGAACCCTTTGAGGTCCATACTATATATAAAAAAAAAAAAACATGTACTGAGGTCCTCCTACCCTCAAGTGGGTCCCTTGTCAAACCAAGCTGGCTGATAATGTAGCGAGGGATGTCGGTCTTGATGCCTTGGCCTTCTTTGGCATGACCCTCTGCAGCCTCCAAGAGATGATAGAACTCTTCAGGGTCAAACTCCTACAAAATAGAGAGTATTAATCACTAACACAAATCTTTTACCAAACTGTACTAATAGATTCTTACTTCTTGCATGAGGTCATACGGATTTCACTGCAAAAAAAATAAAAATAAAAAACACTTTTCTACCTTAGATTTAAAATGTCTAAAAATTCCTAAATCAAGAAGGATTTTCTAGAAAAAGTAAAAATGATAAAGAATCTATAGAAAAAAAACAAGTAAAAAATAAGTATGTTTCTAATTAAAAATAAACAATAAGCTAAATAATCTGCTAGTAGGGTAAGCAAAATAATCTTGTTTTCTGTTTGAAATTAGATTATGCTTACCCCATTGACAGATAAATTAGCGTGCTGCTTAATTTAGAGTTTTTTTAGAAAGCAAGACAATTTTTTTCCTTGTCTACAAAATACTTCTTGATCTAAGAATTTCTAGTTAATTTGGCCGGAAACAAGACAAAAAAATTGCAAGCTAGAAAATAATTTTTGCAGTGTTCAATCAAGATGCCTCATACTGTTGGTTATAGACAACCTACCAGACATTCAAGGAGTCGAGCAGGCCTGGCGATGACAATGAGAATCTTCTTTACCAGCTCCTTGATAAAGGTCACCTCTGCACTCTCCGATCGCTCCGTTGACTGAACAATGACAGAAAACATCACAAGTGGCATGCATTAATGAAATCAGAATAATTTAAATACAGAAAGTTAGTTTTAGCCCAGCAGAGCAAAGAAAGAGAAGTCTCTGGAGGCATCATTTACCTCCTGAAAGAGCCTTTCCAGTTTATCCGTGAGCTCACAGAAGTATCGTGAAGTAATGAGGCCGAGACGGGACTTTTCCAGGCAGTCTCTGGCTAGCTCAATGATCTGATGGTGTGCGAAGCTGAGGACACCGTCTGCCAGGGGCAAGACATTCTCAGGGGAGTTGCTTTGAATGATCTCCTTGATGCGCTCCTCCATCTGAGCTGTGGCCTGAAGGGTGGAGAATACAAACCAACAGTGAATTCTTCTTTAAAGATACAATCACTCAACACCGAAGAAGGTTGGTGACATGGGTTACACTTACCTTGGGAAATCTTTCTTTGTATACATGATTCATCATGATAATCTCATGGTCACAGCACGATGGGGATCTTCCGGGACTGTCAATGCAATTTAAGAAAAAACATTTTTTTCAGCATATACTCAGTCATGTGATAATTCTTTATAAAACTCTGATGATAATAATACTCTGAGAATAAGATGGAATGTGTCCCAGTTTGTATAAGTCCATATATTTTTAAGTAAATCCCTTTGGCATGCTACTGGTATGCAGTAAGTTGGAGGGTATCTGAATTGTGATGCAATGCGATACAGATCTCAGAGAAGATTCCTGTACCTGAGACTGCGGGAGCGTGGCCGCATAGGTGTAGCTCTCCTGCGGTCATCTCCAGTAATGCTCTCGGTGTAGAAATGCTTGGACAGGAAGTGGAGCTCGTCTGGTGTGGGCTGGAAAGGCAGCTGGTGGAGCTTCTCCTGTGATGAACAGGACGACTGGAAATGAAACGAAAATACATTGAAAAAGAAAAGAAAAAAAAAGAGAAAATGAAATGAAAACAAATCAACAAAGAAAAGATGTGCAGATGTGTTGTGTAACACATCATTAGGTGATAATGCAGATGATGGATAAAACTAAAACACATAGCAATGGGTTTTCGTGTTTCTTCACGATGATGTAAGTCTTCAAATGATGTGGAGCAGAGACCTCCATCAACACGCAAAGTCAAGCATCTAAAAGAACAAATCTAATTCTGAAAAAACAGGTGCTAATTATTGGGCCTAAAAACCCCACATGAAATAACCTAGAACACTGTCTAACACTTAAAGGCCGCTCTTTATCATCAATTAAGACCCTAGGTGTGCTGTTTGATAGCAATTTTTTCTTTGAAAACCATGTTCCTATCATCTGTAAAACTGTGTTTTTCTCATCTCAGAAACATAACTAAATTGTGACCTATGCTCTCAACATCAAATTCAGAAAAGTTAATTCATGTGTTTATGACCTTGAGGTCAGATTATGACCATATAGAACCACGAATTTTGACCATGTTAGCCCAGTTCTGTCAACGCTGCACTGGCTCCCTATAAAACATTGGATACATTTTAAAATCTTGTTAATTACTTATAAAGCCCTGAAAGCCCCTCAATACTTGAGTGAGCTCTTATCACTTTGTAGTCCTGCATGTCCACTGTGGGTCTCAAAACTCTGGCCGTTTGATAATATCTACGATATCAAAATCGACTGTGGGTGGCAGATCCTTTTCCTATTTAGCCGTCTGTGGAAGAATCTCCCTAACACAGTTTGGGAAGCAGACAAACCTAGATTAAAGACCCATCTCTTTAACCTGGCTTCTACACTTTTATTATTCAAATAACGTTAAAGAATTGTTAGGCTGCATTAATTAGATCAGCCGGAACTGGAACACACACACACACACCCTCACACACACACAGGAAATTAAGGAGAACTGGCCCCCAATTGATTCTAGTTTCTCCCAAGGTTTTTTTTTTTTTTTTTTCTCTCCATTCTGTCACAGATTGGGTTTTGGTTCATTGCATTGCGGCCTCTGGCTGGGTTAGTTGAGGACATTTAATTTTTTAGCGATTATGTTCGATTTGATCACACAGACTGTCTCTGCATTTAATGAAAATTTAGTGTTTAATCTTGTCCTCATGTTTTGTTCATTATACTGTTAATTTTGTTAAATATTATTGTTAAGTCCTTTACAAGGGATTAATTATTCTTTCAAATTATTAATAAGTGACATGCTAATATTTTATCTATGTTTTGCAGATTAGATATAAAGTGATTAGATGATGATTAATCATTTACAAAAACATGACTATACATTCATAAATGATTAACAAAATCACATTAAAAAAAAAAAAAAAAACTTTTCTATTTAATACTTTAAAATGTAATTTATTCCTATAAAGGTGAAGTTGACTTTTTTATGTAAAAATATTTATTTACTTATACTTTAAATAAAAATGTATTACTAATGAATAACAAATTGTTACTGACAAAAAAAAAATAATTTAAAAAGCCATGTTACTGACAAAAGACACTGAGGGGAAATTTCTGTAAACTGAACATTGATTGGCCGGTTTGCCAGCAATCACACGGTTTGCCATTTCCTGTAAAGATGCGCAGCTGCAGCAACTGTGTCACTAAACAACAGCCAGAGAGTGAGCGAGTGAGTGGGTGGGCAGTCTGGCACAGATTCAGGGACATATTTACCAGCAAACAAATCTGGCGCTGCTCAGAGGCACATGAATCAGACTGGGAGACAGTCATGGCAGCATCTGTTGCCTGTGGCAGACAGTCTCAGCCAAGTATCAATTCAGTTGTGCATGTAAGCGCAAGGACACAGACAAAAACCAAAAGCTTTAAATCAGAAACAGCAATGAAGCTTGCAATGTCAACAACATACAAAGTAGTAATGTTGGTGGCGTTCATTGTGTACGACAGGGTGCATACAATTTTACTTGACAATATGGAGATTCCTCCGTTATTAAACCCAGTGAGCTGCATACCTAAATAACATTTTAAACCATCAAAGATGTAATGCTGATAGAAAAAAGCCACCCCGAAATGCAATGCCAAGATAGCAGATGAATAAGCAGAAATGTCGATCATATATAGATTTCATTTAATACCTAATGTGCCACTAAGGTTACTTTTAAGTATGCAGGGGGTCATAAACATCTACACTGAAAAAAATGAACACGGTAGGTGTAACCAAAGTATTTCTGAAAATCCCTATCCTTAAATCTAATGAACAGCTGAAAAAATCATGTACATTTATTGGTTAAAAATAGTGAGAACCCTGCAGAACAAAAACACTTAAACCGGTAATAATTTAAATTGTAATTCACTTATGAGGTCAGTTATAAGATTCATTATCAATTAAAAGTTAGATGTCTTTAAAGGCAGTAGACAGCAAGGCAGCTCACTAGATTTTGAAACGGAGCCTTTGTCTTCACAGTTCATTGCCAATTCAGGTGCAATACAATATGGCATTCATTCTGACAGTGATTTATGTGCTTAACGTCACCAAAATCGGTTTGCCATTGTTTCCCAGTAGGCCTTCCAAAGCAACATCTTTATATGCTGGAACTTAGCTCAGCTCAAGAATGCCAGAGTTGGATGTTCTCTTCAAATTCCAATGAAAATGAATGTTATTGTGTCATTTATTTTGTGATGTAAAATAAAACCTCTGCCAGTGAATGCATCTTTTACCATAAAAAAAAAAAAAAAAAAAAAAAAAAGGTACTTACAGAGACGGTGGAGCTGGGTGTGTTTGTTCCATAGCCAGAGGAGGGAAGGGATGCCAATGACCAGCGTCGGCCATCAGTTCTACAAACACAGACAGACCCTCAGTCCATTTCCTCTCAAATGATTACAGGTACCGTGCAGAATCATCATCAGTAAATAGCATGTTCTAGATTGCATTGCATTGGATCTAAGACATGAGAGGCGGGTGTTACACTAGATAAAAGGAAAATGCTGAGTGAGTCATTTATTTTCAAAGTGGAGTAGATGAAAGACAGTGGCAGTGCAATCCATGAGCCGGGGCTGCTATCTTTTCGAGCGGTGCTCTGTGAGCCATTTCCTTTTGGTCTCCTGGCTGATTGAATGATCTGATGATAATCGCAGGAATAGAAATGCCACAAACACTGGGAGGAGTGTTACATGGGGTGAGTAAATACCGAAGATGCCAAAAAATGGTTGTGCAGGCGCATGTCTACAGTAAAGAGTTTATTATACATGGAAAGGAGTGTGATGCACTATGGTTGATGTCTGGCACAAATGAAGAGAATAGAGTGAATCTCATGAAAACATGTCCAGGTCAGATTGCACCTGCATACACACACACACACACACACACACACACACACACACACACACACACACGTAAATAAATAAAACATAACTGTAATGTAATTATTTTGAATTTGGCAAAATATGACCTGAAAATGTTTAAGACGGGCACCATGAGATTCGCTCAGCAAGTTTGATTTGAATTACCTGTCTGCTCTTAGTCCATGACTAGAAGATTATAAATAGTAAAAACAAAAAATAAATAAATAAATAAAATGATGATATTTGAAGTAGAAAAAAGTATATGAATTTTGAAATAAAAGACCCATTTTTCACCCCATCCTGTCTGATCGAACAGAGTTTGATGTGACAGGTTAAATCTGAACTTCTGAACTATGGTATTAAATTTGTTCTCATCTAAAACTGTAGAAAGCCTGTCAGCTCCTGAGTTTTTCAAAAGCAGCAGCCAAGAGCTTTCATCAGCCACATGCTCCTCACTTCAAAGAACATTGTTTACTTGATGTCCTGATATTCCTGACAGATCTAGACCACTATTCCAATACAGATATTTACCTTTTAAATTATGGGTGCTAAAGTTAGTTTACACTCTGTTGTTCTTTACAAATTTTAATATTCTGGTACACGCATCACAATGATACGGCTTGCTCTCCCAAGTCAAAAGAGTCCAGCCAAAGTCTCTATGACACTCGATGCAACTTGTACTCCACCTTTAATATAAGTATTAGATTGGATATTTTATTTTCCAGGTAAAAAACCCCGAAAGCTTAGAAATACAGAACATTTATATAGCATAGTGTTTACCTGCGTGTGAAGGAGAAATGAGCTGAAGCACTAGGGGAGAAGTTTCTAGGGCTGTCTTGTGGACTGGTGCCTAGAAAAGAGAAAAGGTACAAAAAAAAATAAAGAAATAAAAAATAATTACCAGCAATACAATCTACTAACAGAATTATTAACACAAATGTATTGTTGCAGTTACATATGGCCAATATATGTCTGCGCCATCTCTCTTTTTAAAAGGATGGGCAACACTTTCAGTAAACAAGAGTATTTTGGTTTCCCCCCAAAACTATTAAACTGCCTGAAATGCTTTGGATTATAATCAATAGTCATTTTTTGGGCCCCTTTGTCCCTTTTGGCAAACATAGGAGTGAGTTAAACCAAAAAGGTCCATACGCCATTGTCACCATATGTGCCCTCTTATTAGCTAAACCCCACTGTTTCTGGGGATTGCTTTTGGCAATATGGCCACAACCGAGGGTCTGGGAGATCCCGAATCACAGCCATTAGAGCCAGTATCTCACTTCCACCAACAGAAAAACAGCATTCTGCCCTGCAATAATTACACATAATTAAACTGATTGAACAGGGGAAAGAGTTAATAGTTAATTAACAGACGTGTCTATGGCCCCTCCGGTGTTGATAAAGAGAGGGCCCTGTTGCTGCTGGAGGCTGCTCATTAGTGGGGACTCATTTACTGATATTCACACACAACGGATAAATGAATTGAAATTAATGCAAATAAGAAACTAATAATAATGTGGAATTTGCATTTTATTAGCTGATATAAGGTTTTCAATAGATGATGCCAATATCAACAAAGAAGCAGACAACTGATACAGCATGAATACAATAGATCACCAGCCTGTGTGTCTGAAGACACCTTCGTGAGGCTGTGTTAATACATTTCTACAATTTAGCAGTTAATATGGTCGACTTTATCTCCTGTGTCTCTTTTAAGTTATTTTTGCACAAGCACCCTCCTCTTTTAACAATCTGCCAGCGCTGTGTTCTTGCTTTGCGTTTGATTGGATACAATTTCATATGCATATAATATGCTGAAGATAGCATAAATGAATGTAAAGATTTCGACATTGGTACAAAACATTGTTTGCATTTTCTATCAAGCAAAGAATTTTGAAAGAAAAAGTAGGACCCACTTTATAGTCTTTTGTCTTTTACTACTGCGTGTTTTTATTATTATTATTTGATTATATTTCATTTTGTATTGTGTATATACACGTTTTTGTGTTTGTGCAATTAAAAATAATTACATTTAAATGACATCTGTGATCAATTTCAATATACGTATTAAAACAGCAAACACTTAGTTATTGTAAACAGTAGTAAATACATTTGTAATTTTAATATATTTTATCCTCACATAATTCATGATTCATGCCCATTAATGCTATGCTTAACGGTATCTGAGAGCATAATCTGTTATGAGCCAGCTGACTATGCCTTATTTTATGACTATAAAACTAAAGCGATGTTTAATCACATTAATACACTGTAATTAAATCAACAGTAATGCTGAATGTTGTTTAAAGGCTTCCAGTCCAGGGCAGCGTGTGCTCAGTCTGCAGAATAAGAGAGACGAATACCTAGTGCGCAGCTCATGAATCACACACAGGATCGCTGCTTAAACACACTTTTTCCTGCAGTGCTTTATTGACTTTCGTGGGCTTGGCTGCCTTAAAGCTTTCTGTGACACAGATAAGTATTATACCATGCCCTAACCAGGTTTAAAAAAAAAAAAAAAAAAGAGACTTCACTGTGGGTAGGTCTACACTGTAAAAATAAGTGTCACTTGGTCAGACTCTATACTGAAACCGTCAGTAATAACACTCATGTGCATTCGCAAAAAGACCGACAGACAGAACCGGTTACCTGTGTGTGACGACAGAGGAGAGTGTGGTCGAGGAAGGGCTGATGACTGTCCGCTACCTATCAGACTTTTTCTGTTGCTCGTTCTGCAGCTGGAAAAACAAAAAAATCAAAGCATTGCGTTTTGTGAGCAGACCACTGCGATAATACCTTTGCATAACAGAAAAATTACAACAACATTAAGACAGGGTAGCCATTTGAACATCTGTCACAAAAAGTAGAGGCATCAATACTTTAATTGTGCATCTTTTGCATCTGTCATTGTTTACGTAAAATGCCATTAAAGATTTGGAGGTGTCATTATAGATAACTGATTTTATATATGATCTGCATAGGTTAAAAAAAAAAGAAGAAAATTTACTGGATAATTGATATTTAATTTTTGCAATGAAAGGTTAAAAGGTTCTTTTATCTTCATTATTGCATGGGCTGCTATATATATATATATATATATATATATATATATATATATATATATATATATATATATATATATATATATATATATACTTATACTGTTAATAATAGCCTACCACTGGTGTTATACTGAATTTGAATTACCTTGAGTTATTTTTTTAATGTGTATATGTTTAAGATAAATTAAAATATTAGTTTTTCACGTAATTTCAAGTCATGTTAAATTACCATGCTAATTACTTCATGTTTGGTGCATTTAAAATAAAACTGTGATATATATATATAAAACTGTTGCAGTTACATTAAGTTGACATTCAGTAGGTTAAAAATCACATAATAATAATAATAATAATAATAAATCCAAACATTTATTTGAATTAAAAAAATAAAAAAAAAAAAAAAAAGATCGAGAGAGAGATTACATTTTTTCCCCTAAATCGTCTAGTCCTAAGTAATAGTTATGCTTTGGCAGCACAATAACAGAGGACATGGTGAAATCCTAGAGGGGAATCGAACATGTGACTGTGGCCTCTTCTCTAGCCATTGATCCCAAAGCTGGTGTCTGAATGGCAGCTGGGCAGACATCACAGATGACATTGCAAAGCCCTTGTGATCATCACCTCAGCAAAGAGACTGCAAAGAGCAGCTGCCAGTGAAACCATCACATTCATGTAGGTGTAAAAGGAATAGTTTGCCCAAAAATTACAATTCTATCGTCCGCTAATTTTTTCTTCGAGGAGCCCACAAAGAGATATTTAACAGAATGCGCAGGCTGCTCTTTTGCACTGAATGCAACATTTTGTGTGAGCCATGACTTTAACCGTCTCTGTGATGCTTAACTTTTCCTTTTCCTCTTGAAAACATGAATAATTCATTATGGAAAAGGCCATGAGAAATAAGCGCTGGCCACAGCTTATTATGGGCAGGAAGGTCAAGACAGCTGAATATTTCTCTCCGAGTTAGAGTCATCACATTAGCTGAAAATGTGCATGATTTTAGTAAAACAACAAACACTTTCTAGCTTTTAGTGAAATAGAATGAACTAGGCGACAATCTTAAGTACTCAAGCGAGACCTTCACTACTACCAGTAAAGAATATGATTCATACAACTTATAGAAACATAACAAACCACTGAATAATGTGACATTTGTCTACATATGCAAGTAAATTGAAAACAATTTAAGTAATTTTCCTCAATGCAGGTGGAGAGGCGGATGAGTCTGAAAGAGGGGTTGGCTGGAATAAATAAAATGTCAAGTAAGGAAAATGGCAATGAATCAAATAATCATTTTGAAATACTTTAAAGGAGCCATATCCTACTTTGTATACCACTCTTATGCTAATATTTTGCCTTAAAGCCCAGTCAAGGTTTCAGATATGTTAAAGACACGTAATTATGAATATGCAAACATGGGCAGTCATATTCTGTAGTGAGCACATTGTTATGATGTTAAGATGTCATAATAATATAGTTTTGCAATAAATGGTGTTTTAAAATGGTTATAGAGTTTTAAGACTTAAGTTAACGGTATCACAGCAAATCAAATTTTTACTTTTAAAAGAGCTACTAAAGTCATGTCACGATATGACTCCTTTGAATAGGTAGCATGATTCAGAATAATATCTTGTTCATAAGCGCTCATTTAAAGAGGATCAGATTTTGCTATTTATACAGCTGCCTCACACAGGCAGATTAGAAATGGACAGTGCTCAGCTCCACACTTCTTGCAGTACAGCTATGATGAAAATGCAATAGCTGCAATACGCCGCATTTTAAACAAACCTACTCAGAAATGATTGTAAGCAACGTAATAACTGAATCAAGTATCAGTCGCTGTATTGCCACGGCTTTCGTCACCGACTAATCTAAGACATTTACAGACACTTTACAAAGGCTAATTGTTACGCCGTCTCTTTAATGGTCCATTTTATTTGGTTGTCCTTTTTTAATTTACAAAAAGACTTAAATCCGTCATTGCTCTATGCACATAAACACAGTATTCATTAGATTAAATGTTAATTATACGATGTTTAATTTTTGAAGCACCACTTTTAAACATTACCTGAAAGTATGATTTATATAACTTTCTGTCCATGTCATTCAATACAGAAATGAAACAAAAGAAAGCTGATTACTAAATTACTATCCAAGTGGCTCTTATCTAACTCATGTTTTCACATGATAGTTTTTATTCATGGCCAACATTTCAGAAGACTGCAGAGATAAGGTCCACTATTGTTAGACACACACACACACACACACACACACAAAAAAACATTATTATATAGTATACACATAACACAAAATGTAGTTATTATAAAACTTCACTATTTAACGCAGAAGGAATATACTTTGCTATTGGTGTAACAACCGAGTATCATTATCAAAGTTATTATAGATATTACAGACATTACTCAATACTGAAACCTCCACCCAGTGCAAACCAAATCAACAGCGCTGTTAAGAAAGCACAAACCTATTTTCTTTACATGTTCTCCACAACTAATTCATTTCAACATAAATGACAGATTCAGTCCGATTCACTCAGCTTGAGGATACTAATCGGATCATCTGTATCATCAATGGCAAAATAGGTCATTCCCAGGATTAAAAAGTACGCACGATGGAAAAGCACAAGCAGAAATGCACATGACTGTTTGCTAGGAGAGATATCTATGGCCTTTTGGTAAAGGTTTGGTCTTGTCACATGAGAGGCGAAAAGGATACAGCGCAACTTCAGCATTTCCTGTGAGAGCAGTGTATCCGACTGTATTTGTCAAATAACGCTAAGACGGCCAGCTCTTCTCAAGAAGATTTACAGAACAATCATTTTCCTCGCATTCAACATGCATATTTAGGCAAATGTGCTGTAATTACGCATGTATATAAACATCTTTTGTGCCTGCTGCATGGATTGAACAATGACGCCCTGATTACAATCAAGAGGTACTCCAGTTCAACATTCATGACGGAAACCTAACACAATAGACAAAACAGCACCTGCATTACCATACTGTTCTTGTCTAACCTCAACTGACTTCAATTTTAACAAAGGTTTACCCACCTAAAAACCGAAGAAAGTAGTGAAAAGCAATGGCTCAATTACCTTTTGGAGCGCCGTAATCTTGCTCCACTAATAAAGTGAGGCATAGAAAAGTTGGAGAGTAGAGTCCATAAGCTGGAGTCGGACATTGTCCCAAAGTCATGCCCCCAAAGTGCTCTGAGCTGTCTTGGAAAAGAGAGTGAGGAAAAATGTCTAGTTTCCACGAGAAGCAGGCACCCAACGCAAGAGTCCCGGGAAGTCTTCCCAGCGCAACGCTCTGTCACTACAGAGGTTTGTCCATGCACATCTGCTGCTCTCTGCAGCATACACAGGCTGTCAAGGGGGACAGTGTGTCCTTTGAAGTGTCCTAAATCGAAGAGTGTGAAAGCTCCTCTGAGCTGTTTCCTATTCAGGTCATATCTGCTCCTGCTCGTACGCTGAGAGCCTCTGGGACAGAGGGACAGGACCGCTTCCAGCAGGATGACTTTTTGTTTTGATGTGAAAGTCGCAAGGCTCTGCTGCTATCCCGTAGACTCATTGAGGCTCAGGCGTGCTCCATATCGTGTAACAGGCACCTACCGTACCACATCCTGAGGCGGGGAGGGGAGAGGAAAAGAAAGGAAGGGAGGGGGGCGTGAGTCAGAGCAGCAATGCATCATCAGCAGACGACGCAGTGAATGCAATCACGGCTCTCCCCGTCTGGCCATGCTCCAAAACCCATCGGACCATTTGAAATGGAAATGCACAGCTTTTCAACCGGAACCATGTGCAAGTCCTGCACCCTATAGCCAAGCCTCTTCACCCCTCTCCTTTTTTTTCCTTTTCTGGACCTGCCATATGAAGAAAACCACCCTCTCTCTTCCACTTCAGCACCTTTGATCGCCTCCTGTTCTGTTCTTCAATCTGCTCTTTTGGCAGGCAGGGACACGGAGAGGCCCAACCTCCCTGACACATGACAGATGAAGTTGGAGGGGTGGAATGGGGCCATTCGACAATTAGCCATTGTTGAATGCAGAGGGACCGATAGCCACCAAGGTGTGAGGCAAAGGATCACTATGAGCTGGGACAATCTTAAATCAACATACAACTAAATCAGGCATGCAGACAACTAATCAAACCTTCAAAGTGTGCTTTACAAATGGACAAATCAAAAAGGAACCTGGTCACGCATGAAGGGAGCAAAGTCTATTTCACAACTCTGGTCTCGTGATTTCTTATCTCTTCCTGCAAGGCCAGTGACCTATAGAAACTTAAATCTGGGAATAAGCCAAGCCTAGTGTCTTCTATGTCAGGCTGTGCTCTATATCTGTATGTGCTGTTTTTGGTGCTCCAATTTGGAGTGGATGAACCAAAAACAATAGCAGTGGTCTGATTCAACCAACTGCAAGTTATCTTTCTTAGCATATAAAGCCCAGAGTAGGGATGCACCAAATGTTCGGCAACTGAAATTATTCAGCTGAAAACAGCAAAAATAGCTCTTTTGGTGTTCGGCCGAACAAGCAAAGAGACTGAAAAAATTGTACTGAACAAATGATATGACAATTAAATAGAGGAGTGCACTAATGCAAACAAGTCTCCAGTGTCAAAACATTTAAAAGTGTCACAGAAAGATGCAAAAATCATTATAAACACAGACAGGGTTATTACAGCATTATATATATAGCATTATATATTAATAATAATTACAACAGCTCTATTATAACAGTCACATAGATTGGGATCTATAATATTTTCTTGTTTTATTTTCAAAGAATTCCCTTCTGTTCTGCAAGGCTGCATGTATTTGTACAGACAAAAAAAAACCACATTACAGATTTAAGAAGGTGAAGTCTCAAAAACGGCCAAAACTATTTGCAATTTAAATTGTGCCTTGTTGGCATAATGTCTAGTAGAATGTTAAAATGTTCAGTTTTAAGTAAATATTTTTAAATTGTTGTACTGCAATTAATTTAGAGTCAAAACAGCTCATTTTGACATTTAACATACAAAGTGCTAAAAAAAAAAAAAAAAAACTTTCAAAATTGTTGGAGGGGGAATAGGAAAAACCATTGGTAATCAGCCTTCAGCTCAGCATTTCATCTTTGTTCAGTTTCAGCCAAGAATTTCCCTTTCGGTTTATCCTTAGCTCAGAGTATACCTTCCTTTTCCGCATTCTGCTTTGGCTTGCAGAAACTCTGTGTGACATCATTTTATCAGCAAAGTCTGCTGATATCTCTCTGCGCTGTCTGTGCGAAGCCCGATTACTGTGCCCATGTATTAAAAGTGATTAGAGGCCCTGGAAAAGAAAGATCCAATATATCCATCCACACACTACAATGACAATGCACTGTAGACTTTTCTTAAGCTACACGTGAACCATTTATTTATCAAGGAATGGATTTTGCACTCAAGGATTTTTATATTGTTTTCAGAAACCATGTGTATGAACGTTCTGTAACGCAGTCATGACCTCCTTATCGTCGAAACAGTTTCACAACTATTGTGTGTAAACACCAACTAATCAAACTAGCTCAAACAGCTCAATGACCCATTTCTTCAGCAAGCCCAAAACACTTACTTGGTGACAAGCAAAGGCAGACTGGCTGTGCTGTTAAGTTCTTTTTGAATGCAGAATTCTAGAACAGGCAGCAATGCACATAGCAAAGGCAACAAACCAAAGAAGGAACAGCTTCAACAACAGAAGGAAGCCTGAACAAAATGTGATGATTGTCAATTTTCACTCAAGAAATTAGTGTAGATTCAAGCAATCAATAGACATGTTTACACCTGGTCTTAAAACCTGCCCTGAATGATCCGATTACAAGAGGGTGAGCTGTGACACTTTGCTGTTAACAACATGTGTCTCAATTGAGTCTCCGGTGTCTATTTGTGATCAGATTTCAAAGGAAGGGGTTTCTGATTTTATGAATGCACACTCCATTACAGTTTCAAAAAGCTGAATTTGCACAGAAACTAAACTAAACTAAACTAAAAATAGACTTTGTGTAAAAGTATGAAGGCACATTAATGCATTTTGTGTAAACTCCTCATGAAATACATTCTAACCTATAAATCCCACAATATTTTACGACTGATTAATTCAAGCCATACTACTACAAAACATACTATTCATTCTTGCTTTCTCAAATATGTTTCCTTTGTCTTTGCCGAAAAAAATAATCGCTGCCACAGTTCTTCATTTTTAATCTTTTGAAATGACCTGGATTCCACTAGAAGTGGTGCAGAGCTCTTTCTACCAAAATGTTCAATGGCCAAAGCAGCAAATCCTATTTATCACATAAAAGAGGGCGAATGAGAGACTCACCAAAAAGGTTGGGGGAAGGGGGTGAATATAAGAACGTTATATAAGCACAAGAAACAAAGCTATTCCCCACAGTTTTTGACAATAAAATCACAAACACCAATTTTAAACGAAAAAATAAATGAATAAAGACCCTGTGCCGTTTTGATCACTGAACTCCATGCTTTCATTTTCAGTGGCAGAACACAGAGCCTTGAACATGGTAAGCCTCAAAACAAAATGGCTATGAAAAAGAAGCACGCGCTTACCTCCAAAAATGAAACGCGTGCAGCGGGCTGCATGGGCTGCAAGGGCTTGTGGGAGTTGGACTCAAGCTTCGTGGAGTGAGGCTGGAAGTCAAATTGAGTTTTGTGAATGTTCATCATGGACAAGTGTAGTTTTTGAGCTTTTGAAGTTGAGAGCTTATATGAGTGCAGAGACATACAGGAACTGGCATGCATTATCCACAGAGCAGTATCATGCTTGAACGTTAAAGGCGTTTTGGGTAGAACGCCTTATGAAGGGGTTGCCAAAACAATGGTGCATTTCATTCCATCACTTACGGATGAAATGGATTTTTATCAGTTGTATACTTGATATTATACAGATTGGCCACAAGTTCCAATTTAATTAACATTTACAAAAATAACTGTTAATCTACAAACATCATGTGTTTATCAAGCGTTGCTTTTGCTGAGAAACAAAACATGTCAGGTGAAACTGCTGAGCTGACATGTCTAGGAGATAGGCATGTATCTGTATCCCTAGCAACAGCAGCCATGATGCAACACCTGATCATAACCGCAAACATGCATCTCTTGCAACCCCTGTAAACAAAAACAAAAGGATTCTAATCTTGTCAAAATATCAATGGCCAATCAGGGATGATGAGAGATAAACTGTTTACGTCGCTGCACCAAACACTACAGTATGGTGGCATCTTTGACCCGCTAACAGGTCGACAACAAACAGGCCTTCTATAGAGGGATTCAACCAATTAATTTAGTAAGCAATGGTGATCGACAGCTACAGTATAAATGCTATGAGACGTGAGCATAGCAAAACAAAAAGGCAGGTCACCCAGCTCCTGCGCAAGTCCTGGCTGTAGTCTGACAAGCCATGGCTAGAAGATGATCCTGTATTGATCTAGCATCATCGTCTTCTATCCAAACATGAGCCCGTTCCATAAAAATCAAATGCAAAGCTGACGCAGAGGGACACTAGCTGGATCTACAGAAGCTAGCAAACCTATATTTACCCTTCAACACATGCCGCAGACGCTGCTACTGTGGTAATGCTGCACTGCTCAGCTCAGATGTGCCGTCACCACTACAGCGACAGACACACTGCAGATAAACAGTCTGCTGTCATCCCAGCCAGAGAAGACGTGACAGAGAAAGGAAAATACTCACTCCAATGTCAACCCCGGAATCCTCAGCCTCTCCCGCTGGGCTTTCATGGTCGTGCTGCACTCGTTCACTCTATTGTGTACATGATATATTCACGCCGCTCGTCTGCCCGCACCCCCATGCGCTGACAAAGAGCCAAAGCCGGGCTCTGGTGCAGAGAAAGCAGCTGAGAGCCGCTCACAGGGGAGGAGTAGATACTGGGGACCCAGCGCTCTGAGCAGTTCAACTTCCACCCCAAGCTGTCAGATATGATCATCAACTGCCTGTGGAGGGCAGGGAGGCTGGGCGACAATGCTTTTCCCCTCCCCTGTCGCTCACGCACCAGCACTAAACAGATCTAACGCCCCTCCTCCACTGAGGAAGGAGACTTACGTCAGCAAAGCACAGTCAGAGGAGTCTACAGTACATGCAGCGCTTCCTAACTGCAGCAGGGCTGTTGACCATCATTCACGCTGTTGGTGTTTTTCCCACATTACACTGCAGCATAGCTGTCAATGTTCAAAACAAAAGGTGCGAAATAAGCAATAAATGCCTCAAACAAGACATGAAGACATGTCATATTAGTGCCTGCTAAAGCAAACATAAAAATTCTCAGTTAAGAGTTAAGAATTTGAGCAAACCTTTAACCCTAAGTATTAATCTTTGGCGTGCAACTCCTCCAGCACGGCTGCTACAGATATGAATCATCTCTCAAACCATGTGCTGTTATTTCTCCAAGCAATAAGATTTTTTGTTTTACCTGCCAGATAACAAAAGGGCAAGAAAATTCCACAGACTTCAATTGAAGGAAGGACTTGAGCTATATTTAGAACAGAGTATCAGAGATTTTGAGGTGAGAGTTTAGAACTTGGACCAGTATTGAAGTGCACTAAAATTAAACAGTTCAAATGAACATTTTCCTTATTAAAACTTAAAACAGTGATCCTCATTGTAGAGGGTCCATTTCCTGAACCTAGCTTGGTTCGTAGGTTTCATTGATTTTCTAACAGGACTACGAGACGTAACTATAGTACCGTAGCAACATTTTTATGGTTTTCACAGCTCAAAATGAGCAGATCTGTACACACCACAACTGCTTGGGGTTGTACAACAGTATCAGAAACATGATAGATAGACTTATTATTTATATCTAATTGGGGTCAACTGATGAAATATTGTATGATTTTATAGAACAATTCTAATCACCACTGCTTTGGAGATGGATATTTACAGTAACTATTCCAAAATATATATTTTCCAGGGCTCTGTCGGAAAGGAAAATATAAAAACTAATCATCTTGGAACTTTGAATTGAATTTCTCTGCTTTAAAGAATATGACAAAACATACATTTTCTACAATGCATTGAAAGGGATCTATTGATTGATGCATGGAGAATATTGTACTAGTCTGTATCAGGCACCGAGTTTCACAGGGGACAAAGGTGCTTGGAGACCGCTGCTATAATGAGCTCAAGATTTAACAAGCAAT